>NC_079380.1:1512500-1845000 GCF_021018895.1 Seriola aureovittata | reverse complement strand
TCTTCATCTTCCTCCTCTAACACTGACTCTGCCACCCTGGTGGCTGTCTGTCCCAGCGCTCCTTCTGTCCCCTTGTCTCCATCCGCTCACTGTCTGTCCTGCTCACACACCTGTCCCCCTCCACCTGTGTGTGTGTGTCTGTCACCTGTGTGTCCACCGTGTCGTCTGCTGTATCCTGTGTGCTGTTTGTCTTTGATTCCGGGCCGTGGCTGCTCGATGGGTCGTCCGGCGGAGGCGGAGACGCCGCCACGGGAGGCCTCGCCCCCCTCCGGGCAAGAGCGAATAAGATGCCCCTCCTCCTACATCTAAAACACTTCCTGTTCTCAGAGGTCACATGCACCGTGTAGTCAAAGCTGTCTACTTTAAACTTAAAGGCCAGATTTAAACCCTCCACGCCTTTATTAAGGATCATTAAAAGCTGCCGTCTGAAGGAGAACACATGTTTCAGGTGAGGAGACTTGCAGCTCAGAGGAATCAGCTTTATAGGAGATAAGAGCTGAGCGTGCCGGGCCAGCTCCTTCTCCAGGACCTCCTTCTGTATTTTGAAGGAGAGATTTAGAAGGCCTGCGCTCTATGGATGGGCCATACCAAACTTTTTCACTTCCATATGATACCCATGCTCTTTGTTACAATTCTAACGATACTGATCATTTCTCTTTTTAAATAATTGTAATAAAGAAAGAAAATCACACTGAACAGCAAATCACATTCCACATACCAGCCATTAATCTCTATTTATTACAGAAGAAAGCACCATTACAATGAAATAAACATGTTTGTGTCAAAGTGCAAAAACATTGTCCAGTATTTTAAAGAAATTCTATAATTAAATAATTATAACCTGAATAAAAATAAAATAAATGAAGAAACCAACAACATGAAACTTGGACATTTGCACTTTCTTAAAGGTTTTTTAATCTTCAACAGGCCGTGATTTGTCCACAGCAACCTCCACTTTCTACATGTTCAACTATTTGGGCTTCCTGATGCCAAGAATCCAGATTTTCTTGCATTCTGACTTTCCTTCAAAAATCCAAACACAAAGATCTTGGCCTTTTATTTCCTTCATTTGATTGTTCCTAAAGATTTCCTAATCTTCTTCAGCCTGAATGAAAAAGCAAGTGAGCTTTTCCCATAATGACTTACACTTTGTAAAGAACATTGAACACTTCCTAACAGCAGTGTTTGGGGGAAGAATTCCATTTTCCTTCACTGGTACATTTCTTTAGTGTTCTCAAGACTCAAGTTTACTCCACTTTTAGATTGGTGTTCAGGAAAAGGAAGATGAGTGGTGTTTTCTCCTGGAGGCCAAGTGAAGCCAGGCTTCCCCTGATTTACTGACTGTAGGTGTGATTTTAATAAAAAGACTTGGACTGTGTAAATACTCTGTGCTGTAGCTGCCATCCCTCCTCTTCCCCATTCTCATTGAGGTAACCAGCGCCCCTCTAACTGATGTGTGAATGTGTGGTGAAACTACGCTGGCTGTGAGCTTGAAACACCTTCTGTAGACTAATGTCACGTCTCTGAGGAGGCCAGGTCACAGTTTCATCTCTTGATGAGAAAGAGAATGATTAACCAATCAGATGAAGCCACCGTCATGCCACTGCCAAACTGTGATTAGTCAGGACTATGATAAGGGAAGCCAGCCGCCCTCTGGCCTCACACCAACCACATCATAGCATGTTGATAACCTCACTGACATTGAAAGTGACATGTAGCTGCTGTTACTTTATGATGTGAAGGTAAAAGTTGAAACGTCTCCTGGTTGAGTTTGTGAATGAAGGCGTCTTTTCTTCATGATCAGATCTGTGCTGTGCATTAAGCAGCAGGTTGTGCATTTCCACACACACATATAGGAGCTATAGGAGATGCAGCAGACTGGGATGTGTGCTCCTCTCCTTGTTTCTCTTCAGCCTCTGTAGAACTTTCAGGGTGTGTTGTTTTGAAATGTTTGAAGAGGTTACTGCTGTTGCTGCTGTGTGGCTCTTTCTTGTCACAAATAGTTCACCTTGCTGTATTTTTATCTCCAGGTGAAAAGTAGCAGCAAAGCACGCTACGTTTCCTCTCGGCCATTCTCCATCTCTCAGGTCTGATGATGAAGTGTGCCACTGTGCACGGCTGAGCGCCGGCTTCTCACAGTCATGTGACACGGGCCGGCTAAATACATCAGGGCTGTTTGGATCAAACATGATACAAAAGTAGTGCAAACGTCTGCAAGTGATACAGCCACCCACCTTTTGTATTTCTAGCATTTTACTATTGATATTTTCTAAAGGAATCCATCCCAAATGAGGAAGTTGTGAGGATGAAAGGATCAATCCCACAGGATCAATCCATGATATGATTTAAAGTGTGTTTGTTGTTTCCAGCTTTTCTGTTGGATCTCATTTGATTCATTGAGTTCCTTTGATACTTTTCTCTTCATCTTCTTTTATTATTGTGCTTGTGTGTTTCTTCTTTGTCCTCACTGTGTGGAACAACAGGAAACCTGCTGAAATATCTCATCAAAATATCAATCAATATCATAGAAAAGTCAAGAAAAAGTGTGTGAGCTGGAGGTGAAATATGTGAACCTGGGCTGTGGTTTCCTGCTCTCTTCCTGTCACAAACACTGTTTGACATCTGTTCATCTGGAGGTTTTTGTTCAGGCTGCAGGGATCATTTCTCACTGTGGGGATCAGACTTATAACAGGAGCAGTAGTAGGAGGCTGAATGAGAGAGTTTAACGTTCTTTATCTGCAACTCACAGCCTTTCTGTTTTTTAACAGCTGTGAAATCATCTTTCTGAGGATGATTGAAACCTGACTCTATTTTGCCATTATCTTTGTCAATGTACAGAATCAGACTGAATGTTTCTGTCTCTTTCTTCTGGTACCAGAATACTTCATCATAGTAACACTGGTCAGTTCCTCCACAGCTGAAGGAGACTGTTTCACCAACTCTCCTGGTCAATGATAACTGGTCCTGAATCAGCTCTGCTGCCATGGCAACCAGTGCTGCAGAGACACAGACAGGTAGATGAAGGTTAGTGTGACAGTGTTTGTCACAGGTGGAGTTTGCTGGCTCCTGATTGGCTGGAAACACTCACCTGAACACAGACAGCACAGAGCAGCAGCTGGGAGGAAAAGCATTTTGTGCCGTGGTGTTTCCTCTGGTGAACCTGGGGAGAAGTGGAGCTCTGATGCAGCTGAGGCCAAACAAGGACGAGCTGTGAGCTCAGACGAGGGCCACGTGGTTTCTGACGCCTCCTCAAACCTCCCATCAGCCCCTGCGGCCCACAGATGAGGCCGCTGCTGCTGATTGACGGCTCAGCTCAAGCTGTTGTGTGCTTTTCCTCTGAGTGGGAGCTTTTAAAGGGGAAAGAAAAAGGAGTGAAGAGTGAAAATGATCATTTCATGGCAGCAACATTAAAGTGGAAAAAGCTTCTATGTTTCAGTGTGTGATTGGTCAAACTGAGACCTTCAGTCTCCAACATGCTGTTTGTGTTCAATCTTCAAATGTCTGCTGTTGAAGAAGAAGATGAAGCTCACTGTCAGCCTGCAGAGGGGATTCATTTCTTCTTTCAACTCTTTCTCTTTCTTTCATTCTCATTCTTTTCATCTTTTTTTCCCACAATTCTCTGTTTCTCTGAAGTGACTGAGTGAAAAGTTTCTTGCTCTTGATTTGAATCTGACAGCAGATGAAAAATCTGGGTCACCATGATGCAGAAACACAACAACACACACACATTCAGGTTGCTGGTGAATTTAGTAACACACACTGTCATCTGTTGTTGAACAGCTGTGATGGAAACACAAAAGTCCAAATCCACAGAGCTCCTCAGCTGTGATTTGAAGCCTTAAAGTTCCCCTTCACTTTATTTCATTCACTTCAATAATATGAGTGAATTTCTATGGACTTGAATTCTTTTCCCGCTCTGTCTTATAATATCATCTATTGTGTCTATCATGTTTTTCTTCATGGTGTTTCCACTGATGAAATATTCAAAGCTCAGACTCCATCAAATGTTCTGCTGCATCATTTTATTCCCATTTCCCCGAAGTTCAGTGGCACATGTTTGGTGTCTTTGGAAACTCCCATTTCAAATAAAGTTGTGCTTTGAATGATGAGTGTGTATAAAGTATAAATTGAATTAGTTTCTTCCTCTGCTGCTGCTGCTGCTGTGATGAATCAAACTTGTATTCTGCTGCCCTCTGGTGGCTGCAGCCACACACTGCTCCACACCAGGCGTACTGTAATACCATGTAGCAGTAGTGATGAAGAAACAGTATTTATTCATTCATTTTCTACCGCTTATCCTCTAGTAGGGTTGCGGGGGGGCTGGAGCCTATCCCAGCATCTTTTCGGGCGAGAGGCGGGGTACACCCTGGACAGGTCGCCAGTCCATCGCAGGGCAAACACATAGAGACAGACAACCATTCACACTCACAGCCACACCTATGGTCAATTTAGATTCTCCAATTAGCCTAGTCCCCATTTTGCATGTCTTTGGATTGTGGGAGGAAGCCGGAGTACCCGGAGAGAACCCACACAGGCACGGGGAGAACATGCAAACTCCACACAGAAAGATCCTGCATCCGAGCCGGGACTCGAACCCGGCACCTTCTTGCTGTGAGGCGACAGCGCTAACCACTGCTCCACCGCGCCGCCCGAAACAGTATTTACTGAAATCAAAATCCTCCATCACAAGTCAAATCCTGCTTTTCAAATTCTATTTAAATAAAATAAGTTGTATGAGATAAATATAGTTAAAATAAGAGTTTCTGTGACTGATGTAATGAATGAGATTATTAATCCTGAGTCCTGGATGTTTCAGCAGCTTTTCACTGCTGTAGCTGCTCCAGGTGGAGCTGCTTTAACCTCCCTGCTCTGGTTCTCTCTTCCTCTCTGTTCCCTTCAGGGTCGCTGCTTTCACACTTTGTCTCATTCCTTCTGTTTTTACTGCTTTCAGAGTGGCTTTTGTTTTGAAACCACTTCCACATTCCATGTGAATGTGCAACAGCGGAGGAGAGAGGAGTGCAGAGCGTCTGCAGCACCTGAGACCAGGTAACCCGGAAAGGGGAAGTGTGCACCAGCTGCCAGAGAAAGGGCAGCACTAAGGGTCCCTCCCTCTTATATACGCTGGGGCTCAATTAAACGGACGGAACCACACCAGGAGTAGAGCAAAGGGAAAGTGCTTTTTGGCCGCTGATTTGAAAGGAATGTAATGCATCAACAAGTCCTGCCCAAGGCCTTTGACTGTGCCACAGTCTTTATGTGTCTTACAGCTCTCCTGGAGTGTGGCATACTATATCTTATTCACCTTATTTAGGATCTTTAAAATCCTTGTGGTGTTAACAGAAATAAGTTTCCAAAGTGTAAACGTACCAGTGTCATGTAGTGGTGTCACAGCCACCTCCCTGCTGTAGGCCTCCACTGCCTTGGCTGAACTGACAAAGACTGGAGACTCCTCTGCCAGGACTCTCTCAGCTTACTAAGAATATTTTTCAATGAAGTAATGGTCAAAAACACTTGCCCAGTACAACTTTATCAAAATGACTTTGAGTTTAAATCCATATTTTAAATTTGAACTAAAAAAAAAAACCTGTTCAATCTCTGCTTCATATTTAAAGTAACATGCAGTCATTCAGAAATACAGGTAAATCATCTCACTTTCAAGACACATATTCCACAGGAGGGGGCATCTCTTTGTAGGCTGTGTGTCATTGTGTTGGCTGTGCACCTGGACACCGTTCACCCTTTCAGTCTCATGAACGACCGACAAAGTGGACACAAAGTAAATTATTATTCTATACACTAAGAGAAAATGAGCTCGGCCTTGATAACGGGACAAACAATAGCAGACATTATATAACACAGCTGTTACCTTGTGGACTCCACACTGTTTGACTTTGGAGGCAGCGTTGCCTGATGAGTCGAGCACAACACTCCTCCGTTCCGATGGAAAGATGGACTATAAAGGTTTGAGCCAATCATTGTGCATCAATCACATATCTCTGAGTGTGCATTAAAAGTTATAATAGAAATACACAGGATGAGGAAATAAGAAGTTTCAGTTGAGTGGACAGTCTCTCTCTTCATTGTTTACCTGCTCAGGTTCCTCCATGTTCAGAAGTGATTCTGTTTTGGTCAAGTTCTATAAATGTGCTTGACAATATCCATACTCTTGAAGAGCACAATAGTCATCTAACTTTACACAATCCTCATTAGTGATGTTCACATTTCATCGGACAGGAAATTTACCAGTTTAGCAGTGTGTGGTGTTGTGTGTGAAGTCCGAGGTGTACAGGGTGAAGAGAAGAGGGGAGAGCACCGTACCCTGGGGGGCACCTGTACTGCAGAGCACCACATCAGACACTGTGACGAAGCCTCACCTACTGCTCCACGCCAAATTTGGAGAATTTTGTGAAATCAAACAAAAATAACAATATTTTCAAGTCAATACACAATTGTTAAGACATTCCACACCTGTCCCAGGAAACTGAGCACGTTCTTAATGTCTAATAATCATTTTACACCAAGAAAACGCAGAGTATCAGTCAAAAGTGTGTTTTCCTAACAGACCCACTAACATTCTATTAATGTTTTATCTTTATATTCAACAACTTACATTAATTCAGTGCTAGTCTTGAACTGAAAGCACCTTTTCGGGAAGATGAATAAATGGCTCAAGAGCCAGTCATGTCCATTCTTCTCAGAGCCTTTGTTGATCAGGACAAAACACTGGCACCCAAAGGTGTGTCTTGGAGAAACAATGGAACCTGTGTGAACAGCAAAGTTGTTGGACTCTGTTGTTGTGTAGATTCAAAGGCGAGACCAGCGATGCAAAACAGCACACAGTTTAATGGGAACTTTGGCTGCGGCTTGTGTTTCCATCCTGGTGCTCTAGTAGAGACACAGGTCAAGTCCACTGTGACGGCCACAGAATCTCCTGAGAGAGAGGCCAAAGAAATGCTGGCAGATATGGAGCCAGCAGTAGCACCAACACAAGTGTCCATCAGCACTCAGAAACATGCCTTATTGTGATACAGTGTGGGGCTTTGTTCCTCACTGTATGCATGCTGTCTTACTGTGTGTCATTAGACAGCTCACACAGCTTCTTTTCAACAACAGTGATCAACCCTGCTACACAGGGAGTCCCAACACAATGAGGGTGCTAGAGAACAGGGTCAAGGACATGAAGCCACCACACCTGATGACACCACTACCCAGAACCCCTTGCACAGTTCACGTACTGGAAAGCCTCAGAGTGGTGGTTATACAGTGACGATCCAGAAAGTCCACTGATCCAGATGTTTCTGTCTCCAGACTGATGAAGGTGGATTTTCTTCAGTTTCCTCCTTCACTCTGATCTTCCTTCTCTCTCTGGTTCTGTGTGATCATCAGCGCTGAAGATGGTCCAGTGGAGAACGACCACCACCGGAAACATGGAGACGTGGACTGGAACCTCAGCTGGGACGACCTGAGGTATGTGGCTCAGGTGTGTGACCTTCAGGGAACAGAGACCAGGTAAGTCCAGGTGCAGTCGAGCTTGAAGGAAACCAGCTAGAAAGACGAGATGTTAGTGTGTTGCTTCACTGTCTAAAGAATGAGTCTTGGTAATTACACCAATCAAAGGTGTGGGACACAGAGGGATGTGGTTTGTGGTGAATGTGGAAGTGGTTTCAAAACAAAAGCCACTCTGAAAGCAGTAAAAACAGAAGGACAAAGACAAAGTGTGAAAGCAGCGACCCTGAAGGGAACAGAGAGGAAGAGAGAACCAGAGCAGGGAGGTTAAAGCAGCTCCACCTGGAGCAGCTACAGCAGTGAAAAGCTGCTGAAACATCCAGGACTCAGGATTAATAATCTCATTCATTACATCAGTCACAGAAACTCTTATTTTAACTACATTTATCTCATACAACTTATTTTATTTAAATAGAATTTGAAAAGCAGGATTTGACTTTGTGCTGTTGGGACTTTTTCTTCAGTAAATACTGTTTCTTCATCACTACTGCTACATGGTATTACAGTACGCCTGGTGTGGAGCAGTGTGTGGCTGCAGCCACCAGAGGGCAGCAGAATACAAGTTTGATTCATCACAGCAGCAGCAGCAGCAGAGGAAGACATTGATTCAATTTATACAGCACATTTCATTAAAGGTGAACTCACTGTGATTTACACTCAAATGTTTAACAGCCAGAACCAGGAAGAGAAGAAGAGACAATATACAACTGCAAGAAATGTACAAGTGAAGAAGAGAAGAAGAAACAATATACAACTGCAAGAAATGTACAAGTGAAGTTTCCAAAGACACCAAACATGTGCCACTGAACTTTGGGGAAATGGGAATAAAATGATGCAGCAGAACATTTGATGGAGTCTGAGCTTTGAATATTTCATCAGTGGAAACACCATGAAGAAAAACATGATAGACACAATAGATGATATTATAAGACAGAGCGGGAAAAGAATTCAAGTCCATAGAAATTCACTCATATTATTGAAGTGAATGAAATAAAGTGAAGGGGAACTTTAAGGCTTCAAATCACAGCTGAGGAGCTCTGTGGATTTGGACTTTTGTGTTTCCATCACAGCTGTTCAACAACAGATGACAGTGTGTGTTACTAAATTCACCAGCAACCTGAATGTGTGTGTGTTGTTGTGTTTCTGCATCATGGTGACCCAGATTTTTCATCTGCTGTCAGATTCAAATCAAGAGCAAGAAACTTTTCACTCAGTCACTTCAGAGAAACAGAGAATTGTGGGAAAAAAAGATGAAAAGAATGAGAATGAAAGAAAGAGAAAGAGTTGAAAGAAGAAATGAATCCCCTCTGCAGGCTGACAGTGAGCTTCATCTTCTTCTTCAACAGCAGACATTTGAAGATTGAACACAAACAGCATGTTGGAGACTGAAGGTCTCAGTTTGACCAATCACACACTGAAACATAGAAGCTTTTTCCACTTTAATGTTGCTGCCATGAAATGATCATTTTCACTCTTCACTCATTTTTCTTTCCCCTTTAAAAGCTCCCACTCAGAGGAAAAGCACACAACAGCTTGAGCTGAGGCGTCAATCAGCAGCAGCGGCCTCATCTGTGGGCCGCAGGGGCTGATGGGAGGTTTGAGGAGGCGTCAGAAACCACGTGGCCCTCGTCTGAGCTCACAGCTCGTCCTTGTTTGGCCTCAGCTGCATCAGAGCTCCACTTCTCCCCAGGTTCACCAGAGGAAACACCACGGCACAAAATGCTTTTCCTCCCAGCTGCTGCTCTGTGCTGTCTGTGTTCAGGTGAGTGTTTCCAGCCAATCAGGAGCCAGCAAACTCAACCTGTGACAAACACTGTCACACTAACCTTCATCTACCTGTCTGTGTCTCTACAGCGCTGGTTGCCATGGCAGCAGAGCTGATTCAGGACCAGTTATCATTGACCAGGACAGTTGGTGACACAGTCTCCTTCAGCTGTGGAGGAACTGACCAGTGTAACTTTGCTGAAGTATTCTGGTACCAGAAGAAAGAGACAGAAAAATTCACTCTTATTCTGAACATTAACAGATATGATGGCTCCATAAATTCAGGTTACAATCATCCTCAGAAAAATGATTTTACAGCTGTTAAAAAACAGAACGGCTGTGAGTTGAAGATAAAGAAAGTTAAACTCTCTCATTCAGCCTCCTACTACTGCTCCTGTGAGAAGTCTGATCCCCACAGTGAGAAATGATCCCTGCAGCCTGAACAAAAACCTCCAGATGAACAGATGTCAAACAGTGTTTGTGACAGGAAGAGAGCAGGAAACCACAGCCCAGGTTCACATATTTCACCTCCAGCTCACACACTTTTTCTTGACTTTTCTATGATATTGATTGATATTTTGATGAGATATTTCAGCAGGTTTCCTGTTGTTCCACACAGTGAGGACAAAGAAGAAACACACAAGCACAATAATAAAAGAAGATGAAGAGAAAAGTATCAAAGGAACTCAATGAATCAAATGAGATCCAACAGAAAAGCTGGAAACAACAAACACACTTTAAATCATATCATGGATTGATCCTGTGGGATTGATCCTTTCATCCTCACAACTTCCTCATTTGGGATGGATTCCTTTAGAAAATATCAATAGTAAAATGCTAGAAATACAAAAGGTGGGTGGCTGTATCACTTGCAGACGTTTTCACTACTTTTGTATCATGTTTGATCCAAACAGCCCTGATGTATTTAGCCGGCCCGTGTCACATGACTGTGAGAAGCCGGCGCTCAGCCGTGCACAGTGGCACACTTCATCATCAGACCTGAGAGATGGAGAATGGCAGAGAGGAAACGTAGCGTGCTTTGCTGCTACTTTTCACCTTGAGATAAAAATACAGCAAGGTGCACTATTTGTGACAAGAAAGAGCCACACAGCAGCAACAGCAGTAACCTCTTCAAACATTTCAAAACAACACACCCTGAAAGTTCTACAGAGGCTGAAGAGAAACAAGGAGAGGAGCACACATCCCAGTCTGCTGCATCTCCTATAGCTCCTATATGTGTGTGTGGAAATGCACAACCTGCTGCTTAATGCACAGCACAGATCTGATCATGAAGAAAAGACGCCTTCATTCACAAACTCAACCAGGAGACGTTTCAACTTTTACCTTCACATCATAAAGTAACAGTAGCTACATGTCACGTTCAATGTCAGTGAGGTTATCAACATGCTATGATGTGGTTGGTGTGAGGCCAGAGGGCGGCTGGCTTCCCTTATCATAGTCCTGACTAATCACAGTTTGGCAGTGGCATGACGGTGGCTTCATCTGATTGGTTAATCATTCTCTTTCTCATCAAGAGATGAAACTGTGACCTGGCCTCCTCAGAGACGTGACATTAGTCTACAGAAGGTGTTTCAAGCTCACAGCCAGCGTAGTTTCACCACACATTCACACATCAGTTAGAGGGGCGCTGGTTACCTCAATGAGAATGGGGAAGAGGAGGGATGGCAGCTACAGCACAGAGTATTTACACAGTCCAAGTCTTTTTATTAAAATCACAACTACAGTCAGTAAAACAGGGGAAGCCTGGCTTCACTTGGCCTCCAGGAGAAAACACCACTCATCTTCCTTTTCCTGAACACCAATCTAAAAGTGGAGTAAACTTGAGTCTTGAGAACACTAAAGAAATGTACCAGTGAAGGAAAATGGAATTCTTCCCCCAAACACTGCTGTTAGGAAGTGTTCAATGTTCTTTACAAAGTGTAAGTCATTATGGGAAAATCTCACTTGCTTTTTCATTCAGGCTGAAGAAGATTAGGAAATCTTTAGGAACAATCAAATGAAGGAAATAAAAGGCCAAGATCTTTGTGTTTGGATTTTTGAAGGAAAGTCAGAATGCAAGAAAATCTGGATTCTTGGCGTCAGGAAGCCCAAAGAGTTGAACATGTAGAAAGTGGAGGTTGCTGTGGACAAATCACGGCCTGTTGAAGATTAAAAAACCTTTAAGAAAGTGCAAATGTCCAAGTTTCATGTTGTTGGTATCTTCATTTATTTCATTATTATTCATGTTATAATCATTTACTTATTTTATAATTATTTAATTATAGAATTTCTGTAAAATACTGGACAATGTTTTTGCACTTTGACACAAACATGTTTATTTCATTGTAATGGTGCTTTCTTCTGTAATAAATAGAGATTAATGGCTGGTATGTGTAATGTGATTTGCTGTTCAGTGTGATTTTCTTTCTTTATTACAATTATTTAAAAAGAGAAATGATCAGTATTGTTAAAACTGTAACAAAGAGCATGGGTATCATATGGAAGTGAAAAAGTTTGGTATGGACCATCCATAGAGCGCAGGCCTTCTAAATCTCTCCTTCAAAATACAGAAGGAGGTCCTGGAGAAGGAGCTGGCCCGGCACGCTCAGCTCTTATCTCCTATAAAGCTGATTCCTCTGAGCTGCAAGTCTCCTCACCTGAAACATGTGTTCTCCTTCAGACGGCAGCTTTTAATGATCCTTAATAAAGGTGTGGAGGGTTTAAATCTGGCCTTTAAGTTTAAAGTAGACAGCTCTGACTACACGGTGCATGTGACCTCTGAGAACAGGAAGTGTTTTAGATGTGGGAGGAGTGGCATCTTATTCGCTCTTGCCCGGAGGGGGGCGAGGCCTCCCGTGGCGGCGTCTTCGCCTCCGCCGGACGACCCATCGAGCAGCCACGGCCCGGAATCAAAGACAAACAGCACACAGGATACAAAAGACGAGACACACACACACACACACAGGTGGAGGGGGACAGCTGTGTGAGCAGGACAGACAGTGAGCGGATGGAGACAAGGGGACAGAAGGAGCGCTGGGACAGACAGACACCAGGGTGGCAGAGTCAGTGTTAGAGGAGGAAGATGAAGAGGACATAGTGGTGGATGATGATCTGTTCAAACTTGCCACTAAAAGAAAAATCACAGAAACTAAACAGAGCAACAGTAAAGCTAAGAAGGTCTGAAAGGAGAAAGCAGAAGTCTCCCAGTCCCAGGAACAGGACTGTGTCTCTGACAGTGATGGACACAGTGCTGAGACAACAGTCATGGAAAGTGTTTACGCTTTAACAAGGATTAAGAAGTTTGTGCAGGACACAAAGGGTTCAAGAGTGAAGGTGGAGAATTTCTTCCCTCACCTCAAGCTGTTTCTAGACTCTGTCAGATTTGACATGAAGAGCCCAGGAGAGTCTGGACAGACAGGTTTCACAGACCAGGAGCTTTTTAGACTTTTAGAAAACTGCTCCTCAAGGTCAAAAACCACATGTGTGAAGATGACTAGGTCTCTGTGTTTCTTTTCTCTCAGCCTGTGTTTCTTTTCTCTCTGGTCTTTTTGCTCCATTTTAAACATGTGCAACTTTAAATGAGGCGCGTTAAATGTGAATGGAGCGAGACACATTGTTCAAAGAGCCTCTGTGTTCACTTTGATTCAGCTTCAAAAGTTGAATGTGACTTTTCTCCAGGAGACCCACAGCACTGTGGACAATGAAGGGGACTGGAGGAGGGAGTGGAATGGACATGTTTATTTCAGTCATAAAAGCAGCACTAGTGGAGGAGTGGGGCTTTTATTTTCTAGACATTTTATTCCACTTCCTGTTCATGTGGAGGATGTAATGGCAGGTCATATTTGAAAAATAACAGACGATTTTCAAAGGCTCCAAATGTTTTTTTATAAATGTCTGTAATGTGCTGCAGAGCCTAGAACCTGGGAAGGCTCCAGGTCTAGATGGTCTGCCAGCAGATTTTTACAAAGCCTTCTGGTCAGTGATGGGTGAGGACCTGCTGTGTGTTCTCAGGGACAGTCTGGTGAAGGGCCGCTTGCCCCTGAGTTGCAGGAGAGCGGTCCTCACCCTCCTGCCAGAAAAAGGAGACCTGCAGAACCTAAACAACTGGCCACCAGTGGCCCTCCTCTGTACCGACTACAAACTCCTCTCCAAGGTCTTCGCCAACCGTCTGAGAAAGTGATGGAGCAGGTCCTTCATGTGGACCAGACCTACTGTGTACCAGGCAGGCTGATAACAGACAATGTACATTTCATTTGTGATGTTTTGGACCTCTCCAGTTTATTGGGAATGGAACTTATTTCCATAGACCAAGAAAAAGCATTTGATGGGGTTGAACATGAATATCTCTGGCAGACGCTGGAGGGTTCTGGGTTCAGCTCAGGTCTTATTGCGAACATTCAGGCCTTGTATGGAGACACTGAGAGTGTACTGAAAATGAAGGGTGGTTTGAGTTTTTCCTTTTAAAGTGCAGAGGGGTGTCAGGCAGGGCTGCCCTCTTTCAGGCATGCTGTAGTCATGGCAATAGTGCCTCTCCTCCACAAACTGAGAACACGTCTCATTGGTTTTAAACTTCCACATTCTAGTTGGGTTTTTAAATTGTCTGTATGCTGATGATGTGATTATTGCTGTAAAGAACCAGGACAATATTATTTTTTTGAATTGACAGTGTCCAAAGTTTTGGTGAGATCTCCTCTGCTAAAGTTAACTGGGGAAAAGTGAAACCCTGAGAGTGGGGGATGAGCTGCAGGAGGTTAAACTACCTGGTGGGCTCACCTGGAAAGTGGAGGGGAGGATCGAAAAGAAGGAAATGGATTTTACCAGAAAAGGCCGTGTTTTAATAATGAATAATTGAGTTGCTTCCATGTTGTGGCACCGTCTGTCCTGTGTGGACCCTCCTGTGACCCTGCTGGCTAAAGTCCAAGCCGTGATTGTGAAGTGTTTGTGCGACCGCCTGCACTGGGTTCCACAGAGTGTCCTCTTTCTTCCCAAAGAAGAGGGGGGTCAGGGACTCGTACACCTGGCCAGCAGGGGGGCCGCTTTCCGGCTCCAGTTCATACAGAGGCTGCTGACTGGACCTACAGACCTGGTGTGGAGGCCCACAGCTCGCTGTGTGGACCACACATGGACCATGCTGCTGCTCTCTCCTCTGCTGTCGGGGTCTCTTCACTGAGGCTCATCAGTAACTTGCTGAGAGTCTGGAGGGAGCAGCTTTCCTCAGATGAACGCTCCATCATTGTCTCTCAGTCTGACGGTCTTTTAATGCACAGAGACACAGATCCCTTTCCTGCAGAGAGCCTGTCTCTGGATCTTAAAGACTGTTCTGGCTGCTTCTTAGGGCACGGTGTGTCTGGACCCATACGTCTCTCTGACACAGGAGCAAAGACTATGTACAAACTCCTGCTCCAAGTGATTAATAAAGACAAAGTGAAGGGTCGGGCCGACACACCGTGGAGGGTCCACCCGGGTCTAGGTCCAGATGTGGAGCCTTCATGGAGAGCACTGTACAAACCAGCATTAACTAGAAGGCTTGGAGACTTACAGTGGAGGCTTTACATGGGGCTGTGGCTGTCAAGGCTTTTGTGTCTATTTGAAATCCAAGTGTTGATGAAAGGTGTCCGTTCTGTTGCCTCAGAGAAAGTGTGTTTCATTGTTTCCTGGACTGCAGCAGGCTGCAGGCTCTGTTCCTGTTTTTAGAGGCTGTTTCTTTTGTATGGAGAGGTTTTTACCAAACACATGTTCATCCTGGGCTGTAGATACAGGCAGAAAGAAAGAGCCAAGTGTCCACTTTTAAACTTCCTTCTGGCTCAGGCTAAGATGGCTGTTCACCTGAGTGGGAGGAGAAAGATGGAGGGATCAGCAGACTGTCTCTTCCAGGTCTCTTCCTCTGCTCTCTCTCTCTCCCTCTCTCTCTCTCTCTCTCTTCTCTCTCTCTCTCTCACCCACCCTGGGTCTGGGTCTCTTCCAGGTCTCTTCCTCTGCTCTCTCTCTCCCTCTCGCTCTCTCTCTCTCTCTCTCTCTCTCACCCACCCTGGGTCTGGGTCTCTTCCAGGTCTCTTCCTCTAAAGGAAGTCTTTTCTCACCACTGTCACCAGCTGCTGCTCTTGGTGTGAATTGTTGGGTCTCTGTAAATAATATTAGAAAGAGAAGGTCTAGACCTGCTCTATTTGAAAAGTACCTTGAGATAACTTCTGTTGTCAATGGGCTCTATACAAATAAAAGTCACTTGACTTGATGACCAAAGTTCTTCCAGTTGATCCTGAGGGGAGCATCAACGTCTCAACCAATTGAAATGGGAATATTTCTTGAGATATTTCAGTGTGAAGAAAAAAGAAAAGAGAAGAAGAGACAGTCATGTTGATATGAACATTAGAGAAACACATGATGGAGCTGAAATATGATCCTGGTTCATAATGTGGACTCCTTCACCTCAGCTGACACATTCAACAGCAGACAGGTTTTTGTATCAGTCTTTTTCACTGTGGGGAGCTTCATGTTTGGCTCTGGAACTAAACTGTATGTAACAGGTAAGAACAAACATTTCTTTTCCTTCACTTGTTTTATTGAAGAAGTGTAAAATGTGTTTGAAGTCACTTTCTGCTGCTTCACACTTTACATGTTAGTTTGTTCAGAGTTAGTACAAAGTTCCTGATGCAGCCGTTGTTCAATGAAAAAGTTCCATCATTAGTGAAAAGATGTTTCAATCTCACTGCACAGCACAAGGAATTCTTTATTTCTGCTTGAGCTCCAAAGTTTTTGAAGAGTCCAAAAAGTGTGATATTGGAAGAGCATTGTGGATTGTCATCAGCTGCTGCTTCATCAATCATCACACTGCTTTTCTTTTCTCTCTTCTCTCTCCTCAAATCAATTGACTTCTACATGAAGGATTGTGGAGGATTTTCCTGCTCACTTGACTTTTGCTACAAAATGTCCAGTTCATCAAAGTCAATTTCAGTGATGAGCAGGATTCTTCACATTCACTCTGACTCTTCAAACTTACATGTTTTTAAAGCTGATTTTCCTTTATGGGAAATGAGATTTCTAAACTTGATGCTGCTAAATACAGTAAATGAATACAGTTGTTGTCTGATGACAAATGTCTTTTATATGAAATATTCACTTTAACAACAACAAACAACTTGAGGAAAAATATAGAAAGTGTGTCAAATATTACATTTAATATTTATACAAATTTAATCGTGTTAAATTATTAAGAGTGAAGGTTAAATATAATTAACAGATTGACATATAGATTTTCTATGTATATAATATATAATGGCGGATGATATATATAGATCTATACTTCCATGGTATATATTACACTAATCCACAGTAAATATAATTTGTATAATGTTCAAACTGTTTATCTAATGAATGTAACCACACTTTATATAATGGAGAATGTGTATGGTTGTGTAAAATATATCAATAATAAATTGAAATATATTTGTAATTAATGAAAGAGAATTAGTCAATTCTCTTTAATTAATTAAAGAGAATTGACTAATTATCTTTCAATAGTCAAAGAGAATATAAAAATATGCATTATATTATGGATATAATAAGTTTTTATTATATTAGTTTGGTGGTAATAACTGTTATTTATATGACTGTAAATATTTCTTTCACTAAAACATGTATTTAGTTTAATGTAGAATTTATCTAAAATTGTCTGAGGTAAATATTTGAATCATAAGATTATAATCAATATATAATATATTTATCTAATAAATAACAGAATTTAGTACCAATAAATAAAATGTTCCTATATGTATACACAAATAAGTTATACCTAAACCTCCGTAGGTATAAGAAAATAAAAAATACATGCACACTTCTTTTATTATTATTATTGTCAGAATACATCATGTTAAATGTTTTTAGTTTTTTATGTTAGCGATTAATTCAGTAAAATTTATTATATCATGAAATATTGGTTTAATACTGAATATCTTATAACTGTCATATTTTAAATAATGGTAATAATGTCTTTTTGTTAAAAAAATAACCTAAAAATATTGTAAATACATTAATATAATATCATGAAGACACATATATTCTGAGCTGATGATTTATAAAAGTGAAATATGAATATAAAGAATTGAAATAGTGTTTCCATCTTTGACTTTGTTGAACTTGATCTTTCTCTGATGATATACATCATATATAAGCATGATATATAGCAGAGGAAATCTATGTGAAGGTGAATCCAGTATATGTGGGACCTTTGTGCTGTATTGATGAGTAGTTTAGTGATCAGAGTCCATGTAGTTTCCAGGATCAGACTGAATGCAGTGCAGTGCTGGAAGCTGCTGTTGACTGTGTGAATGTGTGTCTGTGCTGCTTGTTGCTGCTGTCAAACTTCAGATGAGGCCGTAGTGAAGCCCGTGGTGAGCGTGTACCCAGCAGCACCCAGAGCCCACCCTGAGGGGAAGAGCTCCCTGCTGTGTCTGGCCTCAGCCATGTCTCCTGCTCTGGTCCAGTTCTCCTGGAAAAGACAGAAGGAGGATGGTCCTCTGGAGGAGCTGAAACCTGATGATGGAGAGCAGCTGGAGCTCAGAGAGTCGGGACGCACCGCCGCCATCTTGCTGATCCATCAGCCAGAGAACAGCACATATAAATACCGCTGCTGCGTCGAGCACGAGGGCGGCACAGTGGAGGCCCAAACACAACAAGGTGATGAAGGCTCGCTGACTGTGTTGAGCAGTGATTCAGCTTCATGTGGAGACGCTGTCAAAGAGAGCAGAGCAGCAGAGCACTGACATTTCTCACTGCCACTCCAAACATTTGACTCCTTTTCTGTTTCAGAGGTTCCAGCTCCAGCAGCCCCCTGTCCTCCAGAGAGAGAGCCAGCAGACCTGGCAGCTCTGCAGCAAGATGACTGTAAGATCACCTGCTGCCTCTCTGCATGGACAGCTCCAATGTTCTGCTGCAGTTAGGGCTGCATATCAGTCTGTTCACTTTCTGCTCATCACTCAAGGATTTCAACATACACTCCCTGATTCTGTTAGAGTGTCCAACAGCACAACAAACCCCAGTCACAGAGCTTTCCCTGCACCACTCTGACTAATAACACCTGTTGGGGGCTCTATACTAAATGTGGGGCTTTGAGGGAGCTACAACAGCTTCAGGGACTGTATGTTAAAGCTCCACTCATTCATATTTCTATATTAACAATGAATCTAATGACTCTGTGTAAGGTCAAAGGTCAGAGGTGAGTTTATTTAGCTTGTTGAGGAGTTCTTCTGCCCCCAAGTGGCTGCAGAAAGAAAATCAGTGAATCCAACTTCAAGCTCATAACAACCTGTGTGTTTTTATATTTGGACTTTGATTTGATCCTGGAGGGATTTGAATTGTCAGAAACACTTGACAGAAGAAGGTGGTGAAGGCTTGCTGACTGTGTTGAGCAGTGATTCAGCTTCATGTGGAGACGCTGTCAAAGAGAGCAGAGCAGCAGAGCACTGACTGATTTCTTTTTCAATCCTTTTCAGTTGCAGTGGTTCCCCTGGATCCTCTCCAGCCTCAGTGCAGGGTGAAGCTGCTCTGTCTGCTCTACACAGTGCTGATAGTGAAGAGTCTGGTGTACTGCTGTGGACTCTCTCTGCTGATGATCCTCACAAACAAGGGACCGTCCACCAACTGCACACATGCTGACTGATTGTTTTCTGCTGGCCTTTTCTCACCATCAAATCTCATCACTTCATCTCATTTATCTCTTTGATCACTGTTCACAAATTTAAGCCAAATGTATCTTTATATTCACAGGTTAGATACAGTCTGTCTACTAATAATAAATACATATATCATATATCACACACATATATTTGGAGTAACTGAGTTTAAATTCTGTCCTTTTGTTGATGTTCTACATCCACTTTTAATTGTGACTTGTATATTAATAGAAAATGAAGCGTAGTCATTAGTTGTCTGGTAAATATTCAACTGATTATTGTTGTTTTCTGTTCTCATGTTTCTTTTTAATACTTTCTGCAGAGTGTGGCTGGTTTGTCAAATTCATTCATTGTAACATTCTCAATAAATGAATAAATCACAGTTTCTGTTTATTATAAACATCCTGTTTTTATGGATTTATTATATTAGAAACAGACTCGACTATATTTGTCAGATACAGTGACACGTACAAGTAATTTGAGTACGGCTGTAAACAGCTCTCAGTAAACTTTAATAAAGCTCTGAGAACAAATATAGAGGAAGATACAAATATAAGCAAACAGCCTAACTAGGAGAACGAAGCCAAACCAAGAACAGCAAACACAAACACACAGCTTTCATACACAGTCATGTAGGTGTGGGTGTGGATTTTTCCAAAGGATCAGTGTTGTGTGTTTCTAACATTTCACTTGAACATTAACCATCTTTTACAATAGTGTCACTTTAGATGTAAGACACTACACAGATGACACACACACACAAATAAAACAGCACTAACTGTTACTGCAAATTCATATACTGTTACAACGAAATTACACATTTATTTCATTTCATTATTTACAAACTACTGAAAATGATTACAAATGAACATATCTGGTATTATTTCCGGCTACTGAGAGTGTCTGTAATGTTACATATACAATAGGACATCATTTATGAGTTGATTACATTTTTTTTTTCACACTCAAAAAATAATTTTAAACGTGTTTAAAATGATACAATTACTTTTACTTCAGCAATTCAACAAGTGCAGAAATTCAAACTGGTCTTTGTTCAAAGTCTAGAGACGTCAGATCAGAAAACTCTCATTTGTGTCATGTTGGAGGGTCCTGACAAACAACCTGTGTCAGTTATGTAGGAGCACTTGTTGGCAGTGTCAACTGTAAAGTGACCTCTGGTTGCTAAAAGTCCAAATCCCCATAAAAGCATGTGACACATGAGACCTCCAGGCAGGTGGTCTCTGTGGGTCTCTGGGCTCAGTTGAACTCTGTGTGGGTGGAGGGCTCAGTGGAAAAAAGTGTCACTAAGAGACAAACTACAGAGGGGGGGGGGGGTTCCTGAGTGTGCACAGCAGCAGATATCAATCTGCTCTCAGTGGTTGTTAGGACTCATAAAAAACTGTTGACAGCGAATCAACACTTCCTCTCCTGCAGCAGACGGGCTGTGTGGGTTTCTGCTCTGCAGCCTCCACACCGTTAGCTGTGGCTTTTCACTTTAATAACACAATGACAGCTACAACCATCCGCTCTGCTAACGAGTCATTGCAGGAAGCATCTGTGTAATGTTACACAGACTTTCAGTAGCTTGGAAATAATGTCATATATGTACATTTGTATTTATTTAAAGTACTTTGTGAATAAAGTCTCATATTTAACTTTAACTATAAATTTCAAATGTCCACGAAATGATTTCATGTTTCTAACTTGATATGAAGTTGAAGTTACTTGCCTGCTGTTTTATTTGTGCGTAAACAACAGTGTCATCAGTGTAGAGTTTTACATCCACACTCACACAGTTGTAAAAGATGGTTAATGTTCAAGTTTAATGTTAGAGGTTAAAGATCCTTCAATCTGCTCAGGTCCAGGTTTATCAGCTGACACTGATTCTAACAGTGTTTTCAGTGTTTAGCGCGTTCACACGAGACAAATTACAAACTGAAGGCTGAACATGAGAGTATGGAGAATACAACTGTGGAATTTATCACTGTGTTGGTGGACGTCTTTATTATAATAATAAATAATTAAATAGTCCGACACAGACAAAGAGGAGACTAAAAATATTAATAACCAAACAGAAAAGTATTTAATAGTAAGAGCCTAAATTAAAGGATTGGTTTTTAGGTTTTTTTTTTGTAATTTTAAACACAAACACACAAATGTCACACATACAAAACAACAGCCCCTCCCCCACCCTAAACCTAAGGCCCACGTCTATCCTCAACCTGGGCCTCGCTACAGCTGCTGCTCCAACACCATCGCTCCCAGGCCCTTCACAACATTTCTTTACTTTATTCCCTCCAGGTTCCATTCTGTAACAATCCTACTTCAGTAAAGGCAGGTTCACATACAGATCTGAGCTCAGTTGTGAGTACAGATATTCCAATGGATTATTACAGTTTAACATTCAGTATATTTATAATGCATAGTATCTTTTGTGAAAATTTACTACAGCAAGTTCTTTATTTCTCTGATGATTTGCTTCAAAGCTCAAAGAAAATCAGTAAGAAAAGTAAGTTAAAAAAAATGATATAAAAAATATAAGATATAAAATGAAAGAAGGAGAGAAAAAAATAACATAAATATCTGCCAAGCAGCTGATTACACAAGCCACAATTAAAAGTGGAAAAAAATACAGCATCAAAATAAAGAAATAATGAAAAATGCAAATTTGACAAGTAAAAATATAATGTATGTCTCCATATGTTTTTATATTAGTAGACAGACTGTATCTAACCTGTGAATATAAAGATACATTTGTCTTAAATTTGTGAACAGTGATCAAAGAGATAAATGAGATGAAGTGATGAGATTTGATGGTGAGAAAAGGCCAGCAGAAAACAGTCAGTCAGCATGTGTGCAGCTGGTGGACGGTCCCTTGTTTGTGAGGATCATCAGCAGAGAGAGTCCACAGCAGTACACCAGACTCTTCACTATCAGCACTGTGTAGAGCAGACAGAGCAGCTTCACCCTGCACTGAGGCTGGAGAGGATCCAGGGGAACCACTGCAACTGAAAAGGATTGAAAAAGAAATCAGTCAGTGCTCTGCTGCTCTGCTCTCTTTGACAGCGTCTCCACATGAAGCTGAATCACTGCTCAACACAGTCAGCAAGCCTTCATCACCTTGTTGTGCTTGGGCCTCCACTGTGCCGCCCTCGTGCTTGACGTAGCAGCGGTATTTATATGTGTAGAAGGCGTCCCGATCAACCACCCTGATGGCGGCGGTGCGTCCTGACTCTCTGAGCTCCAGCTGCTCTCCATCATCAGGTTTCAGCTCCTCCAGAGGACCATCCTCCTTCTGTCTTTTCCAGGAGAACTGGACCAGAGGAGGAGACATGGCTGAGGCCAGACACAGCAGGGAGCTCTTCCCCTCAGGGTGGGCTCTGGGTGCTGCTGGGTACACGCTCACCACGGGCTTCACTACGGCCTCATCTGAAGTTTGACAGCAGCAACAAGCAGCACAGACACACATTCACACAGTCAACAGCAGCTTCCAGCACTGCACTGCATTCAGTCTGATCCTGGAAACTACATGGACTCTGATCACTAAACTACTCATCAATACAGCACAAAGGTCCCACATATACTGGATTCACCTTCACATAGATTTCCTCTGCTATATTTCATGCTTATATATGATGTATATCATCAGAGAAAGATCAAGTTCAACAAAGTCAAAGATGGAAACACTCTTTCAATTCTTTATATTCATATTTCACTTTTATAAATCATCAGCTCAGAATATATGTGTCTTCATGATATTATATTAATGTATTTACAATATTTTTAGGTTATTTTTTTTAACAAAAAGACATTATTACCATTATTTAAAATATGACAGTTAGTTAAACAGTATTAACCGAATATTGCATGATATAAATAATTTTACTGAATTTTATTGCTAACACAAAAAAACTAAAAACATTTAACACATTGTATTCTGACAATAATAATAATAAAAGAAGTGTGCATGTATTTTTTATCTTCTTATACCTACGGAGGTTTAGGTATAACTTATTTGCGTATACATATTGGAACATTATATTTATTGGTACTAAATTCTATTTATTAGATAAATATATTAAATATTGATTATAATCTTATGATGAAAATATTTACCTTAAACAATTTTAGGTAAATTTTACATTAAACTAAATACATGTTTTAGTGAAAGAAATATTTACAGTAATATTCAGTGCATCCGGAAAGTATTCACACCCTTTCACTTTACCCACATTTTGTTATGTTACAGCCTTATTCCAAAATGGATTAAATTCATTTTCCAATATCACACTTTTTGGACTCTTCAAAAACTTTGGAGCTCAAGCAGAAATAAAGAATTCCTTGTGCTGTGCAGTGAGATTGAAACATCTTTTCACTAATGATGGAACTTTTTCATTGAACAACGGCTGCATCAGGAACTTTGTACTAACTCTGAACAAACTAACATGTAAAGTGTGAAGCAGCAGAAAGTGACTTCAAACACATTTTACACTTCTTCAATAAAACAAGTGAAGGAAAAGAAATGTTTGTTCTTACCTGTTACATACAGTTTAGTTCCAGAGCCAAAGATGAAGTGCCAGTCTCCCACAGTGAAAGAGACTGATACAAAAACCTGTCTGCTGTTGAATGTGTCAGCTGAGGTGAAGGAGTCCACATTATGAACCAGGATCATATTTCAGCTCCATCATGTGTTTCTCTAATGTTCATATCAACATGACTGTCTCTTCTTCTCTTTTCTTTTTTCTTCACACTGAAATATCTCAAGAAATATTCCCATTTCAATTGGTTGAGACGTTGATGCTCCCCTCAGGATCAACTGGAAGAACTTTGGTCATCAAGTCAAGTGACTTTTATTTGTATAGAGCCCATTGACAACAGAAGTTATCTCAAGGTACTTTTCAAATAGAGCAGGTCTAGACCTTCTCTTTCTAATATTATTTACAGAGACCCAACAATTCACACCAAGAGCAGCAGCTGGTGACAGTGGTGAGAAAAGACTTCCTTTAGAGGAAGAGACCTGGAAGAGACCCAGACCCTGGGTGGGTGAGAGAGAGAGAGAGAGAGAGAGAGAGAGAGAGAGAGAGAGAGATTTTTTTGATTTTTAAAGGTACTTTATTTAAAAAAATCTAGTTATTGAACATGTGCCAGTTCATAACAAAATCACAGATTCACAGAATCTGATTCACATCAACACATTTCCATAGATCAGTTGGTCGTCTACAACAGAGCAGAGTACATTATTAAAACTCCATATATTGCAGAAGGTCTCTACATCTTGCATCATCATATAATAATTAAAATCAATCTTTAAACGCGCTTTCAGGCATTTTACAAAAATAAAAACTGCATCATCATCTGCCAGGTTCTCCAGCCTGTTTTTCCGG
The DNA here is from genome assembly GCF_021018895.1 of Seriola aureovittata. NCBI lineage: Eukaryota > Metazoa > Chordata > Actinopteri > Carangiformes > Carangidae > Seriola > Seriola aureovittata. Next base: position 1,820,678 of record NC_079380.1, on the reverse strand, counting down.
CTCATATAGACGGCCATCTTTGCCGTCCCCAAAAGGAAATTTATGAGCTGGCATTTGTTTTTTATTTTGCTGGAGAACCTGTAGCCAAAGACAAACATTTGAATATTAAAAATTTCCCCCATCAGATTTAAGAGCCTCCCCAGCAGAGAGAACAGAGGCAGCAGTCTGCTGCAGTCCGAGAAACAGTGGAAGACTGTTTCACGACTGCTGCAGAAGGGACAGTCAGAGCTGACAGTGGGACTGATCACTGAGACAAAGGCGTTTACAGCCACGATCCCGTGCAGCAGCCTCCACTGCAGGTCGGCTGCTCTCTTTGTCGGAGGAGGTTTATAGAGCGCCCTCCACTCAGGCCCAGCCCCCCCCCTCAGACCCAGGTGAGCCCTCCAGGGGGTGTCTGCTCTCCCACTCAGCTTTTCCTTGTTTAAAAACTTGACTATCAGCCCGTACAACAACTTGCCATTTGCTTTAAAAAATGGCAGCTTAGAGGATGTTTTATTGTTTAAAAACGGACTCACACAGTTTTTAGGGTTAGGGTTAGAGAGGAGCTTATAGTCGCTGCACAGCAGCGACACCGGCCTCCAATTCTCGATCCTCTGTGGATCTCCCTTCTTGGGCAGCAGGGTGAGGACCGCCCTCCTGCAGCTGAGAGGCAGACGCCCTCCAGCCAGACTCTCATTCAGCACGGAGAGCAAATCCCCCCCCACTACCGACCACAGGGCCTTATAGAAGTCCACAGGCAGACCGTCTATGCCAGGAGCTTTCCCGCTCTGCATACCCTGCAGAGCGGCATGGAGCTCCTCAGAGGACAGAGCCGCCTCCAGGTCTTTATTACTTAGAGGTTCCACCTGAGGGAGACCTTCATAAAAACCCTTGGACACTTCCTGCTCCTCCTGATGCTCACATTTAAACAGCTCCTTATAAAACCCAACAGCACGTTTACAGATGTCCTCATGGTTGGTCAGAACCTGACCCGTTTCAGACCTCAGGCTGTGAATAAAACGTTTCTGACCATTCTTCCTTTCTAGGCCAAAGAAAAAGTGTGATGGGACATCCATCATTGCTACGTTTCTAAAACGAGATCTGACCAGAGCCCCCTGAGCGGATACGCTCAGCAGCTTGTTCAGGGCTGACTTTTTCCCTGCTAAAGACTCAGAGCACCGAGGGTCTCCAGTAGCTTCAGCTACTTGTTGGAGCTTCTCCACTTCGGTCTCAAGTATTCTCACTGAGTTTTCCAAGGTTTTTGTGATGTTCTTTGTATAATCCATGCAAAATTGTTTTATCTTTATTTTCCCAACATCCCACCACTGTTGCAAGGACTTAAAATCAGCCTTTGCTCTTTGGTGGGCCTCCCAAAAGAACTTAAATATTTCTTTAAACTTTCTGTCCTCTAAAAGAGATATGTTGAGATGCCAGTAGGCACTGTTGGCTTTTACATTATTTATAAAAACAGAGGCTGTTAAAAGAGAGTGATCAGAAAATCCAATCGGAGAAATGTTGCAACCTTTAAAAACATTAAAATGATGTCTAAAACAATAAAACCTATCTAGTCTTGCCATGGACAGTGAGTTGTCTTTCACATGGCACCATGTATACTGCTTCTGCTTCCGATGAAAGCCCCTCCACACGTCCATCAGCTCATGGGCCTGGATCAGGCGGAGCAGGCGGCTGCGGGAGGCAGGATGAGGCTCGGGGTGGTTCCTATCCAACTCACTGTTTACAGTGCAGTTGAAATCCCCCCCAATAAATAAATACCCTTCATTATTACAATTTTCAATTACATCATTTAATACATCTAAAACACTTAACCTTTCTGTTCCTAAAACAGGAGCATAAATATTAATAAATATCATTTTTATATTTTCATAATCTGCTGTTATTTTTAACAGATGACCTTTAATGACCTCTTCAGATATAACTGACTGAGGCATGAAGTTCTTGGAGAAGAGTATTCCCACTCCACAGCTGGTACTGGACTTGTGGCTCAGGAAGGTTCTGCCTTCCCACTCTTTATTCCAGTTTACTTCATTATCATCAGTGCTGTGTGTCTCCTGGAGGAAAACCACATCTAGCTTTTTCAGGGAAATTAGCTTAAACAAGGACGCCCGTTTCCTCTCATCTCTGGCCCCATTCAGGTTTAAGCTTCCTACTTTAATACTTCCCATGAAACATAAAAGATGTGGCACAACAACTAAATAACAAAAAAATAGATTCACAAACTTATTGAAACTAATCATCTGTGTTGAGCTGTTTTTTAACTTTCAAAACAAGTTTTTTGATTCTGAAATTCTCCTGATCCGTGAAGGCCTGTTCCCCAAGAACACCAGGACTCCTCTGAAAAGCTTTCAGAGAGTCCAGGAGGAGACGGAGGTCTGGAAAGACCTTCTCTACTTTTACATTCCTCGCTCCCTTGGTGTCTTGGAGGAACTTTTTTATGCTTGCGAGGGAGTAACCTCCCTTCTTTCGTAAAAAGGATTGTGAGGAAGTAAGAGCCTCTTCATCATCATCATCAACATCTTCATCATTATCTACATAACTTTCACAGTCGCTCAAAAGCTCTTGGGAAAGTTTTTTGTTTTTACTTGTAGATCTATTGATGTCCACTGACTTCCTCTTTTTTTCTTGTGGAACCTCTTCCACAATCATCTGTTCCTCGTCACCTTCCAAACACAATTCCACTTCCTGTGACTCGTCCTGTAAGAGGGCCGGGTCACCAGCAGTGTCGGCCTGTTTACTGGCCTCCACCGCAGGCCCACTAATAAAACTTTCAGAGACAGAACCAGAATTATAATCTGCTCCAACAGTAATATTGGCCCCACCAGAACCAGCAGGAACCAACTCGGTCCCACCGGAACCAGCAGGAGCCGAATCGGCTCCACCGGAACCAGCAGGAGCCGAATCGGTCCCACCGGAACCAGCAGGAACCGAATCGGCTCCACCGGAACCAGCAGGAGCCGAATCAGTCCCACCGGAACCAGCAGGAACCGAATCGGCCCCACCAGAACCAGCAGGAGCCGAATCGGTCCCACCGGCACCAGCAGGAACCGAATCGGTCCCACCGGAACCAGCAGGAGCCGACTCGGTCCCACCGGGACCAGCAGGAACCGAATCGGTCCCACCGGAACCAGCAGGAGCCGAATCGGTCCCACCAGAACCAGTAGGAGCCGAGTCAGTCCCACCAGAACCAGCAGGAGCCGAACTGGCCCCACCAGAACCTGAGAAACCCTGTTTTTTTGGACAGGACCGGATAAGGTGGCCCTCCTTCCCACAACTGAAACATTTCATAGTTTCTGACGTTGCAAAAACAACATAGTCGTAGTCATCAACTCTGAACTTCAGGCTTATGTTAAGCTCCTCAGAACTGTTCCTCAGAACCATCTGGACTTGTCTTCTGAAGGACAACACGTGCTTCAGTTGGGGAGATTTACAGCCTAGAGGGAGCAGTCTGATGGGAGACATTAGCTGCCCATGCCTTGCTAGCTCCCTTTTTAGCATTTCGTTGCTAACAAAGGGAGGGACTCTGGACAAGATAACTTTTTTTGAGGGGGTGGTCAGAGGCACCACCTGAACAAAGGTGTCTCTGATCACAACCCCCTGCTCAACCACAGTGTTCACCTTGTCGATCTGGTCCAGGAAGATAACAACCCCGTTGTTCATCCTGGACGCAGATTTCACGCTCTCGTACCCGACGAGCGCCCCGACCGCCAGGCTGCAGTCCTCCACGGAGCAGCTCACCGCCGGGTTCAGCTTCACGCCGTGCCGGCGAGTCAGCTGCTCCAGCCCGGTCGGCTGCATGTCTCCGCTCCCCGGGAGACACAGCCCCGCAACAACACAACCACCGATACAACCAAAAGTACAACAACCAAGACTAAACAATGACAGAAAACAGGTAGAAAGAAAGATAGAAAAGACACATTCACTCCGCAAAATCGCGCTCACGCTCTCAGCGTCTACCGCTCTCACTTCCGCTCAGAGAGAGAGAGAGAGAGAGAGAGAGAGAGAGAGATTTGATTTTTCAAACCACTTTTATTTACTCAATAACACATTTTTAAGAAATAAATAAAACAAAAAACTCCAAAATAAATTAAATAAATTAAACTCTACTCATTTCAGCAACTGGCCAAAAACCAATTCATCATTCTCTACAGAACACAGCTCTTGTATGAGGCTTCTCCCTCTGCTCAGGCTTCAGTTTTTCCCCAGTTCATTTTAGCAATGGAGAGTTTACTAAAATCACTCACAGTGTCATCAAGAACATTTATGTCACTTGGTTTTTTTTATAAAAACAATAACATCATCGGCATATGCAGACAGTTTAAAACAATGTTCACACCCAGGAAAAGAAAAACCCGACAAACATGACTGTCATGGTCTCAGCCTGGAGGCTCCAGGGTTTTGTTTTTTGGACTTTCTTGGTTTTTGGTTTTCTGGGTTTTGGGTTTCTGTTCTGGGTTTTGAGTGTTTCTGGTTTGGATGTTTCTGGTGTCTAGTTTTGTCTTCCCTGTCTTGTGCTTTGTTTCCCCATGCACTTCCTGTTTTATTTTGATAGTCATGTCACCCCAGTGTCTGAGTTCTAGTTTTGCTTCCTTTGGTTAATCCCCTGATGTGTCTCACCTGTGTCTGCTTCCCCACCTGTTCTCCATCACTAATCAGTTCTGTTCCTTTAAGAAGACCTTGTACTGTCTTGTCCTTGTGGGATCATTGTTTGTTTGTTGGTTGTGAGGTTTGGTGTGTGTTTCGGCGACTCGTGTTTGGACTTTGGTTTGTTTGGAATAAAATAGTTTGACACTGCTACCTTCTCCGCATTTGGGTCCACCCCTTACTCCTACTTACCTCAAACTCGTGACAGAGACCTTAACTTGTGCAGAAATGGCTCTATGGCCAGTGCATATAACATGCCTGACAAAGAGCAGCCCTGTCTGACTCCCCTCTGGACTCTGAATGGAGCGCTCTAACCACCATTAATCTTAATTACACTTTCAATGTCATTGTACAAGACCTGGCTCTTGACTATGAGACCAGAGCTGAACCCAAAAGCCTGCAATGTCCGCCACAAGTACTGGTGCTCAACTTGGTCAAAAGCCTTTTCTTGATCGAGAGAAATCAGACCAAGCTCACAGCCCAAAGAACCAGAGAGGTTCAAAATGTCCCGAATCAGAGTAATGTTGTCAGATATCAACCTGTCGGGTACACAGTATGTCTGGTCTACATGAATGACCTGCTCCATCACTTTTCTCAGTTGCACTGCCAATACTTTGGACAACAGTTTATAATCCGTGCAAAGTAAAGACACAGGACGCCAGTTCTTAATGTCCTGTAAGTCTCCTTTCTTTGGGAGGACGGTGAGCACAGCTCTCCTGCAGCTCAGAGGCAACCTCCCTGTTCTCAGACTGTCCTGGAGAACCAACAACAGGTCCTCACCAATGACAGACCAGAAGGTCTTATAAAAGTCTGCAGGAAGTCCGTCTATCCCGGGAGCCTTCCCGCTCTGCAGGCTCTGCAGGGCCTCCTGCAGCTCCTGAGCAGAGAGCTGCGCCTCCAGCTCTACATTATCCCCCTCAGAGACCTTAGGAAGGCCCGCATAGAAGGACAGCGCCACCTCTGGTTCTTCCTGGAACTCCGCCTTGTACAGCTCCTGGTAAAATCCAACAGCACACTGACGAATCTGAGCCAACTCCTGCAGCAGCTGCCCAGTGTCAGACCGCAGAGAGTGAATCAGCCTCCTCTGACCATTCTTACGCTCCAGACCAAAGAACAAGTGAGAGGGAGCATCCATTTTTACCACATTCTGGAAACGAGATCGGACCAGAGCACCCTGTGCAGAAATACCCAGCAGGTCAAACAGAGCTGATCTTTTGCCTTTGAGAACTTGAATGTGTTCTCGTTCTCCTGTGGAGTCTGCTAAATCCTGCAGCTCCACCACTTCTCTCTCCAGAGCTCTCATAGATCTGGACATGTCCTTTGTGACATTGAAAGTGTACTGTAGGCAAAGCTGTTTGATTTTAACTTTCCCTACATCCCACCACTGCTGCAAGGAACTGTACTCAGCTTTAGTCTGTCTGTGATTGTTCCAAAAACACCTGAATACATTTTTAAACACATTATCAGACAGCAGAGAGATGTTAAAGTGCCAGTATGCACTTTTACATTTCACATCTTTTATAAAAATGGAAAACTGTACCAGGGTGTACAAAAGGGACATAGGCCATTATCGATTACTCTGGGCGCGTGATGGTGATCGGCGGCGGATACGCGCGGCGCATCGGGAACGAGCACATGCGAGCCTGAAGACGGCAGAAAGTGCAGAGTGGAGAGAGAGAACGGAGGCTGCCAGTCAGAGGCTAATTGATTTCACCGTTATTGTGTGCGTGCATCCGTGAGACCTGTAAGTCGCATTATTTATGTTGCTAGTTCATTATCCTTTGTTTTCATAAGTTGATAATTATAGACACCTAGCTTGGAGCTGCATGCTAACTTAAAGCATATGGTTGTTAATTGGTCAGCTAGAAGTGGATGTGTAGCTACCTATTTGTTCTGTATTTAAGTTAGTGAGTTTGGCCCAGATAACCCCCCTGTTATATTGGTGTAATGAAACATATAAAGCTAAATGGAAGGAGCTGGAGACCAATCTATCAACCCAGTTCCCCATCCAAGCTGTAATAGCGGATAAAGGCTTAATGTGTCATTTGGAAAAGTTGGGGAACCCCTGGTTGAGCCACACTCTTCGAGTCTGGCAGAAGGTGATTAACACTTGTGGGATACATATAATGTTGAGAATATTCAGATGGTTTGCTTTTGACTCTGATTTTACTCCCAATAGACATGACTCCGGTTTTAAATCATGGACAATGTATGGTCTCACAACATTCATCTCACTTACTCAGAAAAACATTGTGTGCAGCTTCAATACCTTGCGGGACAAGCATGACTTAGCACGGATCGAATTCCACAGATACCTTCAACTACGCTCCTATATTGACCATGAATGTAAATTAACTAACTTCTCAAATGTTGAATTAGAATTTTACCACATTCTGAAAAGGGCTATGACCATGATCCCTTCTAAATCAATTTCAAAGCTATACATAGCTCTCTCCAACGCCAACAATAATAACACTCAATACATTAAAGATAAATGGGAAGTGGAATCTGGGATTGAGATTTCTGAGGAGGCTTGGGATAATATTTGGTTCTTCCAGTGGACAACAACCAGTTCTATGGACTGGAGAGAACATTGCTGGAAGAATATTATTAGATTTTTCAGAACACCGTATCAGGAGAGGTACAAAGGTACAGCTATGCCGTGCTGGAGGCAATGTGGCTCGGCTGCTGCAAACCACTACCATATCTTCTGGGATTGTCCCAAGTTAAAAGCTTTCTGGAGGGATATCAAGGTTTCTTTAAGCAAAATCTTTACCACTCAAATACCTCTGAGTTTTGATGTCCTGTACCTGGGTTATGTCCCCTCTTTTCAATGTAAGAGAGAGATAAAACTGCTGCAAATTCTTTTGGTGGCAAATAAGAAATCAGTTACGAGAAGATGGTTAAGCCCGGTTCCGCCTACTCTAGATGACTGGATTGGAATTATTCTGGAGATATATAGGATGGAAAAAATGACCTATCAGCTAAGACTTCAAAAGGACAAATTTGACCAAATCTGGAACAACTGGATTTCATTCATTGCCCCCACGAGAGCAGACTTTATATGATCTCACTGGTAATATTGCTTTGTAATTTACTCATTTAATTTATGACTTGTTTTTGAGGATTATTTCTATGACAGCGGCGGCAGGGGTCCCCCCCCCCATGGGTTCTGTACATAGTTAAGTGATCTACCTTTTACTAAGATGTATCAGAATTTTTCCTAAGCGATCTAATCTGGGCAACCTGTTAACATGGGCTTAAAGAAGATAACTTTGCTCTCACTGTTTTGAATCTAACACCAATCTCACGTAGTTTATGTTACTACAGGAGAGAGTGATCTACATAGATCGAACAGGGTCTGACCCCCGACTTGTGACTGTACATGCTTTGAATTTATAAGCCCTGAGTCTGTTGTTGCATATTTTCTGTATTTAAAACAAAAACTGGAATGGCATTTACTGCCGCTGTATTGTTGATGCCATGTAGATGTACTCTCTGTCCATTCCAAATAAAGACATAATTAAAAAAAAAAAGTGAGTGAGTTTGCTGTTTATGCTAACTAGTTATACTACATATACAGAAAGGTGTGTGTTTGTTACAAATATTTAAAGTGCATATTTCATATATGTTTGTGCGTGTAATGTGGGCCAGATAATGTTTTTTCCTTTTTTTGGACAGAACCATTCACACAAAGCCGTGACCATGTTCTGTACTGTTGCCTGAACCTATTAAACAGTCAAACCAAAGAAGAGTTGTCAGCATCTGTGTTTTGACAGACACACCTGGGGCGAAGCTAGAAATCAGGATCAACACACAACAATTAATACAGTCCTTTATTACAACCCTCAGTAACATTGAGGTCCTTCGAGCCGGATTCTGACCTTTACTCCAGGATAAGGATGCAACAGTACAGCAGTGGAGCCCGTCCTAAGAGGGATAGACATCCACCACGTCATCTAGAGGATTACGAACTTGACTATCCAAGGGGTAAACCACAAAATACACACTACTCAAGCACAGTACCATACGAACATGGGCATGAAGAGGATGAGTATCATCACCAAGAGGGAGCAGCCAAGATGACCTCCCTCACTTCTCCTAACCACTCACCTTATCGCCTCCAAGGTAAGAGAGACCAGGAAAAGCAGTATAGCTCCTTTGGCTTCTATCAGGAGCTGGAGGTGATAAGGGAGGAGAACACACTGCTTCGTGAAGCTCAGTTAGCCATTCATAGGGATTTCGGGCAGCTTCACTCACTCAGAAAGGACATGAGGTCGCTCGTTGACTCAGTACGCAGCCTCCAGGAAGCACAGACAGCTACAGTAAGCCACGCCCCCATAAGGTCCCTCGATCTACAGCCAGGTTCAGGCGAGTGGCCTGACGACGTACCCCCACCTGATCAAGCTCTGCCCTCAGCAGGGGAACAATGTGAAGAAGAGGAATGGCCAGAACCCCCACCACCATGGCCAGAGCCCGAAGAGCAGCCACAGAGGAATAAGGTGGCAGGCCTCCTGGACCAGGTGATGCACGTGCTCCAGGAAATCAGCTTCAACACCCCCTCCGTTGCTAAGACCCACGACAGACCAGCAGCAGTGAGTGCTCCCCCTCCAGACAGGGGTCGTCTATACCAGGTGGGTCTGCGCCCTAAACAGCTGGGTTATGGAGATCCTCAGCAGCATCCTCCACAGTCCAGCTCCACGCCAATCAAGCACCAGCCAGGCCTGCAGTACCACTTGTAGTCCCTGCTGCGCGATCTATGCCGTGCAGAAGCATGTTTGGGACCACAGTGAGCCTGGAGACAGTGTTCGGTCCTCAGTGGAACGATGTTTTTATGTGGACAACTGCCTCCAGAGTCTACCGACAGTAGTGGAGGCCAGGGAACTCGTGGACAGGCTGACGACCCTTCTAGCCACCGGTGGTTTTGAGCTGCGCCAGTGGGCCAGCAACAACCCCAGCGTCGTTGGTCACCTGCCAAAGGATGCCCGATCAGATAGCTTGGAGCTCTGGCTCACCCAAGATAGTGTAGAGGTCCCTGAATCAACGCTCGGGCTCAGTTGGCACTTCCAGTCAGACAGCCTAGGGTACAAGCAGCAACCAGTGGAGTGTGAGGTGCCGACCATGCGGAATGGGTATAAGGTTCTGGCAAGCCAGTATGACCCTCTTGGGTACATCTTGCCTTATACAACCAGAGCCAAGGTTCTGGTCCAGCGTCTCTGGGACAAAAACAGAGAATGGGATGATCCCCTCCTCCCCCAAGAGCTTCTAAATGCCTGGAATGAGTGGGTAGAGGAACTGCAAGTCCTACCATCCATCAGCCTGCCAAGGTGTTACACCCCTGAAGCAGTGGACAGTGCCAGCGTCACTTGTGAGGTCCACATATTCTGTGATGCCTCCGAGAAGGCATATGGGGCTCTGGCATACTTGCGGACAGAGGACAATCAGGGCAATACCTACCTGGCATTCCTCATGGCAAGATCGAGAGTGGCACCCAAACGTCTTCTGTCCATGCCACAACTGGAGCTGTGTGCAGCGGTGGTAGGAGCGCAGATAGCCACAGTGATTCAGCAGGAGCTCACATTGAAGATCGGTGGGATCACTTTGTGGACTGATTCCACAACTGTGCTGATGTGGCTACAGTCCGATTCCTGCCGCTTTAAGGTTTTCATTGGAACAAGGGTGGCTAAAATCCAGGAACTCACAGATCTCTGGACATGGCGCTATGTGGATTCAGCAAGGAATCCTGCAGATGATATCACAAGAGGAAAGACCCTGAGAGATCTTTCAGAACCCAATCGGTGGAGTCAGGGCCCACAGTTCCTCCTCCGAGCTCGGGACGAGTGGCCAGGAAACCCTCCCCTTCCTGCTCAGGAAGAGGTATCGGAACTCCGGAAGTCGACCTTCTGCGGAGTCACATCTACAGTTGGTGAGCCCCGCATCCAAGACGCCAGCAAGTGCAGCACATGGAGGGAGCTTGTAGAGATTACTGCAAAGGCGCTTCACGGGGCGGCAGATCAGTCCAGTAGTCCTACAGCGGCAGATTACCAGGAAGCAGAGACCCTCATCTTCCAACAAGCCCAACAGGACAGCTTCCCAGATGATATGCGCCTCTTGAAAGCCGGTAAACCTGTTCTGTCAAGTAGCCGATTACTTACCTTGTCCCCAGAGTTCGACGAGTCAGATAAAGTCATCCGGGTTGGTGGGAGGTTACGGAGATCGGAGGAGCTAGACTACGCTATCCTGCATTCTATCGTTCTGGACCCCAGCCACCCCGCCGTCAAACTGCTGATACAGGATTACGACGGCCGTTTGCATCACCCTGGACCGGAGCGAGTGTTTGCCGAAATTCGGCGTACTTTGTGGATCCTCAGGGGACGGGAAGCTATCCGTCGCCATCAGCACACGTGTGCAGGGTGCCATCGGTGGAAGTCCAGACCTGTGGTCCCCAAGATGGCTGACCTACCAGCCGCTCGCCTTCGCCTCTTCAAGCCAGCCTTCCACTCCACGGGTATGGACTGCTTTGGGCCGTTCCAGGTGAAGGTGGGCCGTCGACTTGAAAAGATGTGGGGGATAATCTTTAAGTGCCTCACCACGCAGGCCGTGCACTTAGATCTCCTCACCAACATTGATGCCGACTCCTTTTTGATGGCTCTGAGGAGGTTCATTGCCCGCCGAGGAACGAGAGTTCTTTCCAGCTAAGCTTTTTCTTGTCTACACCTTCCCAATTCACCCACTGTCCCTGCTTAGCCTGGGCCACTGCCTTAGCACCCCTTAATAATTCCTCCTGTCTACGAACCTGCTCCACGACTAGCTTTCTCTTCTCCTTGGGACCTGCTCTACTCCACACCGGTTTGCCTGGGCCAAGCCCCAAGCCTCCCCGGCCTATTTGGACATTACCCACAATCCCTGTATGCCTAAGCGTTGCTTCTGCCTCCTGCACTGCGATTCTTGGATTCCACTTTCTCCCCTTGATTGGGTTTGGAACCACCTTACTAACTACCGCATCTTTGCTCCCAGATAACAGGAGCTCTGTCCTAACCTTGGTACATTTAAACTCCTCCACTAGACTAGTTACTGGGAGCTGAAGTATGCCTTTCCCATACAGTGCCACTGTGCTTAAACATCTAGGCACACCTAGCCACTTCCTAATTTAATATTATATATATAACCCAGTTTGGGTTATTATGAGTGAAGAGTGAAAATGATTTGGGTTATTATAATAACCCAAACTGCAGACACCACAGTTTCAACTTTCCTGGAAGCCCTGATTTATCTATTCTATCCAGTCCCTCAGCAACATCCTTCCGAAACTGCACTACCTGTTCTCCGTCATTCAAGTCTGCCTTATACGAAAGTAGTGCAAACGTCTGCAAGTGATACAGCCACCCACCTTTTGTATTTCTATCATTTTACTATTGATATTTTCTAAAGGAGCTGCACGGTGGTGCAGTGGTTAGCGCTGTCGCCTCACAGCTAGAAGGTTCTGGGTTTGAGTCCCGGCTCGGCCGTGGGATCTATCTGTGTGGAGTTTGCATGTTCTCCCAAGTGTGGGTTCTCTCCGGGTTCTCTGGCTTCCTCCCACAGTCCAAAGACATGCAAAATGGGGGCTAGGCTAATTGGATACTCTAAATTGACCATAGGTGTGGCTGTGAGTGTGAATGGTTGTCTGTCTCTATGTGTTTGCCCTGCAATGGACTGGCGACCTGTCCAGGGTGTACCCCGCCTTTCGCCCGGAAAGATGCTGGGATAGGCTCCAGCCCCCCCGCGACCCTACTAGAGGATAAGTGGTAGAAAATGAATGAATATTTTCTAAAGGAATCCATCCCAAATGAGGAAGTTGTGAGGATGAAAGGATCAATCCCACAGGATCAATCCATGATATGATTTAAAGTGTGTTTGTTGTTTCCAGCTTTTCTGTTGGATCTCATTTGATTCATTGAGTTCCTTTAATAGTTTTCTCTTCATCTTCTTTTATTATTGTGCTTGTGTGTTTCTTCTTTGTCCTCACTGTGTGGAACAACAGGAAACCTGCTGAAATATCTCATCAAAATATCAATCAATATCATAGAAAAGTCAAGAAAAAGTGTGTGACCTGGAGGTGAAATATGTGAACCTGGGCTGTGGTTTCCTGCTCTCTTCCTGTCACAAACACTGTTTGACATCTGTTCATCTGGAGGTTTTTGTTCAGGCTGCAGGGATCATTTCTCACTGTGGGGATCATCCTTCAGACAGGAGCAGTAGTAGGAGGCTGAATGAGAGAGTTTAACGTTCTTAATCTGCAACTCCCAGCTGTTCTGTTTTTTAAAAGCTGTGAAATCATCTTTCTGAGGATGATTGAAATCTGAAAATATGTAGCCATCATATCTGTTAATGTTCAGAATCAGACTGAATGTTTCTGTCTCTTTCTTCTGGAACCAGAACACATAATCAGTGTCACACTGGTCAGTTCGTCCACAGCTGAAGGAGACTGTTTCACCAACTCTCCTGGTCAATGATAACTGGTCCTGAATCAGCTCTGCTGCCATGGCAACCAGCGCTGTAGAGACACAGACAGGTAGATGAAGGTTAGTGTGACAGTGTTTGTCACAGGTTGAGTTTGCTGGCTCCTGATTGGCTGGAAACACTCACCTGAACACAGACAGCACAGAGCAGCAGCTGGGAGGAAAAGCATTTTGTGCCGTGGTGTTTCCTCTGGTGAAGCTGGGGAGAAGTGGAGCTCTGATGCAGCTGAGGCCAAACAAGGACGAGCTGTGAGCTCAGACGAGGGCCACGTGGTTTCTGACGCCTCCTCAAACCTCCCATCAGCCCCTGCGGCCCACAGATGAGGCCGCTGCTGCTAATTGACGGCTCAGCTCAAGCTGTTGTGTGCTTTTCCTCTGAGTGGGAGCTTTTAAAGGGGAAAGAAAAATGAATGAAGAGTGAAAATGATCATTTCATGGCAGCAACATTAAAGTGGAAAAAGCTTCTATGTTTCAGTGTGTGATTGGTCAAACTGAGACCTTCAGTCTCCAACATGCTGTTTGTGTTCAATCTTCAAATGTCTGCTGTTGAAGAAGAAGATGAAGCTCACTGTCAGCCTGCAGAGGGGATTCATTTCTTCTTTCAACTCTTTCTCTTTCTTTCATTCTCATTCTTTTCATCTTTTTTCCCACAATTCTCTGTTTCTCTGAAGTGACTGAGTGAAAAGTTTCTTGCTCTTGATTTGAATCTGACAGCAGATGAAAAATCTGGGTCACCATGATGCAGAAACACAACAACACACACACATTCAGGTTGCTGGTGAATTTAGTAACACACACTGTCATCTGTTGTTGAACAGCTGTGATGGAAACACAAAAGTCCAAATCCACAGAGCTCCTCAGCTGTGATTTGAAGCCTTAAAGTTCCCCTTCACTTTATTTCATTCACTTCAATAATATGAGTGAATTTCTATGGACTTGAATTCTTTTCCCGCTCTGTCTTATAATATCATCTATTGTGTCTGTCATGTTTTTCTTCATGGTGTTTCCACTGATGAAATATTCAAAGCTCAGACTCCATCAAATGTTGTGCTGCATCATTTTATTCCCATTTCCCCAAAGTTCAGTGGCACATGTTTGGTGTCTTTGGAAACTCCCATTTCAAATAAAGTTGTGCTTTGAATGATGAGTGTGTAAAGACGAAGCCAGCGGAGGGTCCTGAAAAGTTTCACACTGAAGTTTCTTCTTCACTTGTACATTTCTTGCAGTTGTATAGTGTCTCTTCTTCACTTGTACATTTCTTGCAGTTGTATATTGTCTCTTCTTCTCTTCCTGGTTCTGACTGTTAAACATTTGAGTGTAAATCACAGTGAGTTCACCTTTAATGAAATGTGCTGTATAAATTGAATCAATGTCTTCCTCTGCTGCTGCTGCTGCTGTGATGAATTAAACTTGTATTCTGCTGCCCTCTGGTGGCTGCAGCCACACACTGCTCCACACCAGGCGTACTGTAATACCATGTAGCAGTAGTGATGAAGAAACAGTATTTACTGAAGAAGAAGTCCCAACAGCACAAAGTCAATTCCTGCTTTTCAAATTCTATTTAAATAAAATAAGTTGTATGAGATAAATGTAGTTAAAATAAGAGTTTCTGTGACTGATGTAATGAATGAGATTATTAATCCTGAGTCCTGGATGTTTCAGCAGCTTTTCACTGTTGTAGCTGCTCCAGGTGGAGCTGCTTTAACCTCCCTGCTCTGGTTCTCTCTTCCTCTCTGTTCCCTTCAGGGTCGCTGCTTTCACACTTTGTCTTTGTCCTTCTGTTTTTACTGCTTTCAGAGTGGCTTTTGTTTTGAAACCACTTCCACATTCACCACAAACCACATGTCTCTGTGTCTCACACCTTTGATTGGTGTAATTACCAAGACTCATTCTTTAGACAGTGAAGCAACACACTAACATCTCGTCTTTCTAGCTGGTTTTCTTCAAGCTCGACTGCACCTGGACTTACCTGGTCTCTGTTCCCTGAAGGTCACACACCTGAGCCACATACCTCAGGTCGTCCCAGCTGAGGTTCCAGTCCACGTCTCCATGTTTCCGGTGGTGGTCGTTCTCCACTGGACCATCTTCAGCGCTGATGATCACACAGAACCAGAGAGAGAAGGAAGATCAGAGTGAAGGAGGAAGCTGAAGAAAATTCACCTTCATCAGTCTGGAGACAGAAAAATCTAGATCAGTGGACTTTCTGGATCGTCACTGTATAACCACCACTCTGAGGCTTTCCAGTACGTGAACTGTGCAAGGGGTTCTGGGTAGTGGTGTCATCAGGTGTGGTGGCTTCATGTCCTTGACCCTGTTCTCTAGCACCCTCATTGTGTTGGGACTCCCTGTGTAGCAGGGTTGATCACTGTTGTTGAAAAGAAGCTGTGTGAGCTGTCTGATGACACACAGTAAGACAGCATGCATACAGTGAGGAACAAAGCCCCACACTGTATCACAATAAGGCATGTTTCTGAGTGCTGATGGACACTTGTGTTGGTGCTACTGCTGGCTCCATATCTGCCAGCATTTCTTTGGCCTCTCTCTCAGGAGATTCTGTGGCCGTCACAGTGGACTTGACCTGTGTCTCTACTAGAGCACCAGGATGGAAACACGAGCCGCAGCCAAAGTTCCCATTAAACTGTGTGCTGTTTTGCATCGCTGGTCTCGCCTTTGAATCTACACAACAACAGAGTCCAACAACTTTGCTGTTCACACAGGTTCCATTGTTTCTCCAAGACACACCTTTGGGTGCCAGTGTTTTGTCCTGATCAACAAAGGCTCTGAGAAGAATGGACATGACTGGCTCTTGAGCTATTTATTCATCTTCCCGAAAAGGTGCTTTCAGTTCAAGACTAGCACTGAATTAATGTAAGCTGTTGAATATAAAGATAAAACATTAATAGAATGTTAGTGGGTCTGTTAGGAAAACACACTTTTGACTGATACTCTGCGTTTTCTTGGTGTAAAATGATTATTAGACATTAAGAACGTGCTCAGTTTCCTGGGACAGGTGTGGAATGTCTTAACAATTGTGTATTGACTTGAAAATATTGTTATTTTTGTTTGATTTCACAAAATTCTCCAAATTTGGCGTGGAGCAGTAGGTGAGGCTTCGTCACAGTGTCTGATGTGGTGCTCTGCAGTACAGGTGCCCCCCAGGGTACGGTGCTCTCCCCTCTTCTCTTCACCCTGTACACCTCGGACTTCACACACAACACCACACACTGCTAAACTGGTAAATTTCCTGTCCGATGAAATGTGAACATCACTAATGAGGATTGTGTAAAGTTAGATGACTATTGTGCTCTTCAAGAGTATGGATATTGTCAAGCACATTTCTAGAACTTGACCAAAACAGAATCACTTCTGAACATGGAGGAACCTGAGCAGGTAAACAATGAAGAGAGAGACTGTCCACTCAACTGAAACTTCTTATTTCCTCATCCTGTGTATTTCTATTATAACTTTGAATGCACACTCAGAGATATGTGATTGATGCACAATGATTGGCTCAAACCTTTATAGTCCATCTTTCCATCGGAACGGAGGAGTGTTGTGCTCGACTCATCAGGCAACGCTGCCTCCAAAGTCAAACAGTGTGGAGTCCACAAGGTAACAGCTGTGTTATATAATGTCTGCTATTGTATGTCCCGTTATCAAGGCCGAGCTCATTTTCTCTTAGTGTATAGAATAATAATTTACTTTGTGTCCACTTTGTCGGTCGTTCATGAGACTGAAAGGGTGAACGGTGTCCAGGTGGACAGCCAACACAATGACACACAGCCTACAAAAAGATGCCCCCTCCTGTGGAATATGTGTCTTGAAAGTGAGATGATTTACCTGTATTTCTGAATGATTGCATATTACTTTAAATATGAAGCACAGATTGAACAGGTTTTTTTTTTAGTTCAAATTTAAAATATGGATTTAAACTCAAAGTCATTTTGATAAAGTTGTACTGGGCAAGTGTTTTTGACCATTACTTCATTGAAAAATATTCTTAGTAAGCTGAGAGAGTCCTGGCAGAGGAGTCTCCAGTCTTTGTCAGTTCAGCCAAGGCAGTGGAGGCCTACAGCAGGGAGGTGGCTGTGACACCACTACATGACACTGGTATGTTTTCACTTTGGAAACTTATTTCTGTTAACACCACAAGGATTTTAAAGATCCTAAATAAGGTGAATAAGATATAGTATGCCACACTCCAGGAGAGCTGTAAGACACATAAAGACTGTGGCACAGTCAAAGGCCTTGGGCAGGACTTGTTGATGCATTACATTCCTTTCAAATCAGCGGCCAAATGGCACTAACACTGCATTATGTAATAACTCAATACAATGTTATTAAATGTCACTTTATTATGTAATTACTAACAGCCACAGATAAATATGTAATACATTTCCCCTCATTTTGTAGCAGCTAAAAGCATCTGTAAACTGTGTGATTTTGAGTCCTGATTCCAAAGTCAGGAGGATTTTGCTGCTTTCAAGATGGACAGGGAGTCTGTTTCAGAGATGCTGCAGAGTAAATAAAGTTGGCCTCACCAAGTTGAGCTGCTGCACTGGTTCTACTAGCAGCCCACTTCTAATGGACCTCAGAGGCCTGGCAGGAGTGTACTCCTGAAACATGTCTAATGTGTTTGTACTGATTTATAAACAAGCAGCATCTTCTTATATTCACTTCTGGCAGGACGCCAGTGTAGAGCTTCAAGAACCAGGCTGCTGTGGTCTGAGTTCTGGTCCCTGTAAGAACTCTAGCAGCTCCATTTCCAATAAGCTGAAGCTCTGTGATGGTCTTTTCGAGGAGCGCTGTCAAAAGACCACTGCAGTAGTCAACCTTGCTAGAAATAAAGGTGTGAATGAATTATTCCAGGTCTGCTTTTGACATGAATTACCTGACTTTTGTTGATTTGAAAGATGATAAAAGGCTGATCTCATGTGGCTATTTAGATAGCTAGAGATCAGAGTCAACAATAACAACGCTCTTATTTGATATTTGTGGAGTTTCATTTGGCGTGCAGAGGGAGAGAGAGGGAGAGAGAGAGAGAGAGGGATCAAAAACTGCACAAGAGTCAGACCATGACAGAACTCAGGCGTCAAACTGTGATTGACCTATTCAACCATGACCTCCTCCCTATACGTCCTTTTTCTCCTCTCTCACCTGACCTCAGTACAGCCGTTCTACTAGAAAGTGGTGTTGTGCGTATAAACGGCTCATTGCAACAATTTGCAGCGTCCTGTACGACGTTTAACAGCAAAGGAAACAAGACAAACAAGGCACTTATGGAACCACTGGCTGTTCCATACAGGGGTAAACAGCTGCACAGCTGCTGTTTGACCACTCTGAACAGTGTGTCATTGAAAGGGGAAATTTTTCTGCAGAACTTTGACTTTTGATACGTCTCTTCTGATAGTACTGATGTACTGCAAGACGTTTACTTGGTGGAATATTTTTACAATAATGTATTGGTGCATTTACCCAAGGAAAGAAACTGAATACTAAATACAACACAACTATGTAACAGTCCCCACACTACTGCACATCACATCATTGTTAAGCTCCTGTAAAGGAAACCTAGCACTTCCTGCAAAGATTTTCACAATAAAAGCCTGAATTCCAGTGACTAAGAGCAGGATGATCCACGTCATGAATGACAGTGAAAGGTACCACTTTAATTTATTATTAACCATTGCTCTCGGCTAACACCACCACCACCACATAACTGTATCCTGGAAGACAGTGGAACAGTACGGTCAGATCAGTGGCTGATTTCAAATGTGTAGTCCTCAGTCAAAGGAGCAGTTCAACATTTTGGAAAATATACATATTTCTTTCTTCATGGGAGTCTCATGTCAGTGTCATGTCTGTGGGTTCAGTACAAAGCTGGAGCACGCAGCTCTTTAAGTCCAAAGCTTTTTCATTCTTCATCAGGGATGCCTCAGACTGTCCATTCTTCTCCAGCCCTCCCATTATATACACAGTTGTAGACACGAATCAGACACGATGGCCCAATACAATTCTGATCTGTGTTTCAGCTGACATCCTGTTTTATTATCACTTCATTTCTACCAGGAGAATTAACACTTACACACTAAATTACATTATACTGATTGATTATTAGATTCATTTAGGTGCATGGTAAAAATGCAGAGCAAAAAGAGTGAATAGTGGACTTACATTCATCAGGTGGTCGAGTCATGTTGCTTCATAACTGCTAGATGTATGAATAATCATCTGTTGCAAAAATAATCTTTACTGCGGCTTTAATCAACTGAAACCATCTTTCCCAAACCTGAAGTGAGGTGACAAAAATGACCATGAAGGCTGTTTAAACAGTGGCTACTTTGATGTGAATGGTTATAGCAGAGAAAACTACGGTGGCCCTGAGAGCTCAGCTCACTGAAGCATAAGAAAACACATGTAAACAGGCAAAACACCGACAACTTCAGAAAACATCTTCATCAGTTTGACAACACATGAGCTGCAAATACTCACAACACAACGGAAGTGTTTCCAGGGGACACTAAAAAGTGATGTGGGGGCCCCGTGGCTCAGCTGTTAGAGCGTGGACAATGAAGGCGTAGTCCAGACCGCAGCGGCGCAGGTTGGAGTCTGACCCGTGGCCCTTTGGTGCACGTCATCCTCTGACTTACCTGTCTCTCTCTAACTGCCGTTATTGGAACTGAGGCAAAAACAAAAGGATGATGAACCTGGCTGGGACGCACTTGCATGTGTGTATTTTAATACATCCAGTCACACTTGTTGTTAAATGCTTTTCCCAGCCAGGTTCATCACTTTTTAGTGTCTCCTGGAAACACTTCCGTGGTGTTGTGAGTATGTGCAGCTCATGTGTTGTCAAAGTGATGAAGATGTTTTCTGAACG
The DNA here is from genome assembly GCF_021018895.1 of Seriola aureovittata. Classification (NCBI taxonomy): domain Eukaryota; kingdom Metazoa; phylum Chordata; class Actinopteri; order Carangiformes; family Carangidae; genus Seriola; species Seriola aureovittata. Next base: position 1,800,659 of record NC_079380.1, on the reverse strand, counting down.
TCTTTGTGTTGTGTGTGTTTGCATGTGTTTTCTTTAGCTGCAGTCCGGTGAGCCCTCAGGGCCACCGTAGAAAACAAATAGAATACAGTTTGTTGTTGTTCTGTGAATGTTTGCAGATAGATTCATTAAAAATATTTATTCATCAGGTTGATGAAATTGGAACTCAGACGTTCTTTCCAAACATATTTGCTGTTGCAGCTCAGAACAACATGAAGAGAAATAAAAACTAAACCAACAATGATCCACACACTGTTCAATATTTCCATCATTATGAATGAACATTTGTGCTGTTGGGACTTTTTCTTCAGTAAATACTGTTTCTTCTTCACTACTGCTACATGGTATTACAGTACGCCTGGTGTGGAGCAGTGTGTGGCTGCAGCCACCAGAGGGCGGCAGAATACAAGTTTGATTCATCACAGCAGCAGCAGCAGAGGAAGACATTGATTCAATTTATACAGCACATTTCATTAAAGGTGAACTCACTGTGATTTACACTCAAATGTTTAACAGCCAGGACCAGGAAGAGAAGAAGAGACAATATACAACTGCAAGAAATGTACAAGTGAAGCAGAGAAGAAGAGACAATATACAACTGCAAGAAATGTACAAGTGAAGAAGAAACTTCAGTGTGAAACTTTTCAGGACCCTCCGCTGGCTTCGTCTTTACACACTCATCATTCAAAGCACAACTTTATTTGAAATGGGAGTTTCCAAAGACACCAAACATGTGCCACTGAACTTTGGGGAAATGGGAATAAAATGATGCAGCAGAACATTTGATGGAGTCTGAGCTTTGAATATTTCATCAGTGGAAACACCATGAAGAAAAACATGACAGACACAATAGATGATATTATAAGACAGAGCGGGAAAAGAATTCAAGTCCATAGAAATTCACTCATATTATTGAAGTGAATGAAATAAAGTGAAGGGGAACTTTAAGGCTTCAAATCACAGCTGAGGAGCTCTGTGGATTTGGACTTTTGTGTTTCCATCACAGCTGTTCAACAACAGATGACAGTGTGTGTTACTAAATTCACCAGCAACCTGAATGTGTGTGTGTTGTTGTGTTTCTGCATCATGGTGACCCAGATTTTTCATCTGCTGTCAGATTCAAATCAAGAGCAAGAAACTTTTCACTCAGTCACGTCAGAAAAACAGAGAATTGTGGGAAAAAAGATGAAAAGAATGAGAATGAAAGAAAGAGAAAGAGTTGAAAGAAGAAATGAATCCCCTCTGCAGGCTGACAGTGAGCTTCATCTTCTTCTTCAACAGCAGACATTTGAAGATTGAACACAAACAGCATGTTGGAGACTGAAGGTCTCAGTTTGACCAATCACACACTGAAACATAGAAGCTTTTTCCACTTTAATGTTGCTGCCATGAAATGATCATTTTCACTCTTCACTCCTTTTTCTTTCCCCTTTAAAAGCTCCCACTCAGGGGAAAAGCACACAACAGCTTGAGCTGAGCCGTCAATCAGCAGCAGCGGCCTCCTCTGTGGGCCGCAGGGGCTGATGGGAGGTTTGAGGAGGCGTCAGAAACCACGTGGCCCTCGTCTGAGCTCACAGCTCGTCCTTGTTTGGCCTCAGCTGCATCAGAGCTCCACTTCTCCCCAGGTTCACCAGAGGAAACACCACGGCACAAAATGCTTTTCCTCCCAGCTGCTGCTCTGTGCTGTCTGTGTTCAGGTGAGTGTTTCCAGCCAATCAGGAGCCAGCAAACTCCACCTGTGACAAACACTGTCACACTAACCTTCATCTACCTGTCTGTGTCTCTACAGCGCTGGTTGCCATGGCAGCAGAGCTGATTCAGGACCAGTTATCATTGACCAGGAGAGTTGGTGAAACAGTCTCCTTCAGCTGTGGAGGAACTCAGCAGTGTGACTATGATTATGTATTCTGGTACCAGAAGAAAGAGAAAGAAACATTCAGTCTGATTCTGTACATTAAGAGAGATGATGGCTCCATAAATTCAGGTTACAATCATCCTCAGAAAGATGATTTCACAGCTGTTAATAAACAGAACGGCTGTGAGTTGAAGATAAAGAAAGTTAAACTCTCTCATTCAGCCTCCTACTACTGCTCCTGTTATAAGGATGATCCCCACAGTGAGAAATGATCCCTGCAGCCTGAACAAAAACCTCCAAATGAACAGATGTCAAACAGTGTTTGTGACAGGAAGAGAGCAGGAAACCACAGCCCAGGTTCACATATTTCACCTCCAGGTCACACACTTTTTCTTGACTTTTCTATGATATTGATTGATATTTTGATGAGATATTTCAGCAGGTTTCCTGTTGTTCCACACAGTGAGGACAAAGAAGAAACACACAAGCACAATAATAAAAGAAGATGAAGAGAAAAGTATCAAAGGAACTCAATGAATCAAATGAGATCCAACAGAAAAGCTGGAAACAACAAACACACTTTAAATCATATCATGGATTGATCCTGTGGGATTGATCCTTTCATCCTCACAACTTCCTCATTTGGGATGGATTCCTTTAGAAAATATCAATAGTAAAATGCTAGAAATACAAAAGGTGGGTGGCTGTATCACTTGCAGACGTTTCCACTACTTTTGTATCATGTTTGATCCAAACAGCCCTGATGTATTTAGCCGGCCCGTGTCACATGACTGTGAGAAGCCGGCGCTCAGCCGTGCACAGTGGCACACTTCATCATCAGACCTGAGAGATGGAGAATGGCAGAGAGGAAACGTAGCGTGCTTTGCTGCTACTTTTCACCTGGAGATAAAAATACAGCAAGGTGCACTATTTGTGACAAGAAAGAGCCACACAGCAGCAACAGCAGTAACCTCTTCAAACATTTCAAAACAACACACCCTGAAAGTTCTACAGAGGCTGAAGAGAAACAAGGAGAGGAGCACACATCCCAGTCTGCTGCATCTCCTATAGCTCCTATGTGTGTGTGGAAATGCACAACCTGCTGCTTAATGCACAGCACAGATCTGATCATGAAGAAAAGACGCCTTCATTCACAAACTCAACCAGGAGACGTTTCAACTTTTACCTTCACATCATAAAGTAACAGTAGCTACATGTCACGTTCAATGTCAGTGAGGTTATCAACATGCTATGATGTGGTTGGTGTGAGGCCAGAGGGCGGCTGGCTTCCCTTATCATAGTCCTGACTAATCACAGTTTGGCAGTGGCATGACGGTGGCTTCATCTGATTGGTTAATCATTCTCTTTCTCATCAAGAGATGAAACTGTGACCTGGCCTCCTCAGAGACGTGACATTAGTCTACAGAAGGTGTTTCAAGCTCACAGCCAGCGTAGTTTCACCACACATTCACACATCAGTTAGAGGGGCGCTGGTTACCTCAATGAGAATGGGGAAGAGGAGGGATGGCAGCTACAGCACAGAGTATTTACACAGTCCAAGTCTTTTTATTAAAATCACAACTACAGTCAGTAAAACAGGGGAAGCCTGGCTTCACTTGGCCTCCAGGAGAAAACACCACTCATCTTCCTTTTCCTGAACACCAATCTAAAAGTGGAGTAAACTTGAGTCTTGAGAACACTAAAGAAATGTACCAGTGAAGGAAAATGGAATTCTTCCCCCAAACACTGCTGTTAGGAAGTGTTCAATGTTCTTTACAAAGTGTAAGTCATTATGGGAAAATCTCACTTGCTTTTTCATTCAGGCTGAAGAAGATTAGGAAATCTTTAGGAACAATCAAATGAAGGAAATAAAAGGCCAAGATCTTTGTGTTTGGATTTTTGAAGGAAAGTCAGAATGCAAGAAAATCTGGATTCTTGGCGTCAGGAAGCCCAAAGAGTTGAACATGTAGAAAGTGGAGGTTGCTGTGGACAAATCACGGCCTGTTGAAGATTAAAAAACCTTTAAGAAAGTGCAAATGTCCAAGTTTCATGTTGTTGGTATCTTCATTTATTTCATTATTATTCATGTTATAATCATTTACTTATTTTATAATTATTTAATTATAGAATTTCTGTAAAATACTGGACAATGTTTTTGCACCTTGACACAAACATGTTTATTTCATTGTAATGGTGCTTTCTTCTGTAATAAATAGAGATTAATGGCTGGTATGTGTAATGTGATTTGCTGTTCAGTGTGATTTTCTTTCTTTATTACAATTATTTAAAAAGAGAAATGATCAGTATCGTTAAAATTGTAACAAAGAGCATGGGTATCATATGGAAGTGAAACAGTTTGGTATGGCCCATCCATAGAGCGCAGGCCTTCTAAATCTCTCCTTCAAAATACAGAAGGAGGTCCTGGAGAAGGAGCTGGCCCGGCACGCTCAGCTCTTATCTCCTATAAAGCTGATTCCTCTGAGCTGCAAGTCTCCTCACCTGAAACATGTGTTCTCCTTCAGACGGCAGCTTTTAATGATCCTTAATAAAGGTGTGGAGGGTTTAAATCTGGCCTTTAAGTTTAAAGTAGACAGCTTTGACTACACGGTGCATGTGACCTCTGAGAACAGGAAGTGTTTTAGATGTGGGAGGAGGTGCATCTTATTCGTTCTTGCCCGGAGGGGGGCGAGGCCTCCCGTGGTGGCGTCTTCGCCTCCGCCGGACGACCCATCGAGCAGCCACGGCCCGGAATCAAAGACAAACAGCACACAGGATACAGCAGACGACACGGTGGACACACAGGTGACAGACACACACACACAGGTGGAGGGGGACAGGTGTGTGAGCAGGACAGACAGTGAGCGGATGGAGACAAGGGGACAGAAGGAGCGCTGGGACAGACAGACACCAGGGTGGCAGAGTCAGTGTTAGAGGAGGAAGATGAAGAGGACATAGTGGTGGATGATGATCTGTTCAAACTTGCCACTAAAAGAAAAATCACAGAAACTAAACAGAGCAACAGTAAAGCTAAGAAGGTCTGAAAGGAGAAAGCAGAAGTCTCCCAGTCCCAGGAACAGGACTGTGTCTCTGACAGTGATGGACACAGTGCTGAGACAACAGTCATGGAAAGTGTTTACGCTTTAACAAGGATTAAGAAGTTTGTGCAGGACACAAAGGGTTCAAGAGTGAAGGTGGAGAATTTCTTCCCTCACCTCAAGCTGTTTCTAGACTCTGTCAGATTTGACATGAAGAGCCCAGGAGAGTCTGGACAGACAGGTTTCACAGACCAGGAGCTTTTTAGACTTTTAGAAAACTGCTCCTCAAGATCAAAAACCACATGTGTGAAGATGACTAGGTCTCTGTGTTTGTTTTCTCTCAGCCTGTGTTTCTTTTCTCTCTGGTCTTTTTGCTCCATTTTAAACATGTGCAACTTTAAATGAGGCGCGTTAAATGTGAATGGAGCGAGACACATTGTTCAAAGAGCCTCTGTGTTCACTTTGATTCAGCTTAAAAAGTTGAATGTGACTTTTCTCCAGGAGACCCACAGCACTGTGGACAATGAAGGGGACTGGAGGAGGGAGTGGAATGGACATGTTTATTTCAGTCATAAAAGCAGCACTAGTGGAGGAGTGGGGCTTTTATTTTCTACAGATTTTATTCCACTTCCTGTTGATGTGGAGGATGTAATGGCAGCTCATATTTGAAAAATAACAGCAGATTTTCAAAGGCTCCAAATGTTTTTTCTAAATGTGTTTGCTCCAACCGCAGCACAGAGAGACTGGCTCTCCTCCACACTTTAGCTGATGTGATCCAGAGGTGCAGCACAGATGAACATCTGGTGATCGGAGGTGATTTCAACTGAAGTGAGAATCCACTTTTAGATAGAAGTCACCCTGAGCCCCATGCTGCTTCACAAAGACTGTTGAAAAGACTGATGGAGACTAACCAGCTGTGTGACGTGTGGAGAAACTTCCACAGCCACAGCAGACAGTACACCTGGCTCCACTGTAAAGATCATCTCCTATCCATGTCCACACTTGACAGCTTTTATTGTTTTAAACAGGGTTTGAGTCTTTTTAGAAGTTCTTCTATAAAAGCAGTGGCTTTTTCACACCACTGGTTAGTTGAGTGCTGTATGTTCATCAATAACATCAGGTGTGGGAGTGCTTATTGGCATTTTAACACAGCACTTTTATCTGACAAAGGTTTTACAACTGCTTTGAGTGTTTTTTGGAATCAGTTTAGACAGACAAAGTCAGATGTGAGTTCTTTGCAGCAGTGGTGGGACATTGGGAAAAGCCAGATAAAGACTCTGTGCCTGCAGTACACTCACAATGTCTCCAGGGACTTGGTCAGATCTCTCAGAGATCTGGAGAGAGAGGTGGTGGAGCTGCAAGTTTTAGAAGACTGCAGAACCTGGAACCTGGGAAGACTCCAGGTCTAGATGGTCTGCCAGTAGATTTTTACAAAGCCTTCTGGTCAGTGATGGGTGAGGACCTGCTGTGTGTTCTCAGGGACAGTCTGGTGAAGGGCCGCTTGCCCCTGAGTTGCAGGAGAGCGGTCCTCACCCTCCTGCCAGAAAAAGGAAACCTGCAGAACCTAAACAACTGGCCACCAGTGGCCCTCCTCTGTACCAACTACAAACTCCTCTCCAAGGTCTTGCTGGAGGGGAGGCTCAAAAAGATGGAAATGGATTTTACTTGTTTTAATAATGAATAATTGAGTTGCTTCCATGTTGTGGCACCGTCTGTCCTGTGTGGACCCTCCTGTGACCCTGCTGGCTAAAGTCCAAACTGTGATTGTGAAGTGTTTGTGCGACCGCCTGCACTGGGTTCCACAGAGTGTCCTCTTTCTTCCCAAAGAAGAGGGGGGTCAGGGACTCGTACACCTGGCCAGCAGGGGGGCCGCTTTCCGGCTCCAGTTCATACAGAGGCTGCTGACTGGACCTACAGACCTGGTGTGGAGGCCCACAGCTCGCTGTGTGGACCACACATGGACCATGCTGCTGCTCTCTCCTCTGCTGTCGGGGTCTCTTCACTGAGGCTCATCAGTAACTTGCTGAGAGTCTGGAGGGAGCAGCTTTCCTCAGATGAACGCTCCATCATTGTCTCTCAGTCTGACGGTCTTTTAATGCACAGAGACACAGATCCCTTTCCTGCAGAGAGCCTGTCTCTGGATCTTAAAGACTGTTCTGGCTGCTTCTTAGGGCACGGTGTGTCTGGACCCATACGTCTCTCTGACACAGGAGCAAAGACTATGTACAAACTCCTGCTCCAAGTGATTATAAAGACAAAGTGAAGGGTCGGGCCGACACACCGTGGAGGGTCCACCTGGGTCTAGGTCCAGATGTGGAGCCTTCATGGAGAGCACTGTACAAACCAGCATTAACTAGAAGGCTTGGAGACTTACAGTGGAGGCTTTATATGGGGCTGTGGCTGTCAATGCTTTTGTGTCTATTTGAAATCCAAGTGTTGATGAAAGGTGTCCGTTCTGTTGCCTCAGAGAAAGTGTGTTTCATTGTTTCCTGGACTGCAGCAGGCTGCAGCCTCTGTTCCTGTTTTTAGAGGCTGTTTCTTTTGTATGGAGAGGTTTTTACCAAACACATGTTCATCCTGGGCTGTAGATACAGGCAGAAAGAAAGAGCCAAGTGTCCACTTTTAAACTTCCTTCTGGCTCAGGCTAAGATGGCTGTTCACCTGAGTGGGAGGAGAAAGATGGAGGGATCAGCAGACTGTGATGTAGAAACAGTCTTCATCACAATGATGAAGAGCAGGTTAAGCACTGACTTTAATTACTACAGTCTGATGAAGGATGTGGAGTCTTTTGAGAAGGTCTGGTGTGTGAATGAAGGTCTGTTCTGTGAAAGAAGAGAAGCTGCTGTTTGTTCGTCTATTGGTTTAGTGTGTGTGTGTGTGTGTGTGTGTGTGTGTGTGTGTGTGTGTGTGTGTGTGTGTGTGTGTGTGTGTGTGTGTGTGTGTGTGGGTGTGTATGTGTGTGTGAGAATGCATTTATGTAAAATAATTTTGTACATATGTATGTAATATTATGTATCTTGGGTTTGTTTTGTTAGTGTTCTTTATTATTTGTGGAGTGTAACTGTAACTGACATCTGATTTTTGACTAGTTAAAGACAGAGAGTTGAAAAGTCAAAAAATAAACTCTCTCTCTCACTCTCTCTCTCTCTCGCTCTCTCCCTCTCTCTGTCTCTCTCTGTCTCTATGTCTCTCTCTCTCTCTCTCTCACCCACCCTGGGTCTCTTCCAGGTCTCTTCCTCTGCTCTCTCTCTCCCTCTCTCTCTCTCTCTCTCTCTCTCTCTCTCTCTCTCTCTCTCTCTCACCCACCCTGGGTCTGGGTCTCTTCCAGGTCTCTTCCTCTAAAGGAAGTCTTTTCTCACCACTGTCACCAGCTGCTGCTCTTGGTGTGAATTGTTGGGTCTCTGTAAATAATATTAGAAAGAGAAGGTCTAGACCTGCTCTATTTGAAAAGTACCTTGAGATAACTTCTGTTGTCAATGGGCTCTATACAAATAAAAGTCACTTGACTTGATGACCAAAGTTCTTCCAGTTGATCCTGAGGGGAGCATCAACGTCTCAACCAATTGAAATGGGAATATTTCTTGAGATATTTCAGTGTGAAGAAAAAAGAAAAGAGAAGAAGAGACAGTCATGTTGATATGAACATTAGAGAAACACATGATGGAGCTGAAATATGATCCTGGTTCATAATGTGGACTCCTTCACCTCAGCTGACACATTCAACAGCAGACAGGTTTTTGTATCAGTCTCTTTCACTGTGGGAGGATATGTGCACCTCATCTTTGGCTCTGGAACTAAACTGTATGTAACAGGTAAGAAGAAACATTTCTTTTCCTTCACTTGTTTTATTGAAGAAGTGTAAAATGTGTTTGAAGTCACTTTCTGCTGCTTCACACTTTACATGTTAGTTTGTTCAGAGTTAGTACAAAGTTCCTGATGCAGCCGTTGTTCAATGAAAAAGTTCCATCATTAGTGAAAAGATGTTTCAATCTCACTGCACAGCACAAGGAATTCTTTATTTCTGCTTGAGCTCCAAAGTTTTTGAAGAGTCCAAAAAGTGTGATATTGGAAGAGCATTGTGGATTGTCATCAGCTGCTGCTTCATCAATCATCACACTGCTTTTCTTTTCTCTCTTCTCTCTCCTCAAATCAATTGACTTCTACATGAAGGATTGTGGAGGATTTTCCTGCTCACTTGACTTTTGCTACAAAATGTCCAGTTCATCAAAGTCAATTTCAGTGATGAGCAGGATTCTTCACATTCACTCTGACTCTTCAAACTTACATGTTTTTAAAGCTGATTTTCCTTTATGGGAAATGAGATTTCTAAACTTGATGCTGCTAAATACAGTAAATGAATACAGTTGTTGTCTGATGACAAATGTTTTTTATATGAAATATTCACTTTAACAACAACAAACAACTTGTCGTCAAATATTACATTTAATATTTATACAAATTTAATGATGTTAAATAATTAAGAGTGAAGGTTAAATATAATTAACAGACTGACATATAGATTTTCTATGTATATAATATATAATGCAGGATGATATATATAGATCTATACTTCCATGGTATATATTACACTAATCCACAGTAAATATAATTTGTATAATGTTCAAACTGTTTATCTAATGAATGTAACCACACTTTATATATGGAGAATGTGTTTGATTGTGTTAAATATATCAACAATAATGTGAAATATATTTGTAATTACATAAAGAGAATTAATTGATTCTCTTTGAATAGTCAAAAAAAATATTTTAAAAAGTATTATATTATGAATATAATACTTTCTATTATATTAGTTTGGTGGTAATAACTGTTATTTATATCACTGTAAATATTTCTTTCACTAAAACGTATTTAGTTTAATGTAGAATTTATCTAAAATTGTCTGAGGTAAATATTTTCATCATAAGATTGTTATCTATATAAAATATATTTCTCTAATAAATAATAGAATTTAGTACCAATAAATAAAATGTTCCTATATGTACACACAAATAATTTATACCTAAACCTCCGTAGGTATAAGAAAATAAAAAATACATGCACACTTCTTTTATTATTATTGTCAGAATACATCATGTTAAATATTTTTAGTTTTTTTATGTTAGCAATAAAATTCAGTAAAATGAATCATATCATGAAATATTCAGTTAATACTGAATATCTTATAACTGTCATATTTTAAATAATGGTAATTATGCCTTTTTTTTTAAAAAAAAATAACCTAAAAATATTGTAAATACATTAATATTATATCATGAAGACACATATATTCTGAGCTGATGATTTATAAAAGTGAAATATGAATATAAAGAATTGAAATAGTGTTTCCATCTTTGACTTGGTTGAACTTGATCTTTCTCTGATGATATACATCATATATAAGCATGATATATAGCAGAGGAAATCTATGTGAAGGTGAATCCAGTATATGTGGGACCTTTGTGCTGTATTGATGAGTAGTTTAGTGATCAGAGTCCATGTAGTTTCCAGGATCAGACTGAATGCAGTGCAGTGCTGGAAGCTGCTGTTGACTGTGTGAATGTGTGTCTGTGCTGCTTGTTGCTGCTGTCAAACTTCAGATGAGGCCGTAGTGAAGCCCGTGGTGAGCGTGTACCCAGCAGCACCCAGAGCCCACCCTGAGGGGAAGAGCTCCCTGCTGTGTCTGGCCTCAGCCATGTCTCCTCCTCTGGTCCAGTTCTCCTGGAAAAGACAGAAGGAGGATGGTCCTCTGGAGGAGCTGAAACCTGATGATGGAGAGCAGCTGGAGCTCAGAGAGTCGGGACGCACCGCCGCCATCTTGCTGATCCATCAGCCAGAGAACAGCACATATAAATACCGCTGCTGCGTCGAGCACGAGGGCGGCAAAGTGGAGGCCCAAACACAACAAGGTGATGAAGGCTCGCTGACTGTGTTGAGCAGTGATTCAGCTTCATGTGGAGACGCTGTCAAAGAGAGCAGAGCAGCAGAGCACTGACATTTCTCACTGCCACTCCAAACATTTGACTCCTTTTCTGTTTCAGAGGTTCCAGCTCCAGCAGCCCCCTGTCCTCCAGAGAGAGAGCCAGCAGACCTGGCAGCTCTGCAGCAAGATGACTGTAAGATCACCTGCTGCCTCTCTGCATGGACAGCTCCAATGTTCTGCTGCAGTTAGGGCTGCATATCAGTCTGTTCACTTTCTGCTCATCACTCAAGGATTTCAACATACACTCCCTGATTCTGTTAGAGTGTCCAACAGCACAACAAACCCCAGTCACAGAGCTTTCCCTGCACCACTCTGACTAATAACACCTGTTGGGGGCTCTATACTAAATGTGGGGCTTTGAGGGAGCTACAACAGCTTCAGGGACTGTATGTTAAAGCTCCACTCATTCATATTCCTATATTAACAATGAATCTAATGACTGTGTGTAAGGTCAAAGGTCAGAGGTGAGTTTATTTAGCTTGTTGAGGAGTTCTTCTGCCCCCAAGTGGCTGCAGAAAGAAAATCAGTGAATCCAACTTCAAGCTCATAACAACCTGTGTGTTTTTATATTTGGACTTTGATTTGATCCTGGAGTGATTTGAATTGTCAGAAACACTTGACAGAAGAAGGTGATGAAGGCTTGCTGACTGTGTTGAGCAGTGATTCAGCTTCATGTGGAGACGCTGTCAAAGAGAGCAGAGCAGCAGAGCACTGACTGATTTCTTTTTCAATCCTTTTCAGTTGCAGTGGTTCCCCTGGATCCTCTCCAGCCTCAGTGCAGGGTGAAGCTGCTCTGTCTGCTCTACACAGTGCTGATAGTGAAGAGTCTGGTGTACTGCTGTGGACTCTCTCTGCTGATGATCCTCACAAACAAGGGACCGTCCACCAACTGCACACATGCTGACTGACTGTTTTCTGCTGGCCTTTTCTCACCATCAAATCTCATCACTTCATCTCATTTATCTCTTTGATCGCTGTTCACAAATTTAAGCCAAATGTATCTTTATATTCACAGGTTAGATACAGTCTGTCTACTAATATAAAAACATATGGAGACATATATTATATTTTACTTGTCACATTTGCATTTTTCATTATTTCTTTATTTTGATGCTGTATTTTTTTCCACTTTTAATTATGACTTGTGTAATCAGCTGCTTGGCAGATATTTATGTTATTTTTTTTCTCTCCTTGTTTCATCTTATATCTTATACAGGCCTATATTTTATTCTGACAAAAATTATTTCAGTTTTACTCTTTGAATAAAATGAAAAATCACAGTGTTGTGTTTTTTTAAACTTTTTTCACTGATTTTCTTTGAGCTTTGAAACAAATCATCAGAGAAACTTGCTGCAGTAAATTTTCACAAAAAGATACTATGCATTATAAATATACTGAATATTAAACTTTAATAATCCAATGGAATATCTGTACTCACAACTGAGCTCAGATCTGTATGTGAACCAGCCTTTACTGAAGTAGGATTGTTACAGAATGGAACCTGGAGGGAATAAAGTAAAGAAATGTTGTGAAGGGCCTGGGAGCGATGGTGTTGGAGCAGCAGCTGTAGCCATTTATTTGCAAGATGTGCTTCAAACGATGAACAATGATAATTTAATAGTAAAACCACAACAACACATTAATGAAGTATGAATTATAAAATGCTTCATGATGATAAAGTATTATCTATAATGATGAGAATACCTTTACCTTGGGTTTTAGTCATTGAATAATGAATTATGATAAAAACAAAACGTATATAAAATAAACACATTAAAAAGATGTGTTTGCTCTAATCTTAAAAATATGCAGGAAGATATTTTATGTACATTTGATGTTTATGTTGTTTTGTATGTGTGACATTTGTGTATTTGTGTTTAAAATTACAAAAAAAAAACTAAAAACTAATTATTTAATTTAGGCTCTTATTATTAAATACTTTTACTTTTCTGTTTGGTTATTAATATTTTTAGTCTCCTCTTTGTCTGTGTCGGACTATTTTATTATTTATTATTATAATAAAGATGTCCACCAACACAGTGATAAATTCCACAGTTGTATTCTCCATACTCTCATGTTCAGCCTTCAGTTTGTAATTTGTCTCGTGTGAACGCTCTAAACACTGAAAACACTGTTAGAATCAGTGTCAGCTAATAAACCTGGACCTGAGCAGATTGAAGGATCTTTAACCTCTAATATTAAACTTGAACATTAACCATCTTTTACAACTGTGTGAGTGTGGATGTAAAACTCTACACTGATGACACTGTTGTTTACGCACAAATAAAACAGCAGGCAAGTAACTTCAACTTCATATCAAGTTAGAAACATGAAATCATTTCCTGGACATTTGAAATTTATAGTTAAAGTTAAATATGAGACTTTATTCACAAACTACTTTAAATAAATACAAATGTACATATATGACATTATTTCCAAGCTACTGAAAGTTTGTGTAACATTACACAGATGCTTCCTGCAATGACTCGTTAGCAGAGCGGATGGTTGTAGCTGTCATTGTGTTATTAAAGTGAAAAGCCACAGCTAACGGTGTGGAGGCTGCAGAGCAGAAACCCACACAGCCCGTCTGCTGCAGGAGAGGAAGTGTTGATTCGCTGTCAACAGTTTTTTATGAGTCCTAACAACCACTGAGAGCAGATTGATATCTGCTGCTGTGCACACTCAGGAACCCCCCTCCCTCTGTAGTTTGTCTCTTAGTGACACTTTTTTCCACTGAGCCCTCCACCCACACAGAGTTCAACTGAGCCCAGAGACCCACAGAGACCACCTGCCTGGAGGTCTCATGTGTCACATGCTTTTATGGGGATTTGGACTTTTAGCAACCAGAGGTCACTTTACAGTTGACACTGCCAACAAGTGCTGCTACATAACTGACACAGGTTGTTTGTCAGGACCCTCCAACATGACACAAATGAGAGTTTTCTGATCTGACGTCTCTAGACTTTGAACAAAGAGCAGTTTGAATTTCTGCACTTGTTGAATTGCTGAAGTAAAAGTAATTGTATCATTTTAAACACGTTTAAAATTATTTTTTGAGTGTGAAAAAAAAAATGTAATCAACTCATAAATGACATCCTATTGTATATGTAACATTACAGACACTCTCAGTAGCCGGAAATAATACCAGATATGTTCATTTGTAATCATTTTCAGTAGTTTGTAAATAATGAAATGAAATAAACAGTTGTAACCGTATGTAGCGGCTTTGTACTCTCTCTTTGCGTTGTGTAGTTTTAGAGATGAAGACAACCATCACAGTTGGCAACTTGCCGTTTATTTCAGACATTGGCAGAGGGATTAATAATAGTCAGTCCCGGTTTTCCTCACACACACACACACACACACATACACATCAGGGGGATAGCGAGGTCCGACTGTTCAATTAGTTTCAAAATGAACATAAAATAAGACACAAGCGTACCTGGCAGAGGGATTAATAATACAGTCAGTCACACACACACATACACGTCTGAAAAATGTAAAATGAAAAGAAAGTGCAGGTTAGTTAACAACGTGTAGCACTAGCCATTTTGTTAACAAAAATAAAAGAAAACCACCGTCAACTTTTTATGAAAAAGGACGTGCTCGACCGTTCGGGAACTATATGTGAAAAAAAATACAACTTAAACCACCCCTTAGTATTGAAATGTAAGTAATTAATACGGCACAATGGCGGAGCTCATAGCTCATGCACCTACCAGGGGGACAGCGAGGTCCGACTGTTTTTACCCCCCGGGGTGCACGACCCTAAGCCACAGGGGTGCTGCATTTAATTACCATAGGAAAAACAAATTTGCGTGTTGTGAGATGAGTTTTTATGGCAAGTGGAATCACACTACTTCTTAACTGCGTTACACGTATATGAATTTGCAGTAACAGTTAGTGCTGTTTTATTTGTGTGTGTGTGTCATCTGTGTAGTGTCTTACATCTAAAGTGACACTGTTGTAAAAGATGGTTAATGTTCAAGTGAAATGTTAGAAACACACAACACTGATCCTTTGGGAAAATCCACACCCACACCTACATGACTGTGTATGAAAGCTGTGTGTTTGTGTTTGCTGTTCTTGGTTTGGCTTCGTTCTCCTAGTTAGGCTGTTTGCTTATATTTGTATCTTCCTCTATATTTGTTCTTAGAGCTTTATTAAAGTTTACTGAGAGCTGTTTACAGCCGTACTCAAATTACTTGTACGTGTCACTATATCTGACAAATATAGTCGAGTCTGTTTCTAATATAATAAATCCATAAAAAAAGGATGTTTATAATAA
This sequence comes from Seriola aureovittata, assembly GCF_021018895.1. Taxonomy (NCBI): domain Eukaryota; kingdom Metazoa; phylum Chordata; class Actinopteri; order Carangiformes; family Carangidae; genus Seriola; species Seriola aureovittata. The sequence continues at coordinate 1,785,501 of NC_079380.1, read as the reverse complement.
ACAGAAACTGAGATTTATTAATTTATTGAGAATGTTACAATGAATGAATTTGACAAACCAGCCACACTCTGCAGAAAGTATTAAAAAGAGACATGAGAACAGAAAACAACAATAATCAGTTGAATATTTACCAGACAACTAATGACTACGCTTCATTTTCTATTAATATACAAGTCACAATTAAAAGTGGATGTAGAGCATTAAAACAACACAAAAGGACAGAATTTAAACTCAGTTACTCCAAATATATGTGTGTGATATATGATATATGTATTTATTATTAGTAGACAGACTGTATCTAACCTGTGAATATAAAGATACATTTGGCTTAAATTTGTGAACAGTGATCAAAGAGATAAATGAGATGAAGTGATGAGATTTGATGGTGAGAAAAGGCCAGCAGAAAACAGTCAGTCAGCATGTGTGCAGTTGGTGGACGGTCCCTTGTTTGTGAGGATCATCAGCAGAGAGAGTCCACAGCAGTACACCAGACTCTTCACTATCAGCACTGTGTAGAGCAGACAGAGCAGCTTCACCCTGCACTGAGGCTGGAGAGGATCCAGGGGAACCACTGCAAATGAAAAGGATTGAAAAAGAAATCAGTCAGTGCTCTGCTGCTCTGCTCTCTTTGACAGCGTCTCCACATGAAGCTGAATCACTGCTCAACACAGTCAGCAAGCCTTCATCACCTTCTTCTGTCAACTGTTTCTGACAATTCAAATCCCTCCAGGATCAAATCAAAGTCCAAATATAAAAACACACAGGTTGTTATGAGCTTGAAGTTGGATTCACTGATTTTCTTTCTGCAGCCACTTGGGGGCAGAAGAACTCCTCAACAAGCTAAATAAACTCACCTCTGACCTTTGACCTTACACAGAGTCATTAGATTCATTGTTAATATAGAAATATGAATGAGTGGAGCTTTAACACACAGTCCCTGAAGCTGTTGTAGCTCCCTCAAAGCCCCACATTTAGTATAGAGCCCCCAACAGGTGTTATTAGTCAGAGTGGTGCAGGGAAAGCTCTGTGACTGGGGTTTGTTGTGCTGTTGGACACTCTAACAGAATCAGGGAGTGTATGTTGAAATCCTTGAGTGATGAGCAGAAAGTGAACAGACTGATATGCAGCCCTAACTGCAGCAGAACATTGGAGCTGTCCATGCAGAGAGGCAGCAGGTGATCTTACAGTCATCTTGCTGCAGAGCTGCCAGGTCTGCTGGCTCTCTCTCTGGAGGACAGGGGGCTGCTGGAGCTGGAACCTCTGAAACAGAAAAGGAGTCAAATGTTTGGAGTGGCAGTGAGAAATGTCAGTGCTCTGCTGCTCTGCTCTCTTTGACAGCGTCTCCACATGAAGCTGAATCACTGCTCAACACAGTCAGCGAGCCTTCATCACCTTGTTGTGTTTGGGCCTCCACTTTGCCGCCCTCGTGCTTGACGTAGCAGCGGTATTTATATGTGCTGTTCTCTGGCTGATGGATCAGCAAGATGGCGGCGGTGCGTCCCGACTCTCTGAGCTCCAGCTGCTCTCCATCATCAGGTTTCAGCTCCTCCAGAGGACCATCCTCCTTCTGTCTTTTCCAGGAGAACTGGACCAGAGGAGGAGACATGGCTGAGGCCAGACACAGCAGGGAGCTCTTCCCCTCAGGGTGGGCTCTGGGTGCTGCTGGGTACACGCTCACCACGGGCTTCACTACGGCCTCATCTGAAGTTTGACAGCAGCAACAAGCAGCACAGACACACATTCACACAGTCAACAGCAGCTTCCAGCACTGCACTGCATTCAGTCTGATCCTGGAAACTACATGGACTCTGATCACTAAACTACTCATCAATACAGCACAAAGGTCCCACATATACTGGATTCACCTTCACATAGATTTCCTCTGCTATATATCATGCTTATATATGATGTATATCATCAGAGAAAGATCAAGTTCAACAAAGTCAAAGATGGAAACACTATTTCAATTCTTTATATTCATATTTCACTTTTATAAATCATCAGCTCAGAATATATGTGTCTTCATGATATTATATTAATGTATTTACAATATTTTTAGGTTATTTTTTAACAAAAAGACATTATTACCATTATTTAAAATATGACAGTTATAAGATATTAAGTATTAACCCAATATTTCATGATATAATTCATTTTACTGAATTTAATTGCTAACATAAAAAACTAAAAACATTTAACATGATGTATTCTGACAATAATAATAATAAAAGAAGTGTTCATGTATTTTTTATTTTCTTATACCTACGGAGGTTTAGGTACAACTTATTTGTGTATACATATAGGAACATTTTATTTATTGGTACTAAATTCTATTATTTATTAGATAAATATATTATATATTGATTATAATCTTATGAATAAAATATTTACCTCAGACAATTTTAGGTAAATACTACATTAAACTAAATACATGTTTTAGTGAAAGAAATATTTACAGTCATATAAATAAGTTATTACCACCAAACTAATATAATAAAAACTTATTATAATCATATTATACTAAGTTGTTTTTTATATTGTATTCGACTATTCAAAGAGAATTAGTCAATTGTTTCACATTATTGTTGATATATTTTACACAATCAAACACATTTTCCATTATATAAAGTGTGGTTACATTCATTAGATAAACAGTTTGAACATTATACAAATTATATTTACTGTGGATTAGTGTAATATATACCATGGAAGTATAGATCTATATATATCATCCTGCATTATATATTATATACATAGAAAATCTATATGTCAGTCTGTTAATTATATTTAACCCACACTCTTATTTATTTAACATCATTAGATTTGTATAAATATTAAATGTAATATTTGACACAATTTCTATATTTTTCCTCAAGTTGTTTGTTGTTGTTAAAGTGAATATTTCATATAAAAGACATTTGTCATCAGACAACAACTGTATTCATTTACTGTATTTAGCAGCATCAAGTTTAGAAATCTCATTTCCCATAAAGGAAAATCAGCTTTAAAAACATGTAAGTTTGAAGAGTCAGAGTGAATGTGAAGAATCCTGCTCATCACTGAAATTGACTTTGATGAACTGGACATTTTGTAGCAAAAGTCAAGTGAGCAGGAAAATCCTCCACAATCCTTCATGTAGAAGTCAATTGATTTGAGGAGAGAGAAGAGAGAAAAGAAAAGCAGTGTGATGATTGATGAAGCAGCAGCTGATGACAATCCACAATGCTCTTCCAATATCACACTTTTTGGACTCTTCAAAAACTTTGGAGCTCAAGCAGAAATAAAGAATTCCTTGTGCTGTGCAGTGAGATTGAAACATCTTTTCACTAATGATGGAACTTTTTCATTGAACAACGGCTGCATCAGGAACTTTGTACTAACTCTGAACAAACTAACATGTAAAGTGTGAAGCAGCAGAAAGTGACTTCAAACACATTTTACACTTCTTCAATAAAACAAGTGAAGGAAAAGAAATGTTTGTTCTTACCTGTTACATACAGTTTAGTTCCAGAGCCAAACATGAAGTAGTTTCCTCCTCCCACAGTGAAAAAGACTAATACAAAAACCTGTCTGCTGTTGAATGTGTCAGCTGAGGTGAAGGAGTCCACATTATGAACCAGGATCATATTTCAGCTCCATCATGTGTTTCTCTAATGTTCATATCAACATGACTGTCTCTTCTTCTCTTTTCTTTTTTCTTCACACTGAAATATCTCAAGAAATATTCCCATTTCAATTGGTTGAGACGTTGATGCTCCCCTCAGGATCAACTGGAAGAACTTTGGTCATCAAGTCAAGTGACTTTTATTTGTATAGAGCCCATTGACAACAGAAGTTATCTCAAGGTACTTTTCAAATAGAGCAGGTCTAGACCTTCTCTTTCTAATATTATTTACAGAGACCCAACAATTCACACCAAGAGCAGCAGCTGGTGACAGTGGTGAGAAAAGACTTCCTTTAGAGGAAGAGACCTGGAAGAGACCCAGACCCAGGGTGGGTGAGAGAGAGAGAGAGAGAGAGAGAGAGAGAGTGAAAAGAAACAAAACAAAACAAGAAAACTTCCATTCACACACTCTCTCACACACTAAGGGGTAAAACTAGCTGAGCTAAGCTAAACTAAGCTAAGCTAAGCTAAGCTAAGTTAAAAGTCCTCCCCTAGTGAGGTCAGGACCTGCCCAAAGGCCCACTCAGCTCTGAACCCGTTCATGTTCCCAGTCAGTGTGAAAAACACTCGCTCTACTTTCAAACGAGCTGCCACCAAACCTTTCAAACAGCGAACCGGGTCAGTCCAGCCTTCCCCCCTCATCTGGTTTTTTCGAGTCCTCCAAATTGCCAACTTGGCAGCTGCAAAAATAAAATTAATTAAAACCAGGGACTGTCTCATCCTGGTAGTGTACTATGGTCCGAACACAAAGACGGACAGTGAGAAGGTCTCTCCAAGCCGCTCCACCCACTCCTTCAGCAGCTGGAACAGCCCTGTCGGGGGGGGGGCAGGACACCACCAAATGCTGGAGGGTTTCAGGTTCAGGGCAGAAGGGGCAATTCTCCTCAGTGCTGGGGTTCAAGTGAGCTCTGTGTCTGTTTGTAGCTATGGCTCCATGTATGATCCTCCACTGGAGATCGGACATCCGTTTTTCAACAGGAGGCTTGTACAGGAGACGCCAGCTGCCTTTAGGGGAAGAGTCTGAGCCAAACACCTCTGTCCACCTGGACTCCCGGACTCCAGCCAGAGAGCGGAGGTTCAGCACCTTGATGCAGCTGAGGTACAGCTGCTTCTTACTGCAGGAGCTGAAGCTGCCCAGCACTGGAGTCTTCAGTCTCCACTCCCCCACAGCAGGACTCACACTCAGTGAGGGGAAGATGTAGTCCTGTCCCTCACACCAGTGGTCGGCCATATTCCGGTTCTGATCAAATGCCCGCAAAGGAGCGGGCAGCGAGTGCCACACCTTCTCCATGAGGCTCTGCAGCATCCTGGACGACCGGACGCCCGACATCTCAGAAAGCTCCTCCAGAGTTCTCCTGGTGAGGTGACCCAGCTTCACAACGCGTACCTCGATGAGCTTTGCTCTCAGTGTGGGCGAGGCGAGACCAGCAACTGACAGGAAGGCGTTGTGAAACAAGGGCTCCTCAAAGAGCCACTTACCCGGCCGAGGGTCAGGAGGTCGGGCGACGGTCAGTTTCCTCCAGGCGTCCAATACCGATCTGTAGAAGGGTGTGAGCCCTGCCAGGTCGCATCCAGCCGGCTTCAGAAGAAAGAGCTGTTTGTCCAGTCCGAGCCGTCCAGCTCTCTGTAGTAAGAGGCGGGCCAATGCCGACCAGCAGGGGGAGTGTCCATACAGCAGCCGCTGAGCTGGTTGCAGTCTAAAGGCTGCAGTTCTGGACTTAATGTCAATCAGGCCCTGCCCCCCCTCTGCCACAGGGAGGTACAGGACCGACGCTCTCACCCAATGACATCCCGTCCAAAAGAAGTTCACCAGGAGCCGCTGCAGTTGTTCCACAAGGTCAGGCGGAGGCAGCAGCACTTGCAGTCTGTGCCAGAGGGACAAGGCCACCAGGTTGTTGACAATCAGAGCTCTTCCCCTGTAGGACAGCTGAGGTAGCAACCATGTCCATTTAGACAACTTAGCTTGCACTTTCCCCAGCACTCCCTCCCAGTTCTGCCTTTCCCTGTCCTCACTGCCTAAGTGAACCCCCAGGACCTTCATCCCTGTGTTTCCCCACTGCATGTTCCCAGGAAGGCCTGGAGTGTTCCCTCTGCTCCACTCCCCCACCAGACATGCCTCGCTCTTCCCCCAGTTTACCCTTGCTGAAGAGGCCTTCTCATACAGGGTTAGGCTGCCCTCAAGCTCCTTGATGTCCCTCTGATCCTGGTCGTGTCATGTCTCCTCGTCGTCTGCATAAGCCGATACGACCACAGGGGGCCGAGAGCCGGCCCAGGCAGACACAGAACCCTCAGCCGCTTTCTGAGCCTGCACAGGAGTGGTTCGATGGCCACACTGTACAGCTGTCCTGAGATCGGGCAGCCCTGTCTGATCCCCCTTCCCACCTCTACAGGACAGCCCCCCCCCCCCCACCTTCACCACACAACACGCACTCCTGTACAATAATCTCACCCAGGACAAAAAGTGATCCCCAACACCAAACGCCTGCAATGTGGCAAACAAGAAAGAGTGATCTACACGATCAAAAGCTTCCTCTTGATCTATTGATAAAATGCCAACATTTAAATTATATAATTTGCAGACGTCAAAAATGTCTCTCATTAAAAACAGGTCAGCTCCTGCAGAGAGAGGTCCGAGCTCAGAGTGTCGCGGTCCTCCGGCCTCAGCCGAGGAAGGCCGAGCAGCTCCTCAGCAGTGTCCATGTCGCAGCTCTCCGGCCTGAACAGGTCGGAGTAATACTCCACTGTGTGTCTCCTCATTTCCGCCGGGTCAGAGGTCAAACTTCCGTGCGGCAGGCAGAGACACACCATCTGCCTCCTCTGGGCCTCGGACCTTTCCAGGCTGAAGAAGCAGCTGTTCGGAGCGTCCATGTCCTTCAGTGCAGTGAAGTGAGCTCGGACCAGAGCTCCTTTGGCTCTCTCATGGAGGATGGAGCTCAGCTGCTGTCTTCTGGAGGCCAGAGTCAGACAGACAGACACAGCAGAGAGGAAACACCCTGTGTTGTGTGTTCATTTTTCAGTTACCTGGATACTTTCATTCTTTTAACTTTCTTGCTGCTTTTTAAGTTTCTCCTTAAGGCAGTCACATGTTTTTTGAGCCTGTAGCGTTTCTTGTCACCCAGCAGGTCCACCCCCACCACCTTCTGAAGAGTGGACATGACTGGATGAACTTTTCCACATTAGGAAAGAAATCTGTCACATTGACTTGTCTGCCAAATGTTTCATCCAGAAAGTCATTGATGTCTCTCAGAGAGTACAGGTCTGTATTCTGAGAGACACTGTCAGCTACAGACAGACAGTCCGAGTCAGACTCCATCTCCATTCCAGTCACATGACTGCTGTCCAGACTGGCCTGTGACAGCTCAGCCTGCTGTGCACCACACTCCTGTCCCTGCTCTGCCCCACCCACTTTACCTCCCTGACCACACTCCTGTCATTGCTCTGCCCCGCCCACTTTACCTACCTGACCACACTCCTGTCCTTGCTCTGCCCCGCCCACTTTACCTACCTGACCACACTCCTGTCCCTGCTCTGCCCCGCCCACTTTACCTCCCTGACCACACTCCTGTCCCTGCCCTGCCCCGCCCATTTCACCTACCTGACCACACTCTTGTCCCTGCTCTGCCCCGCCCACTTTACCTACCTGACCACACTCCTGTCCCTGCTCTGCCCCGCCCACTTTACCTACCTGTCCACACTCCTGTCCCTGCTCTGCCCCGCCCATTTTACCTACCTGACCACACTCCTGTCCCTGCCCTACCCCACCCACATCAGTGTTTCCTTGACCAGCAGTTACCATGGTTACATGGTCTGCCCTCACCTCAGTACCTGTTATTACTTCTTCAGGAGCCACCTGTTATTTGGAAACAGGGCCGACGGATCTAGCTGAAATTCCGTCCTTGCCGCCCGCAGCCCCGGTGCCGATGGCCGCGGAACCGGGAGTTGGGGAGACGGCAGTCCGGCCCCACACTGTCGGAGTGGCTCCGCCGCTCCCCTCTCCGCCAGCAGCTCCAGCGGCCGGACATGCGACCCGCTTGTGCCCCACATCTCCACACTCGAAGCATTTCCTACTACCGGAGCTGGCGTACACCATGTAAAAACTTTCCTCCGACTTCACCCGGAAAGACACCTCCAGTGTTTGAGCGGGAGAGTTGAGGAACATGTACACCTGTCTCCTCAAAGACCTACATGTTTTAGTTTGGCGTCCTTGCAACTCAGACCCACCGACCGGAATCCACTCGCGAACCTCCCGAAACGCTTCATCTCTTTCTCCAGCGCTTCATTCAGGATGAACGGAGGGACCCCGGACACGGTGATCCGGGTCGAAGGCACCGCCAGCGAGGAAACCTGTACGAACTCTTCCCCTAGGTTTAGACCGCTCTCGATCAGCTGGGTTACACAGGCCTGATCTTTGAGGAACACCACCACGGCTTTATTCATACGGGAGGCGTATGAGATGTTACCGTGGCCCACCTGCTCTCCCACCGCCAGCAGCACCTACTCCACGGTGGAGGTGGGCCGCGGCACCAGCCTCACTCCATGTCTCAACGACAGAGACAGCGTCTCAGAGGACGCCATCCCCAACACGAAACACGGAAAATCAGCCAACAAAAACCACCAACTGTCACCAAACACTAACTAACTATCATACAATTAAACCAGTTACCAAACAACAACACACAGTAAGGAAAAAAAAGAAAGAGAAAAACGACTTTTCACCCGGAAAACTCACACACTCTCACCGTCCTCCACTCCCAGCACACACACCGTGCCCTAAGAAGCAGCCAGAACAGTCTTTAAGATCCAGAGACAGGCTCTCTGCAGGAAAGGGATCTGTGTCTCTGTGCATTAAAAGACCGTCAGACTGAGAGACAATGATGGAGCGTTCATCTGAGGAAAGCTGCTCCCTCCAGACTCTCAGCAAGTTACTGATGAGCCTCAGTGAAGAGACCCCGACAGCAGAGGAGAGAGCAGCAGCATGGTCCATGTGTGGTCCACACAGCGAGCTGTGGGCCTCCACACCAGGTCTGTAGGTCCAGTCAGCAGCCTCTGTATGAACTGGAGCCGGAAAGCGGCCCCCCTGCTGGCCAGGTGTACGAGTCCCTGACCCCCCTCTTCTTTGGGAAGAAAGAGGACACTCTGTGGAACCCAGTGCAGGCGGTCGCACAAACACTTCACAATCACGGCTTGGACTTTAGCCAGCAGGGTCACAGGAGGGTCCACACAGGACAGACGGTGCCACAACATGGAAGCAACTCAATTATTCATTATTAAAACAAGTAAAATCCATTTCCATCTTTTTGAGCCTCCACTCCACTTTCCAGGTGAGCCCACCAGGTAGTTTAACCTCCTGCAGCTCATCCCCCTGTTGGGCCTGAACATGTGGTCGACCTGGAGCAGGCCTGCTCCGGCCTACATGTAACCTCAGAAGCCTGACCTCAGTTCCTAAGTTCTAGCCTCAGGCCTGAACAAAAGAAAGGGCGCCAAAAACGGCCCCTCACAGACTCCATCTCCCAGCAGGCTTTGCAGTTCACACCTGAGTGTGAAATCTGGGGGAGTCCCAAACTCACGCTTCCCATTGGCAGAGATGCAGGGGACTATCGACGGACTGATACACATCCCATCACTTGGCGGTGATCCAAGTAAGAGGTTTACGTCTGGGCAGAGACTGTAGTAATTGTGTAATAACTTAGTTGCGGATGCTAGTTTAACTTTGATTTGTGGTATTCAAAGTGTACTGTTTGTTGACGGACCGCCGTGTCCTTGACCTAACATAGTTTAGAGTGGTGGGACTGCTGTGTGAGGCGTGCCTGTAGTCACTGCTCTTGATAAACTGTGTGTCCCGTTACGGGACTGCTGCATGTGCCACCACGGGTGTGGAGTGAATCGATCAGACAACGGGCATACCGCTTCACGGCCGTACGCACGCTCTCTGTGGGCTGAAAAGCTATTCTTCCCATCCCGTGGTCGCTCGGCTCCGCCGTGAGTCGTTTGTTTTCTTTGCCACACCTACATAAACACTTACATATAGATTCATTCTTCACCACACATACCAGCACATATACACAGAGATTCGTCGTCCCTCCACCGTCAGACACGTGTGTTGAGGACTCGAATTAGGCGAACGGGAACGCCCGACCCACACATCGGCGCCCCATCTTAGGTCGTCGAGTCGAGACCTAACCCTATCCGCCATTTTGGCTCACGTGGTCGACACGCTTAGACCCGTCCGCCATCTTGGATCTCTGCGGGACGCGATCGCAACCGATCACACCCGCCATCTTATCTCCCACACACCCACACGCACACGCACATACACACACCCACTACCCCCCCCCCCCCCCCACACACACACACACACACACACACACACACACACACACACATCACTTGACTGTATGGCTGTTTATCTCTTGTATGTGTAGATTAGTTGATCGATGGTAGGATGTTAGGATAAATCAAGGCTGATTAACTTGTAAATTGTGGAGATTTAATAAATATCATTGTAGCTTAATGAGAAGTCTTTGGTCATTATTGTGTATGTTCATTGTGATCCATGACTGATTGAGAAGGTCTGAGCTCGAACTTAACCCTTCATGTAATACTCAAGGTCCCTGACCTAGAGACCCATTGCTTGAACTATTAGGGTTATGAGACTACAAAACTGATTTGGTTATTGTTCCCAGTTTCCGGGTGGTGCCCCGCATTATTAATTAATATTGATTAGCATAATAATACTGATTAATAATTAATTAACGTTATACTTCCATGATTTATTAAGGATTTTAAGGATTCTTAGTTAATAACCAAAAGTGCTCCTACCGGACCCAACACCCCAATCACAGGGTTTCACTTTTTCCCCAGTTAACTTTAGCAGAGGAGATCTCACCAAAACTTTGGACACTGTCAATTAAAAAATTAATATTGTCCTGGTTCTTTACAGCAATAATCACATCATCAGCATACGCAGACAATTTAAAAACCCAACTAGAATGTGGAAGTTTAAAACCAATGAGACGTGTTCTCAGTTTGTGGAGGAGAGGCACTATTGCCATGACTACAGCATGCCTGAAAGAGGGCAGCCCTGCCTGACACCCCTCTGCACTTTAAAAGGAAAAACTCAAACCACCCTTCATTTTCAGTACACTCTCAGTGTCTCCATACAAGGCCTGAATGTTCGCAATAAGACCTGAGCTGAACCCAGAACCCTCCAGCGTCTGCCAGAGATATTCATGTTCAACCCCATCAAATGCTTTTTCTTGGTCTATGGAAATAAGTTCCATTCCCAATGAACTGGAGAGGTCCAAAACATCACAAATGAAATGTACATTGTGTGTTATCAGCCTGCCTGGTACACAGTAGGTCTGGTCCACCTGAAGGACCTGCTCCATCACTTTCTCAGACGGTTGGCGAAGACCTTGGAGAGGAGTTTGTAGTTGGTACAGAGGAGGGCCACTGGTGGCCAGTTGTTTAGGTTCTGCAGGTCTCCTTTTTCTGGCAGGAGGGTGAGGACCGCTCTCCTGCAACTCAGGGGCCTCAAGCGGCCCTTCACCAGACTGTCCCTGAGAACACACAGCAGGTCCTCACCCATCACTGACCAGAAGGCTTTGTAAAAATCTGCTGGCAGACCATCTAGACCTGGAGCCTTCCCAGGTTCTAGGCTCTGCAGCACATTATAGACATTTATAAAAAAACATTTGGAGCCTTTGAAAATCTGCTGTTATTTTTCAAATTTGACCTGCCATTACATCCTCCACATCAACAGGAAGTGGAATAAAATGTCTAGAAAATAAAAGCCCCACTCCTCCACTAGTGCTGCTTTTATGACTGAAATAAACATGTCCATTCCACTCCCTCCTCCAGTCCCCTTCATTGTCCACAGTGCTGTGGGTCTCCTGGAGAAAAGTCACATTCAACTTTTGAAGCTGAATCAAAGTGAACACAGAGGCTCTGGGTCTGTCTGTCCCAGCGCTCCTTCTGTCCCCTTGTCTCCATCCGCTCACTGTGTGTCCTGCTCACACACCTGTCCCCCTCCACCTGTGTGTGTGTGTCTGTCACCTGTGTGTCCACCGTGTCGTCTGCTGTATCCTGTGTGCTGTTTGTCTTTGATTCCGGGCCGTGGCTGCTCGATGGGTCGTCTGGCGGAGGCGAAGACGCCGCCACGGGAGGCCTCGCCCCCCTCTGGGCAAGAGCGAATAAGATGCCCCTCCTCCTACATCTAAAACACTTCCTGTTCTCAGAGGTCACATGCACCGTGTAGTCAAAGCTGTCTACTTTAAACTTAAAGGCCAGATTTAAACCCTCCACACCTTTATTAAGGATCATTAAAAGCTGCCGTCTGAAGGAGAACACATGTTTCAGGTGAGGAGACTTGCAGCTCAGAGGAATCAGCTTTATAGGAGATAAGAGCTGAGCGTGCCGGGCCAGCTCCTTCTCCAGGACCTCCTTCTGTATTTTGAAGGAGAGATTTAGAAGGCCTGCGCTCTATGGATGGGCCATACCAAACTTTTTCACTTCCATATGATACCCATGCTCTTTGTTACAATTTTAACGACACTGATCATTTCTTTTTTGAAATAATTGTAATAAAGAAAGATAATCACACTGAACAGCAAATCACATTACACATACCAGCCATTAATCTCTATTTATTACAGAAGAAAGCACCATTACAATGAAATAAACATGTTTGTCCAGTATTTTACAGAAATTCTAGAATTAAATAAATATACCATAAATAATAATAAAATAAATGAAGATAGCAACAACATGAAACTTGGACATTTGCACTTTCTTAAAGGTTTTTTAATCTTCAACGGGCCGTGATTTGTCCACAGCAACCTCCACTTTCTACATGTTCAACTATTTGGGCTTCCTGATGCCAAGAATCCAGATTTTCTTGCATTCTGACTTTCCTTCAAAAATGTGTGTGTGTGTGTGTGTGTGTGTGTGTGTGTGTGTGTGTGTGTGTGTGTGTGTGTGTGTGTGTGTGTGTGTGTGTGTGTGTGTGCATGAGGGAGTGACAGAGAGACAGAGCGTGTCTATAGACCCAAGTGATGGTTAGTATAACGCGTGTCACACACACACACACACACATATAGGAGCTATAGGAGATGCAGCAGACTGGGATGTGTGCTCCTCTCCTTGTTTCTCTTCAGCCTCTGTAGAACTTTCAGGGTGTGTTGTTTTGAAATGTTTGAAGAGGTTACTGGTGTTGCTGCTGTGTGGCTCTTTCTTGTCACAAATAGTGCACCTTGCTGTATTTTTAAGTTTAAGTTGTGAGGATGAAAGGATCAATCCCACAGGATCAGTCCATGATATGATTTAAAGTGTGTTTGTTGTTTCCAGCTTTTCAGTTGGATCTCATTTGATTCATTGAGTTCCTTTGATACTTTTCTCTTCATCTTCTTTTATTATTGTGCTTGTGTGTTTCTTCTTTGTCCTCACTGTGTGGAACAACAGGAAACCTGCTGAAATATCTCATCAAAATATCAATCAATATCATAGAAAAGTCAAGAAAAAGTGTGTGAGCTGGAGGTGAAATATGTGAACCTGGGCTGTGGTTTCCTGCTCTCTTCCTGTCACAAACACTGTTTGACATCTGTTCATCTGGAGGTTTTTGTTCAGGCTGCAGGGATCATTTCTCACTGTGGGGAACAACCTTCCAACAGGAGCAGTAGTAGGAGGCTGAATGAGAGAGTTTAACGTTCTCTATCTTCAACTCACAGCTGATCTGTTTTTTAACAGCTGTGAAATCATTTTTCTGAGGATGATTGTAACCTGAATATACGGAGCCACTATTTTTGTCAATATACAGAATCCGACTGAATGTTTCTGTCTCTTTCTTCTGATACCAGAATACTTCAGCAGCGTTACACTTGACAGTTCGTCCACAGCTGAAGGAGACTGTTTCACCAACTCTCCTGGTCAATGATAACTGGTCCTGGATCAGCTCTGCTGCCATGGCAACCAGCGCTGTAGAGACACAGACAGGTAGATGAAGATTAGTGTGACAGTGTTTGTCACAGGTTGAGTTTGCTGGCTCCTGATTGGCTGGAAACACTCACCTGAACACAGACAGCACAGAGCAGCAGCTGGGAGGAAAAGCATTTTGTGCCGTGGTGTTTCCTCTGGTGAACCTGGGGAGAAGTGGAGCTCTGATGCAGCTGAGGCCAAACAAGGACGAGCTGTGAGCTCAGACGAGGGCCATGTGGTTTCTGATGCGTCCTCAAACCTCCCATCAGCCCCTGCGGCCCACAGATGAGGCCGCTGCTGCTGTTGCTCTTGCTGTGATGAATCAAACTTGTATTCTGCTGCCCTCTGGTGGCTGCAGCCACACACTGCTCCACAGCAGGCGTACTGTAATACCATGTAGCAGTAGTGATGAAGAAACAGTATTTACTGAAGAAAAAGTCCCAACAGCACAAATGTTCATTCATAATGATGGAAATATTGAACAGTGTGTGGATCATTGTTGGTTTAGTTTTTATTTCTCTTCTCTATTTCTCTTGAGTTAACCTGCGCTGGAGCAGGTTAGGAGTTCAGCATCAGTTACCATGGTGATTTACAACAAATAACTAGTGAACCACCATCGTAGGACTGAAAAGCCAGAGTTAAACCTGAAGTGACCTTGATAACCTCAGATCCTGCTTCATAGTACAGACCTCTGGACTGGCAGGCAGAAGGCTCCTGTGTTTACCTCCTCATGAAATCCAGCTGGAACATTTTAGTCTGAATGTGATTGTCTGTTCTGCTCAGTTGTGACTGACCTTCAGCATTATGGGTGAGTCTGACCAAGCTACAGTAGTAGGTCCAATCTGTTACCTGTGGTTGGCCTGGACATGTGTCACTCAAAATATCATCCAATCAGGAGAGAGGCTCTGAGCCTCTCAAACACAGCTCCACAAACTAATACTACTACTGATGGACTAGAACATCCACTGTGTGTGTGTGTGTGTTTGTGTGTGTGTGTGTATGTGTGTGTGTGTTTGTAGGTGTGTGCGTGTTTGTAGGTGTGTGTGTGTGTGTGTGTGTGTGTAGGTGTGTGTGTGTGTGTGTATGTGTGTGTGTGTGTGTGAGTGTGTGTGTGCGTGTGTCTGTGTGTGAGTGTGTGTGAGTGTGTGTATGCGTGTGTGTGTGTGTGAGTGTGTGTGTGTGTGTGTGTGTGTGTGTGAGTGTGTGTGAGTGTGTGTGTGTGTGTGAGTGTGTGTGTGTGTGTGTTTAGGTGTAAATGTGTGTGTGTGTGTGTGTGTGTGTACGTGTGTGTGTGTGTGTGTGTGTGTGTGCGTATGTGTGAGTGTGTGTGTGTGTGTGTGTGTGTGTACGTGTGTGTGTGTGTGTGTTTGTGTGTGTGTTTGTGTGTGTGTGTGTGTGTTGTGTGTGTGTGTGTGTGTGTGTGTGTGTCTCCATCAGAGACAAAGGATTAGGTGAGTCGTGGCTTCAGCAGAGGAGACCAAAGGAATTGGGGCTAATTTCCCTCTGAAACTCATTATGATTATGGTCCAGAGTTCTTCCCATTATTTGCAGCTTGTGCCCCGAGCAGTCAGGACGTGGTGTTAACACATGAACACCGGTGGCCCAGTTTTAATCACAAGTGCCGCTGCTTGGGTTTGACTGTTGTTTCAGAGGACTGACTGTTTCCATACAGAACCACAGTCTGAGAGAACAGCTCAATATTTTGGTAAATGTGCTTATTTGGTTACTTTCATTATGTGTGTGTTTAGCCTAGCTTAGCATAAAGACCGGAGGCAGAGGAAACAGATAGCCTGTGACCTAACAGCTCTGGAGCCAACCCTGTGTCCTGTGATACAGTGAGACCATTGTATATCTTTACAGACTCCTCATCTGCAACAGCAAATATGTTTGGAAAGAACGTCTGAGTTCCAATTTCATCAACCTGATGAATAAATATTTTTAATGAATCTATCTGCAAACATTCACAGAACAACAACAAACTGTATTCTATTTGTTTTCTACGGTGGCCCTGAGGGCTCACCGGACTGCAGCTAAAGAAAACACATGCAAACACACACAACACAAAGACGTTCAGAAAACATCTTCATCACTTTGACAACACATGAGCTGCACATACTCACAACACCACGGAAGTGTTTCCAGGAGACACTAAAAAGTGATGAACCTGGCTGGGAAAAGCATTTAACAACAAGTGTGACTGGATGTATTAAAATACACACATGCAAGTGACTGAGGACTACACCTTTGAAATCAGCCACTGATCTGACCGTACTGTTCCACTGTCTTCCAGGATACAGTTATGTGGTGGTGGTGGTGTTAGCCGAGAGCAATGGTTAATAATAAATTAAAGTGGTACCTTTCACTGTCGTTCATGACGTGCATCTTCCTGCTCTTAGTCACTGGAATTCAGGCTTTTATTGTGAAAAATCTTTGCAGGAAGTGCTAGGTTTCCTTTACAGGAGCTTAACAATGATGTGATGTGCAGTAGTGTGGGGACTGTTACATAGTTGTGTTGTATTTAGTATTCAGTTTCTTTCCTTGGGTAAATGCACCAATACATTATTGTAAAAATATTCCACCAAGTAAACGTCTTGCAGTACATCAGTACTATCAGAAGAGACGTATCAAAAGTCCAAGTTCTGCAGAAAAATGTCCCCTTTCAATGACACACTGTTCAGAGTGGTCAAACAGCAGCTGTGCAGCTGTTTAACCCTGTATGGAACAGCCAGTGGTTCCATAAGTGCCTTGTTTGGTTTGTTTTCTTTGCTGTTAAACGTCGTACAGGACGCTGCAAATTGTTGCAATGAGCCGTTTGTACGCACAACACCACTTTCTAGTAGAACGGCTGTACTGAGGTCAGGTGAGAGAGGATAAAAAGGACGTATAGGGAGGAGGTCATGGTTGAATAGGTCAATCACAGTTTGACTCCTGAGTTCATTTATTAGATTGATTTTCTTCTTCTAATTATTTTCTTCAGTCTTCAGTTGCAGTTTGTTGTTGTCAAGGCAACAAAAGCACTTGGTTCGATTTAGGAACAGATGGTGGATCAAAAGAAGCTGACTGCAGTGACACAATGGTGGTGAAGACAACAACTGATCCAGCTTTTGTTATTGTTTTGATCCAAATTTAGAGTTAGAAATAGAAATAGTCTGTCACACAGAACATTGAAATTATTAGTCTGTGAAACCTCCTGACAACATCAGACATCACTAAATACTGTAAGAAAAGACACCAGACGTAAATGACAAATATACAACAAAAGTATTTGCTGCCATGGAAACATGAAGAGCCTGTGCAAATGAAATGTTTGTGCAAAATCTGCATAGGTAAGTTGTCAGTGGTGTCCATGTCCATGTTGTCCATGTGTGTGTGTGTTGCTCATGTGTGTGTGTGGGCAGGGTGAGGTGAATCTCTGCACCTCTCAAGGTCAGAGGTCAGGCTGCGGTGCTGGGGGAAGGGGCAGTGGGGGAGTGTCCTTTAATCCTTGTGGCCTGTGTGTAGTAACTGTTCTTCAGTCTTGTCCTTGCTGTTGAGTGTGAACATGTTGTGTTGTGCGTGGCTGCTTTCCCTTCCTGTGACCCTGGTCTGGTGGATGCTCTCCAGTGAAGGTTTGTGCTGTGATCCAATGATGTTAAATGACAATTATTCAACCTTTTTCTTTTTAATAACTGAATGAAATGTTTTTTCATTGTGACGTAAATTCTCCGAAGTGAAGACGAGACGAAAATTCCCCCGTGTTTGAATTGTTCTGCCGTTTAGCTTTATTTTGTCATGTGTGATTTTTAATAGATACTACACAGTGTTGGGACTCATGACTGTCCAACTGCATGGTGTCCTCCACAGCACTGAGGTGCTGAGGTGGCCAGGCAACAGGTGGAGTCAGGGATGCAGGAGGTTTAGCAGGGCTGGGCCTGTGGAGAGGGAGGCCGATGGCAGAATGAAAACCGGAGGCAGGGTAGAGCATGGTAGAGTTATCGCATAGGGTTTTATAGGAAAACATCAATTGTATTAAATTGTCTCTAATTGCCTAATAAAATGTTTACAAAGGGAAACGTTGTTCTTGCTCTTTATCTGAAGAAAACCATCCAAAGAAGTGTCACTAATCTTTGACCAAACAAATAATAATCATTGTCTCCACACCAGCCCGTGTGCAGTGTCTTTGGACACGATAAGTGTCAGTGTGCATCTGGAATCAGTGACTGTTCCAGTTTGATTCTCCATATAGTGCAGCGTCATGCGTCATGACTAACAGGGAAACACAGAACACCTGCTCTATCCCAAAATTACATCGTCAATAAGCAACACGCCGACACATCAGTTCACCTGTGTCACAGCAGCAGCTCGTTCACACACCTCACTGTGGAAAAACTGCTGAGCTGTTCTTTTAATTAAGAATGTGAGTGGTGCCCTCAACATGTCAGACTGCTTAGTAAAAACCTATACACACTGTAAATAAATGTTGGTGTGAAACATTTTCAGATCAGATACAAACTGAAAGTGTTTCTGCAGCTTTCTGCTGGAGATGAAAACTGGACTGTTGGTGTCCATATGTAACACTGAGCTGTTAGAAGTGGGAAATCAAATAAACTGCATCAACTTTGGCAGCGAGAACTGTAAAGCTAAGGACCTGAAGTGTGTAAATAATAAAATACAGGCACCTAATATGCTGGTGTGTTTACAGCTTGTGTCTGCTGCCCACAAGTGGCCAAAATAATCACTAACTGCAGTTTTAAAAGTAACCTGCAGATCTCCAACCTGCACCTGACATCCATAAATGAGTTAATACAGGTTACTAATTTCCTAAAATGATATAGCATGTTTTAACCCTTCCTGCTTCAGCGTCCAGACTGTGGTTGGGAAGTCGAGGGGAGATTTTGTTTTCTGCTGTAGGGCTGAAGTTGATGCAGACTTTGGGTTTGACTCCTTTCACTGAGCGGTTGTCGGGCAGAAAACAGGGACTTTGCTTGGGTTTGTAAGAGCAGCAGCTTTCATTCACCACTGTACATTCACTGTGACATTCACAGTTTTCCTGCTAACTCTACTCTGCTCCACTTGCCAGCATCTCCCTGCTCCATCACTCTCTGTCTCTACTGCACACATGCTACACACACACACACACACACACACACTGTACTACACACTGAGCTCTTAATACACAGGCCATCAGAGCTGAGTATGTTTGGATTCATTCACATCCACCTGGGTATTATTAGACATATTGACACACAGACCAGGCAGCAGGCCCGGGGGGGGGGGGGGGGGGGGCATTAAATGTTGACTGGTCACTAACTGCCAGAATTCAAGGGGTACTCCAGCTATAACATGCACTGTTTTTTGTTATCTAAGACTAAAGCCATAGACTCTAATAATACATAAGCCCATAATGTATTTAATTTTAACATCACCTCCAACCCCTCTCAGAAGAGGACCACTTTATTTATATCTAATTATCTAATCTTACATGGACTGGTATAATTGAAATTAGCTATCTGCTTTAATCCAGTGTATTTTTCTAGTATTATAGAATAGTATAGTATAGTATTATTTTTAATATTTTATATTTAAATGGGACACTAGAATGTAATTGGCAATATCAGTTTTGAATATTTCAAACTGGGGGTGCACTGCTTGTGCAGCTGGGTTGGGGATCAGGATCAAGATGAAAGCAAAGTAACTGCTCTCCCTGCTGTATCCAGACCAACCAATCAGACATAAATAAAATTTGATCATTGGAATGTGAGATGTTTATGATTGGTCAAATCCACCAGGAATAAATAAAATACTTTTCAGTTATTTTTAAATTTTGGGATGAAGGGGGACGATTTGGCGGGACACTCTCCATGGCCATGTCTACACCCAGAGAGATAAAGGTGCTAACTGGAACTGAAAACGTGTGAGTGCTGCCATAGAAGAACATAGAAGAACCTTTCGGAAAGACATTCTTTAAAGCAGGGGATCCTAAACCCCAGGCCACGTACTGGTACCAAGCCATAGGCTGGGCCGAACCGGGCCACTAAAACCCGTAGGAAGCAAGTCTACTGCATTGTGTTACTTATTTTCCTGGAAATGTCAAAGTTTTTATTACATATCAGAAGGGAATTTATATTCATTTAAAATATTCATATGTTATTAAAAGTTTAAATATTGTCATGGTTTGTCCTCCATACATACCTGCCTTCAGTAGTTCTTCACTCACCACTCCCTTGCTCACCCCAGCTGCCAACCACACCCACCTCGTCAGTCACTCCATCCACCTGTTCACTCAGCTGCAGCTCATCAGCAATCAAGCCTGGTTAAAAGCCCCACTCTCCTCCACACTCACTGCCAGATTGTTCTTTGTCCCCATGCAAGACTCTCCAGCGATTACCCTTCGACTGATCTCCCGGTTCCGACCCTGCCCGCTCCCGACCTTCCCGCCTTGTCTCTGCCCTGGTAAATACTTCAGCCCTTCTGTTTTTTGACCACGAATCTGCCTTGCCCCTTCCTGGTCTTCGTCTGCCTGTTCTTGGGGCTGCTCTGAGTCCTTCGCCTCCACTGTTGCAGCGTGAGAACTTTCCTGCTGGTTCTTCGGTCCTCTGCCTCATCAACAGCTTCGTTCCGGGCCCTCGGATTTTCCCCAAGCCCCTCAAAGATTACCATTCCCCTTAGAATGGAACTGTGCTTATTTACCTGCTTCTGCTGACAATAAAAGTGATTTCCAATACATCGGTTCTTGTCGGTGCTGCTTTTGGGTCCAAACCTCACCCGTTACAAATATACAATGAAAACATTTTACTGGTGTCTGGGTCATAGGTGCACGTGCGAGGTCGGTGGTCACTTTTAGTGGAGAAGAAGTTAGCCGGCTAGTTAGAGGAAAAATGAAGAAACAAACGGCACTAAATAACATTTTAACTGGGGCTGCTGAAAAAAGGCCCACGGGCATTGAAGATCACGGAGAGACTAAAAAGAAGTAAGCAAAATTCAACCGAAACTATGACAACAGCTACATAAAATATGCTTTTATTGCTGCTGGGGATGCAAATGCTACAAATCCCTCGTGCGTAAGGCCCTAGCTGGTGCGTTTGCCCGCTATCAGTGTTTCCCTCTGAGAAGCGCTCTCCACTGGCCGAGCGCTTTAAAGACAATGACTGGATGGCAAAACTGTCTTACTTGTGTATTTGCACATTGCAACGAGCTCAGTCCGTCACTTCAAGGTGACACATCAACAGTATTTAGAGTGTCCGATAAAATTGCTGCTTTCAAAGCAAAACTGGATTCTTGGACAAAAAGAGTGGAAAGAGGTGTCTGTGACGTGGGCCAACAAACAGCGAGTGACCGGGAGAGAATGGATCCACACACCTGACAGCTTTCATGCGGGGTCACCTGCGTGCACTCTCTGAGAGATATTTCCCCTCTGCAAAGGACCCGAGGATCAGGAAGGAGCGGATACGTGATCCTTTTATTTCCCAATCATCATCCGAATCATCACACCAGTACAAGAGGACGAACGACTGGAATTAAAAAACGATGGAGCACTAAAGACTTTATTCCCATCCCAATCCAACCCGTCCTTCTGGATTAAAATCAAAGGAGAAAATACCCAGAACTTGCCACAATGGCATTGAAGACATTGTTGCCGTTCCCACAATCCACATACTTGTGTGAGGCCGGATTTTCTGCTCTGACCGCCAACCAGAACAAGGCTCCACTAGACGTTAAAAACACACTGCGCCTGTCACCCACACACATAGTTGCTCGCTATGACAGGCTTGTCTCCGGGGAAACGGGCTCAGGGTTTGTATTGATGGTGTGTTAAGTATTGATTTCCGTGTGTTTTGTACAGTGAGGTTGAATTATGTTTTTTTTATGCTTTATGTATCTTAACGTGACATCAGTAGTAGATTACTATCAGGTCTGTAGCAGTGTAGATTTACTTATATAATACAAACAGTGAGGGTGTTTGCTATAAAGGTCTGATTGAAACACTTTTACTTTTACTCAGTACGTGCGTAACGTAGGTGACTGGACACAAAAAACACAAAAATCCATTTATGGCCAGTTGGAAGAAACTAAATTCAACGCTTTTCAACACTTCTATACCCAAACAAGTGCGTACAAATTCATTTAAACAAACTTTAAATCTTGAGAACCAACCATGTTACATGTTAATACATGTTGTCATGTCAGAAATAACAGTGGTACTGGATCTGAAAGCTCTCTGTATCTTTCTGGTGATACAAACCCCTAAGCTCTGTTTGAAGTGACACACTAAGGGACATGAACTGCATTTGCCACCCTCCACACAGCTGCTGGTACTCTGCTAGTTAAATGCTTTTCAAAAATGAGGGAGTTTTCTTCAGCTGAGTTGTGCAGGCAACATTGTAAACCTCATAAATCACCGATACCACCCTCACAGCCAAGGAAACATCCACCTCTCCATTGTCCATGATCCTTTCCTGTCCATCCATTTGGACATTCCCTGAAGTGCTGTCACTCAGTGGCTTTCTCTGTTTCTCTATTTCTCTATAGAGCCGGGCCAGCCAGGCAGTACGACCAGGTCCTGAGTGACCCCATTAAACAGAATATAATGGGGACCTGGGTCGGGTCTCAGAGCCCAGCTGGCCCATGGAGACCTCTAGTGTCAATGAAGTTTTCAAACCACATCTCCTCCTCCTGTCCTCCTTCACTCACGTTACCTAACAGATTTAGTCTCTGCTGCTTCATGACCTGCGCCATGTTTTTTCATGCTCTGCAGTCTCAGAAGTGTGTTTGCTCTCTCTGTCTCTCTCTCTCTCTCTCTCTGTCTCTCTCTCTCTGCACTGCTCGCTCTCTCCTGTTGTTGCTCTTTAACACAGCATCGTGGATGTTGATTTGTCTGTGATATGCACCGACAGCTCTTGTCGTGCTGGTGCTTAGCTCGTTAATTTAACCACCCCGCCATTCAATTAGATAAGGCTGCTAGATGTGAATTCCTTGGGCTGTGTGTGGTGTGTGTGTGTGTGTGTGTGTGTGTGTGTGTGTGTGTGTGTAGGTGTATGTGTGTGAGTGTGTGTGTGTGTGTGTGTGTGTGTGTGTGTGCGTGTGTGTGTGTGTGTGTGTGTGTGTATGTACTGAATCGACAGATATAAGGACTTTCCCACATAGAGCACAGCATCTTCTGGGTGAGGAGGAGGATGGGGAGAGGGAGGTGCAGCAGGTCGAGGGAGCAGTCAGAGCCAACAGGTCCAGTAGTGGATAATGAGAATCCCATCCTGAGTCAAGAACAGGAAGGACACCATTGACTCAAAGACCCTGGACAAGAGACAGAATGAACAGCAGGAGCAGACACCATCATCTGTCTGTGAGCACCAGACCGAAACCCCTCTGTACTCTCTGGACCATGTGACCACTTGTCGTCACATGATGGAAGCTCCATACTTTGGTTACCAAAGGACAGCCCTGTCCATTGCACCTATACTTTGCATTGCCATAAATTTGGAGCAGTGCATTATAATCCCAAACACAGGACTGAGGAGATGTTGACAACGTTTGTCACCCTCACAGACCATCACAGTCACAATATTGAAAATACAGTCAAAGGTTATGGCTGAGTTCCAGGAAAAACCTAACTTAAACTAATAAAATCAAGGCTCAGATTTTTTCCCCCTTAAAATCTTAATATTAGTCTCATGGTGTCTGTGTCACCTGATGAATCTCAGTCCAGTGTTCCCTCTCTTTTAGCTCTGTGTTTGGTCTCCATCAGCTCCTGAGGGACAAATCTGGCTCTTTAGCTGCTAAATGCTCCTCTATGTTCAGCAGCTGCTCTCTGACTGCTGCTCAGCAGGTAGAGGACAGAGGCTGTTTACAGCTGTTTCTGATGGCATGAGAGTGGAGCAGAACAGGAGCCATGTAACGTGACATGTCGATACCACAGCTCCACCTCGGGCCTGTCTATAGTGATTCATGTCACATATATATCTATATACATATATACACATTGTGATATTCATAAAAAGCCAGTGCTCAGTGTTGGCAGTGAGGCTTTTACACAGAGCAGGTCAGAATTCTGCATCTCTTCTTTACCTGTTTGTCAGGTTCTGGTGTTCTTGTGTGGTGTAATGGTCATGTTTCTCAAAGGGAACATTTTCTCTTGCAGAGTCCAGAGTGAGGACATTTACCAGACTGCACTGCAAACTATGGTTTAACAAAGCAGAGAGTCTACAGCTCTGTGAGGCTGCATTTATGCTAATATCAGCATGTTAACATACTCACACATGACACTAACATGCTTCACTGTCCTGGTGAAGACGGGCCTGAGCTTGGGGGCAAAGCTCTGGATTTACCAGTCGATCTTCCAACCCTCACCTGTGCTCATGAGATCTGGGTAGTGACTGAAAGAATGAGAGCGTGGAAACAAGCGGCTGAAGTGGGTTTCCTCCGTAGGGTGTCTGGGCTCAGCCTTAGAGAGGGTGAGGAGCTCTGAAATCTGGAGGGAGCTCAGAGGAGAGTTGCTGCTCCTTCATGTGGAAAGGAGCCACTTGAGGTGGTTCGACATCTGGTTAGGATGCTTTCTGGAAGCCTTCCTTTAGAGGTTTTCTGGGCACATCCTCCTGGTAGGAGACCCCAGGGTAGACCCAGAACACACTGGAGGGACTATATATCTGGCCTAGGAAGACCTCAGGACCCAGGAGGAACTGCAAAATCTTGCTGGGGAGAGGGACGTCTGGACTGCTTTGCTTGAACTGCTGCCACCGTGACCCAACCTCAGGTAAGCGGAAGAAAATGGATGGATGGAAATTTAGAGGATCACCAAAGTTATTACAATTCATCCTGGGGGAACTATGAGTAATTGTAATAGATGTTGTATTGGCCAATCCTGCAGATTCTTCAGACATTTCACTGAATAATTAAAAAACATTGGTGCTAAAGCACAAAAAAGTAATTAAGCTTCATCCTCTGGGGACCTTCAATGTCTGCACGAATATTCAAGGCAATCTATCCAATAAATGAGATTATGAGTTTTGGAAAAAAACAGTCGTCCCTAACGCTGAGTAGTTGAGATTTCCCTTAAAAGCAGTGTAAGAGGCTACAGTGGGTGGAAATATTTCCTCACAAATAGTTTAGCACAAAAGATAAAATCAACTGTATTTCAGTTAAATGTCTGTGCATAGAATAAAGCCTGTGACCCAGAAAGCAAAAGCCAAACTTCTGGCTCAACATATTCCTGCAACATACAAGTCTGCCCATACACTTCAACATCCGGGCAGAGTCCAAATGTTATCCTCCAGTATTGACTGACAGAATTTCAGTCTTCAATCTTATGACAACATTTTCTCTGTGTGCCAGAATTGGTCCAGATGTGGAAGTAGCATCTGACAATCATGCTGCATACGTGGCCAGATTGGGGCCAGACATACACAGGTTGTTCCTAAGGGGGATTCTCACAGACAGAGTCTTATGCTATGTCAATATAAATGTGCTGTAAAAGGCTCTTTTTTGACTCCTCTGAAGATTTGCATTTGTGTGGATGAAAGAATGGTTTTACATTCATAAATGGTGGAAAAGTTTTGTCGTGTTACATGATTGTTTCTTTTTTTTTTTAAACAATATATTCTTTCATTTTCAAATTACAACCTCCATTCTCCAAGGTTACAACAAATGTGCAGCCACATGTGTTCACCTCACATGTACCTCTCTGTTGCTTATTTTATCTCTCAGGGAATCCTAATGTGAGCATTGTCTTTTAGCCTACAGCAGTCTGACAATAACCATTCAAGCAGCAAATTGCTTTGAGACAGCCTACTGAGTTATCAGGCAGCGTGCCAGTAAAGCTCTCTCTCTATGAATAACTATATTTGGAAAGGGTTTCCTTGTGTACATGGGCCTAACCCAGTCTGAAGCCCTCCAACACCTATATGTCATTATAATATAAGAGATGCATTTCACAACCTGTTTTTTTATTTCACTTTAATCAACTTTAGTGTTCTGTACTACTAATACCTCTTATTGTATCTGTTGTTATTACTTATTTATTACTTACACCGCAGCACAAGAGGAATGCAGTGTTCTCCTGACTGGAGAGATCAGCTGGATCTTGAACAGTTGAGAGGGTCTCCAGAGAACAGACAAAAATAGGTCACTATTGTAAACATTAGGCTGAACGGTTTTGAAAATAACCAGTCTACCTGAAAGTTTGTGGTAACAGTCAACTGGTGTTCTACTCTACAACAAGGCAGCAAAACACAGGTGAGATATTCAGAACAGAGTATCACATGTCCTGCTTATCTCAGCTTTGCCATGTTGTGAAAAATTCAATTCCCCCAGACTGAGCAGCAGCTCTCAGTCAGTGCAGCAGTGTAACCAACAGCTGACTGAAGATGTGCACACACCCATATGGATCTACTCAATCAGTGTCCTCCAGTTTGATGCAAAAAAAGACCATTATTTTATCACCCCAGGCTGAATCAATCAGCAGTGACACTAGTTATTGACACAAGACTCAGCACTTCATCCTCCTCCAAAGTCCATATGAGAGGAAAGGTTTGGTGGAGAAACTACATGGACCTTTACAAGATTTCAGAAGCTGGAGTTCAGCTGCACATATGAAACGTTTAATTGGCCTGTATCATTAAGTGATATGTGTAGAGATAATTGTGTAAATCATTTGTTTTCCACCTGTGTTTTGATTGTAATAATTCATCAAATTCGTAAATCACGTGACCTCTGTGTGTGTTTATGACAATTATCAACGAGATGGATCCATAGATACTGAGGCCTCCAGATCCTGTTTCATGTTCATGTTTGAGCTTAATATAGCATGTAGGCTCTTTAATAAACTTCTCATTACAAAACACGCCATACTTCCCTGCACACACATACACACACACTCTCTCTCTCTCTCTCTTCCTCTCTAGCAGTGATGATAGCAGAAACAGCATAGCTCACCTTTTAAGGAACGTATAAAATTAACCCATACCTCTTTGATGTGTTGACCACTCTCTAAAAATAATCTGAATTTCTTCTTGCTCCATCTTTGATGCAGAATGAAGAGCGACACGTTGTTTGTAGTTGATTTAAAAATGTATTCACCAGCTCCTCGCAGGAAAGCAGAGGAGAGACAGGAACATGCTGCTGAGTGTTTGTGTCAGCTCGGTCCAGACTGCCTCACAGGTGGAGGACTTCAGCCTGCTGCCGGGCAGAGACTCTGTCCATGGTGCTGAACTCTGTCCATGGTGCTGAACTCTTCTCCTGCAGAGAGGAGCCGCAGAGGTTTTCACAGATGCCGAACAGTCGGGAGTTTTCCTTCAGATATTTCCACATAGCAGAGGATGTTTGCTTTAGAATAACGAGCAAACACACACAGAGTTACGTTTTGGACGAGCTGACTGTCATTCAGAGTCAGTAACATCAGTCTCACTGTGAGCATATAGTAAAGTGAAGGTTTGGATTTATAGTTGAGTTTAAGATTTGTACTGTATGTAGAGGCACACTGTCAGGAGAGGCAAACCAGGCAAATGCTTGGGGTCCTCAGGGGGAAAGAGGGGCCCCCAGAGGCCCCTAATATGGGCACATTTTGCAATGACAAGTATAACCCCCTTGAACCTCCCATAAAGACACTACAGTGCATTGTTGACTGCTGATCACTCCATGTGGTGACATGCATAGGCTCTGAAGTTCCACCACCACTGATTAAAGGGGAACTTCACCAGTTTTACACATCACATTTTACCATTTATTTTGTTAATGGTAGGTTATATAACGGAAACACCTCTCTGTATAACAGCAGCACAAAATACATCCTCCAAAATCATCATGCCGTTGAATCAACAGCTCTCTAAAACAGTTTTAATTAAACTGAACTACCATTGTATTTTATCCCTGGCAGACCCACATAAATGTAGAAACTGAGCATGTGACACAGCATAAAACTCTAAAATAAATTCTTTGTCTGAGCTCCAAATCCATGATCTAGAATATAAATCAGTTAAGAGTCATTATGTAGAACAAACATATTGAATTTATATTTATCATCATAACCAAATACTATATAGGCCTACAAAAAATGTTGTTTCACTAAATCCTCCCATTGTGTGATACAGTAAAAATGAATTTTCTATAAATAACAAAAGTATAAAAATGTCAAAACATCCATGCCAGGAAACTCTATATATTTATGTTTAAATATGATATATTCTGGCCCTTTTGCTCAATTCTTTATGTTTATTATTTATTTATTTATTTGTTGCAGTTGCACTGTCTTTTCCTAATGAATTCTCCTTCTCAAGTAGTCTTGTGGCAAGATTTCATGATAAAAACGTTTTCCTTTAATTTTACTCTATTGTTATGTTTTGTTTGGGGTTTTTTTTTTTGCACTAAAGAACTAAAGAACTAACTGTTTTTATTCAGCCAAAGTTTGGAATCATTATTCCCTAAAATGTGATGTATTGTACTGTATGTAATGTTTGGCTTCCAAAACCCAAATACTGAAGATGACAATACGTTCTATTTAATAAATCTCAAGAGTCTTAAGAGTTCAAATAATAAACCATTTTTCCTACTTTGATCATAGCAATTGAAAAAAAAACATCCACCATATCCAGAAGTACAAAAAAACTATTAAAACATGTAATGCTTGCTTACATTGTAATATTTTAATTTACACGTACCTTAAATTTACCCCCTGGCAATTTATTTAATTATTTTTTTATCATTTTTTTCCTTTGGTTGCTTAACAGTATATGTGTTTTTACATTTGCTTATTCTGAACTATTTACTATGTTCATGCCTGTTCATATGTATAATGTTCCTATACATTTTTAATAAAAACGATTAGAAACTGCTACTGTCCAGTCAAATAGCAACCTAAGACAAAGATTCCTGCCGTTTATACTTTCAAACCCTGGTTTTATTTTGAAAACAGCATCTCGCAGTTTCCGGTCTGTGGGGCTTGGCATGACGAGCTTTACGGTCTCCGCCGGTGATTGGAGCAGCAAAGAAAAGGAGAAAGAGAGAGAGGGGGAGAGAGAGAATCCCAGCAGCTGTCAGTGTCTCTTCACCGCGGAGGGTCCAGCGGCACGCAGCCAGGTGAGCAAAGCGGCGACTGCGGTCCTAAAGCCGGGGAGAATACCTGCGGCGTTCCGCTGCTTCTGCTGCTGCTCTGATTCATCCACCGCTTCGCCAGGATCAACCTGCTCACTGACATGCAATAAGAAGGTGAGGTGCTGCTTTCTTCTCTCTACCTGACAGCGGTGGTGACCAGCTGCTCATGTCTTCACGGGTGATGTTTTAGTTGAAGTTAACGGGAGTGAACAATGCCGGGGTGCAGGTGGAGAGGGACTCACCTATAGGGTTTATCGTAAAGTAGTTTTATTGCATCACGTTCAGGTGAAGCCTGATATCCCTGTGTGCTCCATGAGGGGAAGTGACTTTAACTGTATTCTTAATAACCCACCTGGATGAATCTGGTTGGATAAACTGTGGAACCTCTATTATTCAGATCTCTTGGGTACTTGAGATAAATTGCTTCTTTTGTTCAGGTGTTGATGTGACTGGATGTAGATTTTCAGTGACTGGCACCTGGTGGCCCCTAATCCAACCCAGTCTCCACATTGATTCATTTCTTCTTTGTATGGGAATGTGTACTATTTGAAGGCTTTTAACTGTGAATATGGAGCTCATGGACTTCTGATGTGTCACATAAAGAGCTTTATTGTCTCTGACTGAAAACAGTTGTCACACGCTCATGAAACTCACCTTTACTGTGGTGCACTGCACCCAGCGGCTGCCACATGTAGTATTTTCACAAAATGTTGAATGTTGTTCAGTAACGTTTGCCATCATTGTGAAGCAGCCTACTCAGAATGTTACCACAGGCAGATTGTGTTTGGATCCATTATTATGGTACAGTAGGGTGTAAAACCGGTAATATTTTAAAGTGTGCTTATTGTTAACTAAAATGCAGGGGTGCAACCTTGGAGAAAATTGAAAGATCGGTCATTTGTGTGATTGTGTAGGACCGATGAGTTTTGAGGTGTTTTGTGTGTGTGCTAACTTGTGGTGCATCTGTTCTTCTGATTCTGAGACCAATATCAGAAATGCATCCGATCCTGTCTAAAATACTGGATCAGGAATCTGCGAGTACGTAAGTCTATGCACAGATATGATACCACGTAATGTATTAATAAACTTCATGGTTTAACACCAGCACAACTCTCTTCTTCTTCGCTACTCCATAACAGTAGGTCACACAGGAAGTTGCACTGTGCAACCACTTGCATCTACTGTTAACAACGTAGAAATTGATTTCCATTAAATAGTGTAATGTTAGCTGTTGGCTGAGGTCACTTGAAGTCGGGTTGTGGTCCAGATCCAGACCGAGATTCTGTCCTATCCAAGCTTGGATCTATAACCTCTATCTTATTGAGAATTATTACATTTTGAAGGAGTATTTCTGTTTTATCCAGCACAGCTTTTCAACTCCATACTGCTTTGGTCATGTAATGCTACTCAGCCAAGCACTGTGACTCGAGTCAGTGAGTGAGACACACACACACACACACACACACACACACACACAAACACGCACACATGTTAAGATGAGACAAGAGACACTAATAAGCTATCTAGTTACTGACCAATTTGGTTGCTTATCTCCTCAAAATCTGCCAAGAAGGAGAGATCTTGAGGATGAAGTAGACACAGTGGTTGAATTTGTGGATTGTTTCTTCACCACCATTAAAAGGCGCAGTTGCAGATAGCAACACTTCAGGGTGAGATCAAAGCCCTTAGAGCAGATGGTGACTGGCATGATGCAACCAATCAAGCCTCACGCCAAGACCTCCAGACCATAAACAGTATGCCTTAGGAGTGCGCACTAAGGCTCCAGTCCACTGAGAGAGCCAGCCGAGAAACTACTGATAAAATAGTCCGGCAGGAGAGCCAAGACGCACGAGCCAAGGCTCAAGAAGTGCTCGGCTATGTCGCTTCTGAAACAGGGCCTAGTCTTCAGAGTACTGCCCTGTGGAAGATTATCTAGCATGTGGTAGGGTTGCTAGCAACCTGAGAAACCACAGCATTGCGGCCCAAATCTGTAATTCTCACTAATCCGTACACTGGACACAGGTACACCCTGCTCTGGGGACAAGGCCATGCCTCAGCGACCTCCACCTCGGCTGACTCTAAAACACCAAAAGTGTTGTGAGTACCTGTCCTCGGATGACAACAGTCAAAGAAACACCAAGCCAGCAGTCAGTGTATGCATCAGCTAGACTTCCTAGCACTTTGACCCAATCCATAGAGACTCTAACATTAAGGATTACCTCTAGGAAACTGAACACGGACTTGCCTCATGCCTTGTCGCATGAGAGGTTAAAACTCATCTGGAGGACAACTTCCAGGAGCATTCATGCTTCTGTTGAGAATCAACCATCATGCATTTAAGACAGCTATTCAAGGCTTTGCAGAGTCCTGCGTGCTAAATACTTGCCATACGCTGATGAAACATCCAAAGCCACCCTTAGCACCATTCATGTCCAGCAGACTCTGTCCAGGACACAGCTGTCAGGCTTCAGATGACTATATTACTTGCATCTAAGAGTCAGGAGAACCCAAGTCGGTACACTTTCATCACTCAGAAAGCCAATCCAACCCTCGCTCTGTGCCCTTTGAGTTATTTGTGACTCCACAAACAACGCATGTTAGCAGTTAGCTTACAGAGCGCCACTGAAAAGACAAAACATTTGAATGGGGAAAGCCTAGGAACAGGTTCTGCTCAGCACCTTGCCTTGCCTACCCCCGACAAAGATAAGGAGTTCTACCTACATTTTCACAGCCACATTGGTGGTCAAAAGTTTATCATTGAAACTATCTCCTTTCTCAATAGCTAGCGGCTAAGTGATTGTAAGTATCCAGCAGTCACATTGCATCTTGGATGATGGTGCTACAAGGTTATGACATAGATATCAGCTATGCTCAGAATCGCAAGATGGCTCTGGGTCAGGGCCAGGACAGATGTCAACACTGTGACTGTGAAGGACAAGCAGGTCCCCAGTTCCTTCTGGTTACCACTCCTTCGCTTACTTCCATTACTATGAAGATAATGTCTGCCAAGTCCTACTGATGGTCTACATACATGTAGATGGTTGCTTGTTTCGTCATGAGAGCGAGGGAACCAGGAAAGAGTGTGTATTGTCTTGATCAACCATGCTGTCAAACACATACCACTAATGTGCAACTGTGGTCTGCTCACCACAGCTTTGTCTCACACGCCCCCGCATGAAAGGTAAATGGCATGAAGAATGCCAGGGGTAAGGAAGTCAAAAATGCAGAGAAAGGTCAAAGGTCTCTCTCGGCCTTCGACCCAACAAGAGAGCAGTGACGAAGTTGTCTGCCTAGCTAGGTGCGGTAGACTGGGCTCGTGACTATATTTTCTAGTCACATGGGCAAATTCTTATCTTGCCAAGAACACCCGCCAGTTTGACTGGCCTCGGGCTCCGCCTTAGAACAGCAGGTATGGTATACACCATGCACAGGAAATCTGGGGCATTCTTAAAGCTGGCTAGATCTTCTGTGTTTTTGAGGTGCTCCCAGTCTCTGAAATGACACACACAGTGTCACAACTCGTTGAAGTTGGCTCAAATTCTTCCCAAGCCCTGGTGGCTCTGAGGCAGGACCAGGTCCAGGTGATGGATAGTGACCGCTCAGCAGTAAATGAGTCAGCCTATATACCCAAATGAAATTACTAAATTACAACTAAACACTCAACTCGGGCTCAGTGTAGCTGCTATAAAGGATTTGCTTAAAGTAAGGAATAATTCATATTTGACTTAAAAGGACAGAACTGATAGTTTGGTTTTTCTAGGCTTATGTCACATTTCTAGATTTCTATTATCATTGTACCACCCAATTATGACCCACCCATGACAATATTTCTGGCTTTGCTACTGATTTATACACGTTTTTCACATTTGTTTCCTCCAGGGGTGAAAAGATGATGGGGTCAGTTCATACTGATGTACAAATCTGAAGGAATTTAGCCTATTGTGAGCTGTTAATTTGTCCATATATGACATTTTTCTTGCTGCATGGGCTCATGTTTCTGACTATAGAGGGAATGTCCAATATATAACCAGAATTTAATTGAGACAAAAATATGAGATGTGCTGTTTGGCTTGCAACAAGCTGGCAGGGCACATGTATTGATTGCCTCATGAAACATTATTGCTGTCGAAAGAACTATCACCTGCTGAAAGACTGAGCAGGCTGTAATTGAGCAGCACACAGTGAGTCCTGAGGAGAGGATTTACAAGCTACTGAAACTGTTTACAAGGTCTGAGTTAATATTGGAAGAGCTCAGGCAAAACATGTCCACCTGCTGACACCGGAACACTGATCCATTTCAACTAATCAATGAGGAAATCACTTACTCTGTATTCTTCTGTGGGTCAGCAGGGGGGCCTTATTCAGGCTGATTTAAATTAAAAAGTCTGTGTTAAGTTCGAAAATATTACTCTACATAGAATGTCTTTGTACATGCTGTAAATCAGGATGAAATCACATTTCTCATTTCTTGTAGATTCTTGTGTGTTTCTCCAACCTCATCTCTACATAGTGTTATGTGTGTGGATACATTATCTGGACATTTGATAAGCAAAACTCAAAATCTGCCACCTACATTACCCACAATGCAACTTGACTGTTGTCAGTTTGGCTGGATATTTGGGTGTGTGATGCTTGTGGTGGCTCATGTAGCCTGTAACCCCCAGACCTTTTTCTTTTTTTTGAGTTTTCAAACTGGTCAGCTGGTGTTCTTGTCAACAATCAGTGTCTCAAGTCAAAGGAATTGATGCAGGATACTGTTGAAGGACCATTAAAATGTGCAGGGTAACATGACTGATGTGGAGACATCTGAAAGCAACTGTTGCCAACTAGGCCAATGTTACTTACAGTACACTGTAAGTAGGGCTGGGCAATTAACTAAAAAAAGTACCAAAAGACTGACAGTAAAACCTTTCGCCGATCTTGCTCATGTCTGGTGATATGGACGTTACAAGTGCAAACACTGAGCTTCAGGCAACATCCACACTGACAAGTTTTAGTTGAAACGCATCACTTTTTTTTTTTTTTTACATTTACTCCTGGCGTCCACATTAAAAGCCCCTAAAGCCAAGACTTTGTGGAAATGCTGCTGGACCTGTTTTAGTCTGAACATGTCAAATCTCCCTATGGATGTTCTCATTCTTAAACACAATTTCTCTATAGCTCGATCCGATGGTGTGTAGAGAAACACAATTGACACCCAGTCCAAGGTAGTGGAAAAAGTCAAATTAAAGTACATGGCTCAGCCCGTGGCATAATGTCTGTGACTGTATACAATACAACATTTCTTCTTGATGTTAATTTTTTTTAAATGATGAATTTATTTGTTGGGGTGTTTTACCTATTTGCCACGCTGGGGTGAGGGGGTATAGTATTGGAGGGGCAAATAAAAGCTCTTTGAGCCGAGGCAAAATAATAAAAAAAAATGTGATCACAAAAGAAAGCCAAAAAACGCCAGGGTTGTGTTGTAGTTCCGCTGTGGACGGGCAGAAACAGACCTTTGTAAACGATAATGCAGACACCTGCCTTGTTTCCTGATTGGCTCTTATGAGTCACAACTAATAGACTGTGGTGAATGCAACATGGATAGAGATGAAAGGAAACACCACCAACTAGTTTAATCAAGAGAATTAAGAATTAATGAAGAGAGCATGGCTCAAAAGCAGAGCGAGACCGATGAGAGCAAAAGCAATTGATCATTAATCGTAATCGAGGTAAAGGTTCAAAATAATCGTGATAGTGAATAAAGTCATATCACCCAGCGCAGTCAGTGGAGAAGCCTGCTAGCACAAGTGCAGCAGCATCACTTCAAGGAGTATCTGGAAGTGATGCTGCTGTTTGGGTTCTTTGTGACAGGTAGCTTGAGATGAGCAGTTAGAGGCAGTCAGTGGATTTCTTTCCTATTTTTACCACCTCCAGATTTTGGTCTGGCTGCTCTGATTGTATTCTGTTCCATGTGCATTTACGCCTGCATTAACATTTTATTAAATTTTTATTTATTTATAAGTTTATTTGATAGGGACAATACATGTTAGTATACATACATCAGTACAAAATACACAATGTAAACATGCCAGATTGTAGCAAAAATGCTACTTTCCATCTGTAGTCCCTGAGCTGGTGACATAAAACAAAAAACATCACAAGTCACAGTACACTGCACACTGAGTTAAAAATGATCACAGATCTGGTTGGAATTAGTGTTTGTGTGTTAAAGATGGGATATGTTGGACACTCCCATATTACAAGTGGTAAGTCATTCCAGTATTTACTTCCCTTTACTGACAGCACAGTTTTTCCAAATGTGGTGCGCCTCACAGCCCCCTCGAGTGGACTCCCTAGTGCTAGAAATTAGTTGATTTAAAGGTGGTGGTGCAAGCCTGTGTGAAACCTTTATAAATAAAACAAGCATATTTAATCAATAGATCATATTTTTCCAGTATATTGCAATGATGAATGAAGGTGTTTTTTTATTTATTTTTTAATTTCTTTCTTGAAACATAATTCTATTGATTCAAGTGTTTGTTGTTCCTCCTGCAAATGACCAACTGCTAAAACAATCCTCAATGTGTGAAAAAAATCTATGAATGTAAACCCCCCCCCGTCACCTCTACTGATTGTTCTGTGAACATCACAAACAGTTTTTTTTAGGACATGTGGTCCAAATACAGATCACATGTTAATAAGAGCCTCATTTAATTCTATTAACAGTCAATTTGCATGTTATTAACATGATTTTATTTGTAGAGATAAAATCATGATATATGAGAAGAAAAATATCAGTCCTCTACCAACAGATGATAAACAAGACATTTATCTTTAATTATGTACCATTAATTACAATATACATAAGTCAGCTGTTTGAGAAGCACCATGCACTTTGCTGCTTGCTCCAGCGTAGTTTCCATCCTGTTGTCTCCTCACGTTGCTGAGTCAAAGGTGTTGCCTCTACAGGAAGCCTCTCTCACACAGGCCAGTGTGTTTAGCAGACGCAATAAATGTCTGACAGTCCCCGCTGCTCACTCACAAGGTGAATGATATCTTTAATCTCTCATTATTAATATTTGTTGTAGCAAAGTCAACAGGAGCACACGCTCTCTCCTCCCTCCCTGAACCCAAAGGGGCTTCTCCCCCTTCCTCTCTCTTTCAGGAAGCATTAGATATTTCTCATCTTTTTTTTTTTTTCCACCGCCCTTTTTTTGTCTGCCAGCAAGTGATTAAAATGTGCCTGCTGCCGCCACAGAGGAGGACACGGGCAGAAACAGCAGCAGCTGAGCCCAGAAGATGAAGACCTTTGTTACATGCTGATGAGCTGAACATGAAAACTCGAGGCAACCGTGTAGAACTGACATCGTGCCTGGTTTTCCCTTTTCCTACATTGAGTCATCTCAAAAGCTTTTACCGACAACCACTGAAGCATGTGGAGAAGTGTCAACTCACCTAAACTCAGTTAACTTTTTATTTGTAAAAGACCTCTCTGATGAAAACCAAGTGTTTCACCTTGTTAATATCCATATGATGTTTTTAAGACAAGACACAATGAGTGAAATAATCATCAACACCCTGACCGAGTGTCTCCACCTTGAACTGCAGTGAACCAATGACAGTCTCATAAACACAAAATCAGACAAACCTAAGGAACCAATCCTGTCAACTTGTGGGGACGGGGGGTGGGGCTAGATAAACCTGAAACCTTGTCACTACAGAGAGCCAGAGTTAGCATTAGCGCAACCGCTAACACTGTGTCAGCCACTGCCAGTTACAAGCTAACAAACAACATAAACATGTAAAAGATGCTAACTGTGCTAATCGTTCTGATCCGTCTGCTAGTCTCTGGTTCTGGTCTCAGACTCCTCCTCTGAGTCTGGGTCTGACTGAGGCTCAAACATGTGGCTGAGTCTCTCTGATGTTTCCTCCTCTAACCATCTTGATACTCTTTGCTCTTTGACCTGTCCACCTGGAGCAAGCAGGTGGTGGGCGGGGCTCAAGGCCTGATTCAGATTTTTCAATCAGGAAGTAAGGGTAGTAAGGAAGTAAGCTTCAGTTTAACGTGTGAAAACCAAGTTAAACAAAATATGAATCATAGCTAAATATTTTTACAGTGTTTAAAACATGTCTGGAGAGGAACTTAAAGGGCAAACACCCACCTGTTCAGAAAAACAATCGTTAAAGGCCAATTCTGGTATGTGTCAAAGTGGGTCTGAAGGTCTCAGTATGTTTGAAAGGAACCAAGTTGGATGAGACCAAAATTCAAAACTGTTGATACAGGTAAGTTACTGATTGGACTGTTTTATCACATCATCTTGCATCATCAGGACCCACATGGGAAAATCAAGTTCTGGTGACTGACAGTCTACACTTTAATGCTTCTTTTGAGCTCCTTTCCCACTGGTCAAAAAACCCGCTAAGACACGCTAACGTTGGGCTTCTGTCGGCAATGGAGAAGTGAAAATCATCTCCCAGGTCAATTGACTCTGACTGTGTTTGGCATCAGCTCCGATCGGCAGTGACATCTATAATGCCCATATGAGCACGCTAATTTTTCCCCCTTTTCTTTTCCTTCGTGCACACTGACAGACACTGTACACAGACCTGTCACCTGTCCAGCACATAATGTTAAACCAGAAACACTGAAGCTACACCGCTCTCGAGAATGATAGAGTGAGCTGCAGCCCTGAAATAAGTTTGAAAGACACACAATCACTGATCGAAGCATCTCACACAGAGGCCCCAACACTTTCACAGGAGCACCACCCCAGGATGAGACATGACAGATCTATTTTACCAGTTAGCACGGTGGCTAACAGCTCACTCTCTCACTGCATGTGTGTGTGTGTGTGCTCTTTGTGTGTGCTCTTTGCTCTTGTGTGTGTCCTCTCCAGAGAACTCGTTTGGCCGTGTAAAAAGAGTAAATTGTCTTTTCTAGCAGGTTTAGCCATGTTTAAAATACCCATTTATACCTGCTAGTTTTGGTGTATAGAAGGTATTACGTGTACATTTATTGTCCCTGAGGCTGGGACCAGGTATCACCACTGAGGACCTGATTGGATTGCATTCTTGATGATTCAGTTACAACAGATAAAAATCAATATTGAATCAAGTGCTTTCCAAAGCACTTTACATTTCTTCCACATTCAACAAGTGAGCACCGGTGATTTCTTTAATATAAAACTGTAAAGTCACATTATTGGCTAAATTGTAAAAACATTTTCCTTCATTTTCCTTGGCAAATGTAAAATGACTAAAACATCATGCAGCTGTATTTGTTTTAGGCCTAAAAACCTGCACCACTTACAAGTATTTTGTCATTCTGTTTATATTATAAACTAAAGCAGATACTTCAGCAAAGTACAGACGTCCACTTTCATGATCACTTTGAGCACAGACGGGACCGATAGTGAAAGTCTGTCACTGTTTGTGTTGACAGGACGTCAGCCTGTCATCTGCGGACAGATGTTAGCTGCTGTTCGCTCTCCGGCAGGGACAGACTGAATGAAGTTCATTCTGCTTCCACGGCCTCACATCTCGGAAACAGAAATAATATCTCTTCAACACACACACGAACAGCTGCTCTGTTCGCAGTGTGAGTATTTCTCCAGTCTGTCCCTCTCATAGACCATCCTGAGTCACCACAGTCCTGTCAACAGGTCTACATAGACTGTAATTGTTTACCTCAGTTAATGAGACTGTTGTGACTATACATACATCACATCTCTGTGATCTCGGTGACTTTGTGCTTTATGATTGTTGTTGTCAGAGTGGTTTGAGTGTTTTCTCAAACAGCTGATCTGGATTTTCACTCACAACAGTCTCTAGAGTTTTTCCTCAGAATGGAGCCAAAAACAAAAGCATCCAGTGAGCAACAGCTCTGTGTTGATGAGAGAGGTCAGAGGTCAGAGGAGAATGGACAGACAGGTTGGAGCTGACAGAAAGGCTACGGTCACTAAGATAACCACTCTTTACTCACTATGTGATTAATATTTCTGTTTTCATTTTCCAAAAACACGATGCCAATTGCCCAATTGTCAGTCCTATGTTGAATTCAAATCACTCATCAAAGTTATATAGCTTTCAACATTTGGCAAGTAGCTGAAGTTATAAAAAACTAAAACAAAAAAGATTTCGATCTGTATCAGCTTTTGTTTCCTGAGAAAGCAGAAACAGTCAATTAATATTCATAACCTGTAGCTACAACCAGCGGTCGGTCGTAACCATATGTATTTTCTCATGAGTGAGGCAGAAAACTTCTTATTCTTACATTAAGAGATTTTCAGATTAGATTTTTATCGTTTTAGATACGTCCTTCGCATTGCTTTTATTTATTTCTCATTTCATGCCTTCGTGCACATTCTGTTAACAGGCTGCAGCGCAGCTACAGCAAGAGATCCAGATGAGACGAAGCATCTTTGTAATGTAAATATTCATGTGTAACTCTGTGCGACTGCATTGACCATTTAATGAGCCGTGGTACTTCATGTCCCTTACAGAAAAACCACATGAATTTCACATGTGCAATATTCAATGAGGGTACATGTGATCACATGTGACCACATCTACATGTGATTTTTGCAAAAACATGTTAAAATCACATGCAAAATGTGCGGAACACATGCTGGCACATGGGAAATGTAGTTTTGGAACATTTCTGTGGTGTAATGTGTGAAGCCCACATAAATTCTCACATGAAACCCATACATCAAGCCATGTGAAACCTTTGGGATTACATGTGAAACCCATGGGTTTGCATGTGTAACCAATCAAAAATCCTGCATCTGATAATGTGATCAACAACGTATATTAAACCCATGTAAAACCCATATGCACCCCATGTAAAGATGTAACTTCATGTAGAACTTGTGTAAATTCTTGCATACAGAAACACATTTGCACCTATGTGTAGAACAAAAAATAAAACACAAATCTAAACTAGGACTGCAAGCGGTCATGGATGGGGCCAGCAGATGTCGTGGAAGAGGAAGAAGAGAGTTACAGCAAATAAAGTGCATTTAAGGAGCTTCACCCGGGACTCAAACTCACAACCTTTGACACCAAGGCCAAGACATACATTTATGGAGTTATCTGTCAGTGGTATGAACAGAGGAGGTGCCATGCTGTGACTAAGGCAGACAGATATGATCTGTCCATCCATCCAAAGGCAGATTTCAAACCAGTGTCAAATATTCTGTTTTCAAGATTCAATTTTTACAATTGCGTGTATTGTCTACACAACATAGAAATGTGTTTTAATTGCAAGTATGGAATGCTCCATGAGTGAATAACTGGGGCCATTTGCACAAAACACCTTAAGTTTTCTACTTTAATATAACACTGAAGGTTTAATTTAATTTTAGGGAGTTACTTGAGGGTGTTGTACAGACTCTCTTAAAAAGGTTTCCTTTGTTATGGAAAAAAATTAAGTAATTTACAGCAGTAAAAAGAGATGCTACCCTGGTAAAATTCTACTGATTCCATGGAGACTGTTTGTTTGCTGGCATTAGCTTGTGATACTTGTTATCACTTTTGGGAGGCCGGCAACATTAAAGGAGTGCGTGATGTAGAATCAATTCCTTATCCTTAACAGTGTCCTTTTGGCTATCCCACTGTTCTAAGGATGACTTCTTTTTCTTGATTTATCATCAAGACTTCATCAACTTGGTCATGTTGCGGTTAAGATAGAGTCGCAGGTATATACTTAAATAAACATTTTAAGGAAAACTTAAGGATGAAATTGAGGGTGTTTTGTGTCACTGTTTTTATTTTAAGGAAACCTTAACTCAGACTCCAATGGTGGTATGTTTTCCTCATGTGCTGTACATGGTATCAAGTGTTGCAGCATGTGATACCGTTTAGAGCACGTGTAATCAAATGTAGGAAACACGTGTGTTTGAAGAAAACATGGGAAAATCATGTGGTTTTTCTGTATGAGGCAGTTTGTCTTTGCACACATACTTCCTGCTCTTGTCATGCTCCTGCTTTAGTTAAACAGGGTTTACACTGGCAGAGACAGAGATGCAGCTTATCTACTTTCATCATGTGCCAACCCTTGAAAAATGGCTTTCTCCAGCCTGATAAGCCTCTGACACTCTCCCACAGGGCCAGACAGTCTACCCTGGGGTCGGGGGAAAAAGAAATTGTGCATTTATGGTGGTTGCTCATTGTGCAGGGTCATTAAGGTCCCCCACTGTAATCAATAGCAATGTCAGTAGGTGGGATACAGAAGAGAATGCTAACAAGAATGTGTGTGTGTGAGAGAGAGAGCTGTGTGGTGGTATCAGTGTCTCCAGCAGAGGTGGAGCTGCCTTTCATGTGATGATGGATTTGCTCTCAGATCTGGGCTTTTGAATCCAGACACGGTTTGCATTGATAAACAGGCATTAGACTAATCTTCATGGGCTTCACGGCGCTGGAAAAGAAGCATCTAACGCTGCCATCACCTTATGATGAATGTAGTGTACAGCCATCATCGTAGTCTATCTCCACAGCTGACAATGATTTTTGTCATTTTGGGGTCATTTTCTCAGTGCGTGTAAATATTCATGAAGCTGTTGTTATTTTAGTTTTCTTCTTGTTGAGGCAGGTGCTTGAAACATTTTTAGAGGCTTTAAATGCAGAAAAGCATCAGTGTAGTCGTTACAGCTGCAGAGGAGGTGTTTGAGAAGTGTGCCGTGTTCAAACGTCAATGTCAGATCTTATCAGGTGACATCAAGAGGCTGCATAACTACACAGTGATGCCTCTGGGTGTGTTGAATGATTGAAGTCTGCGCTATACGGCTGTGACTGAAATGTCAGAAAATAATGAAACAGTTCCATCATAAAATCTCAAAGCGACATATTCAATGTATTGTTTTTTTTTTCTGATCAACAGTTCAAAGCCCAAAGGTTTTCAGTTTAGTGTCAGGGAAGTAGAACTGAAATAATTAGTTGACTAATTGATTAGTCAGTCACATGAAAATTTATCAAATATTTTGATCATTGTTTCATTGTTTAAAGGTCATATATTTTCCTCTTCTACTGTGTTTTATATGAAGTGTTGATCCATAAGAAGATATATTTGTTTGTTCTTGGCTGCTAGACCCTCCGGGGGGGGGGGGCAGTATGCTGTCAGTGTGTTTTGAGGCCAGCCAGAGGAGTGTGCATGGAATCCAAGACCAATGGCAACATTAGAAAAGTGGGTGATTGGCAGCTGGGACAGCAAGAGAGGAATATGGCGAGTGGATTACCAGGAGAAGGAGAAGGAGCAGTCTGTTGCCGCCAGACTGGGTGGAGTTTTTAATGATTGATTGATTGGGTCTGCAGACGAGAGACCAGTGACGACATTAGGACTAGTGCGTAGAAGGAACGTCTACCAGAGGTGGTGTACATCAGGAAATGATCATGAAAATGTGCTTCAACTGAGCAGCAGATACAGAGACAAGTCTGTCAAGCAGCTTATCCTTTCTTCAGAGCTCTGACTCTGTGGTGGATTTCATCCCTTAGCTGATTAAGCAAGATGCAGTCTACAGCCATAATAACAGCTATTTTTCAGTCCAGGTCCAACTCATAAAACAACATGAAAAGTAAGAAGAAGAACTTATTATATAAGATAAGATAAGAAGCTGAAAAAAAGGTTGAACAAAAAAAGTAAGAAAAAGAGAAATTGTCCTCTTCGTCTTATGATATGAGGATATTTGAGGTTTCATCTTCACCTTTCCCATAGTCCAGTTTCAGGTCGTCTTCCTCGTGAGAGGGACCTAAAGATAGCTCGGACTGGGACACTAGTCTCCGGTGTCTCTTCCTTCACCTCTGCGGGCTCAACATTGTGGTTGCCAGTAGGGAGGCAAGGGTTATGTCCAGGCAATCTAGCTTGGCGTGCTAACTGTCTTTGGATACTTTTAAGGGTGAACACTGTGCGGTCTCGACAGGAGCCGGGAACATCAGTTGTTTGTCGGGCATGTTCCAGCCCTAAGCAGCTAATTTCCACAGGGACAGGCCCCTGGAGTCTCCATTACCTCTGGTGTGAGGAGGTTAGGTCTCCATTCCTGGCAAGATCTCGTACAGCCCGGAGCCAAGGCAGCTAGCTGTATGCTAACTGGATGGCCGAGAGATTAGATGGAGTGCTAACGCTCGATTACAATTGAGCAACCATGGAGTGGAGTCAAGATGCGGTGACAAAGCTGTGGAATTGCGGAATAAACACTGAGTCCTACCCAAAGTGAGCTAGCTAAGATCCTTCTGCGGACAGTCAAGCTACCTAACCCTGATGCAAGATGTGCTTTGGGTGAGAAGTTTTTGAATCATGTCGTGCATGGACTGTTCATGGCATGTGGCAGAACCTGGTGTGGACGGACACGTCCACCAGCCAATCAGGATTGGCGCAATGAGATCAGTGCTTCTGAGGGTCGCACTGAGGCTTGCTCCCACAATGAGACATCGAACGGAATATTACGAAAAAGAACAATGATCCTATGTCACTGTAGTTACGTAGAAACAAACTAACTCTCTCTAGTTTTTACTCAGTTGTGTTTTGGATGTTTGTGTTTGTGACATTTTCTATCAGGTTTGTTTTGCTTCAGATATGGATGGGAGTATCCACTTCCACGCCGTTTAAGACGCTCTTGATTCCACCATCCTGTTGCTGCTTTGGCGAAACACATCCATGATTGGGGCGGAGCTTCTGAAGGAGCTCTGGAGGGAGGGGGAAACACCTATTGGTTTTGCTGGTGTATCAAATATCAACAGTCTTTCTCCAGAATCCCATACTCCAACTTTAAAGCCATATTAAACTATGACCTAAAGGCAGTAGTGTAACGTGTATTGCATGCTATCCATGCTAAAGCATGCAGGTCGCAGATTTGAACACGCCCATGCAACTGAATGTCGTCTATCTACTGGTTATTAAAATGCACTGCGTGGTTTTAAAGCAAGACAAGACAAGAGGTTCCAAATATTTTCTTTATAAATGTATGTTAATGGTAGTCTACAACTTATCATAAACACTTACTGTTTGAGAATAACACAGTTTAGTACAACATGACCCATAAGGTGACGACACTGCAGAATGAAACTAGAAAAAGACTAATGCACTCATGCTCTACTATCATGTGAATGAGCATGCAGGTGATGCAGTACACATTCCTGCCAACTGCACACAGCAGTAATACAGATGTGTAGTCTGTGCATGCCATGAAACACAAAGAGGGATATGACCTCTGTGATGGTGAGTGACTGTTGGACAGTTATGGGTTGACCTTGGAAGAAAGTTAAATAATGTTTTTCATTATTCCATTGACGCCTGCTCTTCTGAGAGGCTCATAGTAGATAAGACCTGCCCTCCTGACGTTTGGCAAGCTATGAATAAAATGACAATGACATCAATTAGAATGATAATGAAATCTCTCCTTACACCTGATCTCCAACCAGTGTTTTGTCCCATAAAGGACCTGATGCCTGTTTGTATTCATCATGTAATTTACTGCCCTCTCTCGGTGGCCGCAGGGTATTGTCTCTGGAAACTAGCTACACTTCCAGCTGTCGTTCCGTGTCCCATTGATCAAGGGTGGGGCTTGTCAAGTGGAGAGGACAGAAGCATTTTTGGGGGGTTTGTGCATTGAGGATAATCCTGGATCTTTGCAGACTGGACAGTAACAAAGTGCTGTACTTAGGTACACTTTTTGAGCATCTGCACCTTACTTGAGTATTATTTTTTTGTAAACTTACGACTTTTACTCCTCTACACTTAAAAGAGAAATATTGTACTTTTGATTCCACTACATTTCTATTAAGTACTCTTACTTTGAAGCAGAGCTTTTAGTAAGTGAATGAATTCTATTTTATTTTTAAAATGTCATAGACCATACACTGTGTGCATCACAGGAGAAAAATAAATCACAGCCAACTCCTCCACTGTCAGTCATGT
This sequence comes from Seriola aureovittata, assembly GCF_021018895.1. NCBI lineage: Eukaryota > Metazoa > Chordata > Actinopteri > Carangiformes > Carangidae > Seriola > Seriola aureovittata. The sequence goes on along the minus strand of NC_079380.1, from coordinate 1,740,916 downwards.
TTGAACCTGTCATTGTCCTAACGATGGCGACGTTAGAGATTCTTCACCAGAGACCATGGTCTGGTCTGAAATCTGTGTTTGAGGGTTTAGAAATAAAAGAAAGATTAATTTAGTTTTAAATGTCTGATGTGTTTACCACGACCAGACTTCATCACTGACTGAAATTCGAAAAACAATAATGGCTCCTTTTGTTGATGCAATTGTGTTTTTTGTGCTAATTTCTATTGGCTTTGAAGCATATCCTACAAGCTTTTCATTCTACAGGTTCTCTCTGTCAGTTGGAGTCATTGGGTTCTGGAAATGTGGAACAATACAAGTTGACATAAAAAATGTACTTGTGAATACTGAAGTATTTTTTAAAACTCTAGTATTTTAACTCAAGTAAAAATTTAACTGAACAACTTTCACTTGTATTGGAGTAATATTTGACCTATGAGGATCTATACTCTGACTCAAGTAATGAAGTTGTGTACTTTGCTAGAACTGTGCAGCATTATAAGCGAGCATATGTGGAAACTAAATATGCTTATTCAGCGTTAAGAGTGAGCAGCAGCAAGTAAAAAGGCTAATTACTCTGATTTATCATCTCTCTGTGAGATCTGCAGTAAGTTTGAGAAGTTTCAGACAGAAGATTGTAAGTAGAGCAGCTCCTTTCAGGAACAGATCAGTACATAGGTTGTGTGTGGGGAGAGAGAGAGAGAGAGGGCGAGAGGTGATCTTGGCGCCCCGAGGTAGTTAGTTAGCAGTTAGCAGTGTAGCTGTGAACGTAGCAGTGCGATATATGTGTCACACACTTCATCATCACACTGATAAACAATTCCTTAAATCTAATATTGCCATGAAGCATTATCCACAATGCTCTAATACAAGCAGAGAAATCACAGGAGATGCTGCAATGATAAAAACAATATTGTCAAATGAATGACATAGCTACAGTTGGTGTATCATCTCATTGTATCATAGAAAACAACCATGGATGAATTTTAAACAATGTACATTTGTTACATGTGAATAGTGTGTTTTTTTATCTGGCTTCACACAGCTCACATTTACATCGGACAGTTCTAACAGCGATACAGTAAAAACATTGCCAACAAAAACTGTATGGACTTGTCAGGATTCAATGCACCTGAGTAGGAACAGTGTTACCATGGCAATGTTACCTGTCCTCTGGCTGGGCTGTGATACCATAGCCAGAGTACACCGAGTTCAGACTCTATTTGAACCTTACAAGTTCAATTCAGAAGTCCAGACTCCTGTATATCAGCAGCTCAGCTCAGCTCAGCTCAGCACATGCCACTTCAACACACCTGTACCCGACTGAACTGTGACTAATTCATTCATTTCTAAACTCAAATCTCCACAAACAGACGGAAAACCGAGTTCACAGAGTGCAGTAAAATATGCACTTCATATCCAATCTGTAATACATATGTTTATGTATATTGTATATTTGTATATTTGTACACAGAAGCTTACACAGGCAGAGCCGATGTTAAACTACAAATCACATATTTTTAGCTTCTTCTTCTTCTTAATCTAACCAGCAGCAACAAATATTAAATTTCAACTCAGATCAAATTCCATCTTCCAAAAAGGAATTTTATCAGATATCAAAACACTACAGACACAGAGCTACCAGTAACTGACCAAAAGGCTGCAGAGATAACACTTTTTCACAGTGTTCAGACACAGTACTGAGGTGTAAGTAGTCATTGTAGTTAGGCAGGTGAAACATGGTATAATGAACTTCAAGTGTAAAAGAACAGTACATTTCTGGTTTTCTGTGCAGACACACTGAGAAATCAAAGCTTTGGAAGCTAAAGACATCTTTATGAAGAAGAGAAACCCTCTGAACCCAGGTGCTGGGTTTCACCCTGCACGCTAAGCTCCCTCACAACATGACTCATTCACATGGAGCCTGAGCCTCATCTGAGAGGATGCTGCCGTGACACGACACAACTAAAGGCTGCCTTTAGTGTGCTGCTGTCAGAGGAGGCCTAGTCATGCTCTCATAACACTAAGCCACTTGCAGTGATCCACCTCTGATATACCGGCCGTCTATCAAGGTGTCACAAAAGAGACGCTGATCTCCTGAGAGGAGTTATCGTGACAGGCGTGCTCCCTCCTCACACTGAAGCGACTTAGAGTAACATGCAGCCTGTCAGAAGATCTGAGCTGACCTTAATCCACCCACAGTGATGGAGCCATGTGCTGGGGAGATGATGCATCACGGCCCCAGAACAAAGGTCACATCAGTCATGTCGTGTCATCATCAGATGTAAACCGGAAATATTCAGCCTTTGTTTTCTGAATATTCAGTGAACACTGGACAAAAGTGGCAGGTTATTATGATTTGTCAGCTGCCTTACAGAGCAGCCAGTGGTGGAGTGGTGGGTCGTCATTTCTCTAATTTCAAGATACTTATACTTTACTGGAGTATTTTTAATTTGGTCAATGTACAGAAGATTTGATGAACTGATGAAATATGATGCACTATAATAGATTACATTGCCCAATGGTTAAAAATAGTTAAAACCAGCTCCACCAGTAATATAGCATAGCACTGACACTAGAGATGAAACGGTATAAAAATGTAATATCAATATGTATATAGTTTGTTTTCATTATATTATAATATTATAGCAGTACTGTTTAACTGTTTTGATGAATGATATTTTTGAGAGCAACTAATATGACTTTTTCAGTTAGTAAACTCTATGTATATTTACTTGCATTTGTGACTTTACCACACTATCGGTTGATTCTGGTCCCAGAAATCATCACCCACCTGTCACTCAAAGAGGCCACGCCCTCAAGTCTACATAACTTAATAAAATGTAAACAGGTGAGTTATATTTGTCATGAAGGAGGAAATTAGCTCTAGAGACCAAAACTGTTTTTGTACCAGACTGTAAACATGTTTATTTCTGCTGTAAAGTTGGACATTTTAACATGGGAGTCTATGGGGACTGACTCACTGTTGGAGCCAGACTCTAGTGGTCATTAGAGGAACTGCAGGTTTTGCTACTTCAGTGTTGGCTTCATTTTTCAGCCTCTGACACCGACGCTGGCTCCAGCCTCATAAAATCCAACACGCTGTTCTTTTTTCTGCCACCAGGAGTCGCAAAGTTGTTCCCTCATTGTGGTCTCAAAGCAGCATCAATATACTGTACGTGTCTGACTGTGTAAATATTCAATCAATGGTGGAGAATAATCAATCAATAATCAATATAAGGGGGAGTGAGGAGAGATAGTTGCAGACAGAGGTGAAGATACTGCTCTGAGGAACAGCTGCAGAAAAGCTGCCGCATCCTTCTTCTTCTTCTTCTTCTTCTTCTTCTCCTCCTTTTGTTTCAGAAATGAGTAAAAAACAACACATCAGTACAAAAGTAAAAACACAGCAGTAAGAAGATGTTTTCAAGTCAAAGACTTGTTTGGTCCTGAAGAGGCTTCATCACTTCAACACTCACAAAGTTTCTGGACTAATAAGAACAATGTTTGAAACACAAAGATTCTTCTCATTCCAGATCAGTGAAAGAAGGAAAGGAAAGGAAGCAGGAGAGACGAGTTCTGAACTGAGGCCACTCAGACAAGAGATGAAACATCTCCAAGAACAAAGAAGAAGAAATCCAGCTGCCTTTGATCTATGACCAAGACTTCAATCTTAACTTGTCAGATGGACAGAGAGGAGTCTGAAGTCTGGTCCTTATCCTCCATATTGTCCTGCAACTCCAGTGGAGCGGAGCGCAGGTCTGCTTTCATGGCGACACTGGAGCAGGTGGTGGAGGACGTCTCTCTGAGAGAACCAGCTGGAGCCTCGTCCTGCTCTTCCTGGCCCTTTTTTTTTTTTTTTTACAATTAAAAAACAGCAACAACAATTTTAAAAAACAAACCTATAGAATTCAAGAAAAAGGTGACAGGAGCTCAACATGACACCCTAATAACCTCAATTGAACTCAAAGGTCATCCAGTGTAGAGTAACTTACCTTCAGAGTGGTAGAGAACAGGTTGTACTGAGGAGAGGTGTAATGGTCGTGGTACCTCTCTTTTACCAAAAGCCTTTCTTGCATGTTCTGTCTTCCAGTGTCTTGCTAGCTGGTGCTGCAGCTGTCAGAGTCTCTGGACTCATGGATCTTGATGAACTAAATGCTAATATCACCATGCTAACATGCTCACAATGACAAGCCTAACATGCCGATGCTAAGCAGGTATACTATTTACCATGTTCACCATCTTAGTTTGGCGTGTTAGCATGCTAACATTTGTTAATTGGCACCAAATACATTCATTAGTTTTGCATAATAATTATATTAGTGTTTACCTGATGGCGTCACTAGATGAAGTTATGACGATTAGATGTTGAGAGGTTGTTGAGATATTTCACTGGATGAGTGAAACCTTTGAGCTGCTGCTGCAGTCAGCAAAGATGTGTGTGTTAACTTTCATGGCAATCCAGCCAATAGTTGCTGAGATATTTTACTAAAAACCAAAACACTGTCATTTGATTTTGACTCTCCACAAGGACATAATTTCCACTGAGGTAATGAATCGTGAGGGGATTACTAACTATCAGAATCTAGGAGGGACAAGGTCTGAGTTGATAGAGATGTTGATACAATCAGGTGTTACATTTCATGTTATAAGACTCAACATGCACTATGTTTGCAGCAGTGGCGATTGCTCTAAGACTGCAAGGAAGCTCAGCTGTGTGAACATTTCATTGACTAAATATTCGCTAGAACACGTTCATCTTTTGTTCAGAATCAGCTAATTATCACAGGTAACCGACACGACTTCTTCTCATTCATCCCCGCAGCGCCACAGAGCTTTACACAGTGCAGACGCCGAGCGTCTCCTGACTTCAACGGGGAAGCAGAGAGTGGGTTGTTCCACTGCAGCGAAACTAGACGGTCATTGGATAAATGCTGGGCTTTGTCCCGCCCATCGGATGCTCAGCGTCTCTGGGGGTCTATGGGACAGTGGGCTGGCCCGGACGCTCGGCTTCTGCATGATGATTGGATGATCTGTCTGAGGCTGAGTCCCTTTTTGATTGACAGCGAAATGAGCGAATCAGCGATCTTGAAGTATAAACATCCACCGGAGCAGTTTTCAAGTTTTTCATTCCGTTGTTCGGAGTTGATCTGGAGACGTTACTGATCCTCAGCGACTTTGTCTTTGTTAAAAACGACTAGCGTCGTGTTTGGCGACTCTCTTCTGTCACTCTGCGAATTTACATATAAATAAACGGACACATTTTAGGATGTAGGCCGAAAATGAGCTTCCCCTCCTTATAAGACCAGCAGCCGCCACTGGTTTGAAGTATACTGAGGTGAGCTTGTATAAATGTTATTCAAGTTAAAACGCATGCATGTCATTATATTAAGTGTATTTTAGAGGTGATATTCCAATCAAAACAAACTGGTGACCACATACTAGAGTGGAGGCCAGAAACTGCAAAGAAAAAATTGAATTTAAAGTGAGGTAAAGCAGACCAACATCTGTGTTTGGAACAGCAACTCGTCAATGTTGAAGGTTGGTTTTCATTAGCACTGGGAGCAGCTCCCACCTCTCAGCACCGTGGACATGTAACTCAAAAAACTACTGAATTCTAAATTGAATATATTCAATTTGTATTTTAATCATTATCTCGGTGATCAACGATCATCAGAGCAATCGCCGTTGCAAATGTCAAGGTGTATAGATATAGATATTTGAATTTTTTTTCCATTAATGTAGTAACATATTATTGTCGTTATTTGTAGTATAAATTAATATTGAATTTATACAGTTATAACATGGCGATGTAATCGCATATAACCATGCTTGCAACACCAACATGCGCACATGCACACAAACACTCTGACCAGCTGATTGTCACTGAAGCGCTGTTTATTGTGTGTAGTTGCTGCGATGTGTTCTAAGAGCGGAGGAGATCGATAGACAGATAGTCAGAACACTTAGTTCAGTTCTTAAGCTGCTGCTTTGTATGGTTGTAAATAGAAGTCTGGGACAGCGAGAGAGAGAGAGAGAGAGAGCGAGAGAGAGCGCTAAAAGCCATAAACAGCTGTTATTACACGCCTCCTCATGCTAATTTTGAGTGAATATTGTGAATGCTCTGGTTATTAAACATAAATAATTGACACATTATTTTTGATGACGATTATGTTTTAACATAACCATAAAATGTAATTGTCATCGTACCGTCATCACTAAGGTTATCCATGAACGAGAGAGAGAGAGAGAAGCAAGCAATCGTAACATAACCCTCCCACCCTCACCTAAAAGATCACCCACCCCTAAGTGAAAGCACAAACATCACTCCAAACGTGCAACAAAAAGCAAACATAAAAATAACCACAAAGAGTGAAAACACACACAAGAAGAACAGTTACGGCTGAAGTGACCTGGGACGCCAGGGGGAGTGCGGGCTCCACCTGAATGTAACAGAATCCAGAATCCTTCATTCAATTTTGTAATTTTGATCATTTTTCAGGAAGTCACCGTTTAGATTTTGCATATGTGGTCAGTTTATCCAAATAACGTCAGTTTGAGAAATTGCTCAGAAATGTTTGGAGATAATGGAGCCCATCACTCCACCTGAAGTCGCAGAGCACTTCCATTTTAACAGTTCTTGTTGCACATGTTTTCCGTGTTTGTATGTCTTGTGGTACTTTGTTCTTTTTCTCCTGTATGTGCTTTGTCCTTATGGGCCACCATAATAAATTTTGCTTATCAGTGCTTAATTCCACCTGATGGATGAGGACTTCCTTCCCTCCCATGGAGGTTAGTGAGCTGTGCAGCCTGGTCATGTGCCCTGTCTGACACATGCTACCGTGCCCGCTTGCAGTGTAACATGAATAATATGCTGTGGCGATTCGAGGCATCAAGACCTGGCTCCAGAGAACAAAAAGCTGATGCTGGCCTTTCACGCATCTTAACATAATTAGTGCAGAGCCAACCTTCAATAGGCAGAAAGCTCTGCGCAGACGAGCCGAGAGTGAGGGCTTGAATGCCACCTCCTATAAACTCCCTACATCAGCAGGTGACTGAATAATCCACCTTCTTTACACATCTCTCCCACTCTGTCGCCCACAGTGTCACACCAAGAGTCTTACTCTTTCATTCACTCCCTCTTCATTTCCTTACTTACTGAATCAGCAAACTTTATCCACCTGAAAGAGCTTTTCTCTTCCCCTCCCTTCTCCTCTCTAAAAGCTGACTTCTCCTCTCCCATGCTGCGTTCCAATTACTCCATGCTGTCATAAAGGCTGGACTGCAGCTCCTTATCGCTCCAGCAGGAGAGGGAGCGGGAGAGAGGTCTTCAGCAGGGCTTATCAAAATGCTAATGTGTTTGAAAGGAAACATTTGTCTTCTGAGTAAAAGGAGGCTGGAAAAAAAAAAAAGAGCATTATTAAACCTCCGCCTGTTTGATCTTGTAAAAGTGGCACTATCTCCCATCAGGATTGCCAGATGCTCAGGTGCAGCTTTTCGGCGCATTCTTCATTCCCATGCAGATGCTGTTGTTGGGGGTGAGGGGTATCAGAGCTCAATCGAAGTCGCACAGCGCTGTCAGTTATTCAAAGTGAAAAGGAAAAGAATTGGAAATGCACATCAGGAACAGGGATGAGTAGCTGGATGTGGTTGTGGACATGGTTGCTGTTCTTGTGTCATGTGTTTTCACATTTTAATCTGGGCACTACGGCTGTGTCCAAAACCAGATACACTCACTTGCGTACACAGCGTACTCACTGGCGTAGTGTGTGAATTTCAACAGGGTACTGTTGTTCCAAACCAAACTCCATCATTGTGAATGAAGATCGGGACATGTGACCATGATTGTTGCCCGCCTGCCGGCTGCTTTGCTCGCTTCACGTGAAAATAAACGTTTTAACGATTGATAAACGATTAGCTGGGAGTTAGGTGCGGAGTCAGTCACTGCCAAGATGGCAACAGTGGAGCAGCTCACTCCATCTTTAACTACAGTCTATGAGCATACTGATCCTTTGTTGCCATGGTTACAATAACAACATTAATGGCTTGGTTAGGTTTCGGAAAAGAGTGTGATTTGGGTTCCTTAAGATTAGATGATCTTTGTTGTCATGGTTACAATAATAACAACATGGTTAATTTTGTCAGATGCTCACGGATAATAGAAACAACATAAACTGCCACTTTCACATGGGAATCGAACACCGCTCTTCTGTGTCATATTCATCCATCCACCACAACCTCTTGACTTGGACTCTGTCTCTCTTTATACTACGTCACCGCACTTTTCCCTTTGCTCCTGTCATCATTACTACAACCACTAGATGTCGCCTAGCAACAAAACATAACTATGGGTCGTAATAACCTGCTGCACAGACGACCTGTGGGCTTGTTTTTTTACAGGAGAAATATGATAATCAAAACCGTTTATTTTAGTTTCATTAACAAAAAAAAAAAAATTATGTCTAATGAACTCTGTCAATCCTTTCAGTGGCAACTTCTTAACAAATTTGTGTAAAATTACTGTAAAGAATGTCATGTCAAGTGTCAACAACACGGGAGCCTTTGAGAATGTCTGAATGCTCGAGCCCTGGTTCACCTGTCAGTTGGTCTGGCTCCTTTCTTTTCAGTGCAAGAATTCATAATATAACGAGTGATAGAGATGCTGTAAGTTCCTGTCTGAATTAACAAAGGAGTATGACTAGCAAATCTCTGTGCATATGCTTCCTCCAAACACACAGACACTCTCACACACATCCCCACACACACACACACACAGACAAATTAAACTGGGCACCCAGTAAGAGGGTTTTACATGCCGTTTGATGTTGCTTCCTGGCCGGTCCTTGGTTAGGAATTGGCTCTGGCCAGATGGAGTCTGGCAGCAGAACATGCACTGAACACATTAGATAACTTGGACATCTCCCTTAACTGGCTGAGTGCGTGTGGAGAGAGGAGAGAGAGGGGAGAGGAACAGCAGCATTCAAAATGGTACTGCACATCAAAGGGATCTGCTGTGATACAAACAGAAGCTCAGTGTCTCTGCCAGCAGAGACCACTGTTAATATGGGGCTGTGTGTGTGTGTGTGTGTGTGTGTGTGCATGCGTGCGTGTGTGCGTGCATGTGTGATAGTGTTTGAGTGCCTGATCTCTCTAAGACTCTTACTCAGCTAGCCTGAAGGCTGACACCTTGAAATCCACCCAGTAAAAAACTGAACCATCTTCAAGCAGACATGCATTTAGTTCTGGGCTCTGCTTCATCCATGTGAGACACAATACAGACAAAATACAAACTACCATGCATGCTTAAACACACACACACACACACACACATATGAATGCACACAGATCTCTAGAGTATAAGGGTTCTCCTCTGAGGTTAGTGCACTGTGGATTCAGAGTGGAGACCTACTTCCTAGTTGGTTTTGTGAAGAAGTTCTCAAATGTCCAGTGTGGGTTTCAGCAGCTATTACAAAAGCTCTCAGTGGTTAACAGGTCCGGTCTTCCAGCATCCTGCTGTGTTGCCCAAGAGATTAATATCTCCCCATCACTTGACACTTCACCTTGAACTTTAACCACTGGATGACTGGACACAACTGGATTTTTCTTTATTCAGAAGTATAAAGTTTTTCTGATAAGTTACTCATATATCTTTTATACTGGTCAAATGAGGACAGATGAGACAGTTCTGTAAAATAATAAGCCCACAGGTTGACTGTGCAGCAGGTTATTTATTTAGTTCACAAAATGTAGTTTGACACAATCATCTTAACTCAAGGTCCAGTTTTTCCTCACCTTTTGACTGCACATCACGGTCTTCATCAGTGTGAAGGAATTTTCATTCACGACCTGTGAATAACCCAACGCAGACTAAATGACAGAAATTCCTTCAGGGGATTTCATTTGTTGTTATGATGTGACCTCAGTATGAGGTCAGATGTGGGGTGGGAGGTGCTAGTCTCTGTCTCTGGTGTCAGATGTGAATGTCCACCTTGATCTCTCTCCAGTTCTCCACTCTGTGACCTTTGACCTCTTCCCAGTCAGTGTTGTGAGTGATTTTAGCGCCACTGTTCACAGGCAGCAGATGTGTGGTTTGTTTGCTGCTGTCCATTCAGTCTCCGGTCCTGCGTCCTGGTTGTTTCCTAACAGTGTTTCAGCAGTGTTCCCCTCAGCTGTCATATGTGATGTCATGATGATGTCATACACCACTCCAGTTTTCATCTCAAGGATATCTTTAAGATGCATAAGCAGAGATCTAAAGGTGACTTGAAGACTCTTCCTCTTCCCTGTACTGATGTTATTAATGGGTTATAAACTTCCATTTAGCCCTGTGGTGTAATGCACTTAAACACACTGTATATGCCTTTATGAAAGACTATGCCTTAGCAGAAAGACTCTTTGTGAGCAGTAACAGGACGGTGCTCACCTTGTGTCTTTCCTAAATGGGTGACAAACGGTGCTCAAGCATCCAAGTGTTCAGTTGTGATATTCTCCTCTTGGGTAAACTTCAATATGGTGCATCATCTTCCTCCCGGTGCTGCTGACTGATGCACACATACAGTATACGGTACATGCACATAAACATGTCAGATACACACACGCGCACGCACACACACACACACACACACACGCACACTGTCTCATTTCTCTCCTGTGAGACCAATTACCCATCGACTCAATAACTGGAACTGCCACAGCTGTCAGTGCCAGCCATGCTGCCACGGAAGGATGGCCACTACACTGCATGCACACACAGACACACACACACACACACACACACACACACACATACTTCTAACTGTGTGATTTATTTCCAGCCATCCTTACATGGAGAAATGATTCCAGCACAAAGCAGCAGGATGTGTTAGAACGAGCTGCAGGTTCCTGAGTAGATTCTCCAGCACTGAACCGTCTCTCCACCTCGAGCCAAAGCTGGATCAGCCCTGGGTTTTAGAAAGTACAACCTTATACATGCCACAGTAACCTAGGTAACCACCAGGAATCACAGAAACATTGCATGAACTTTCCTCTTATAATCATCATCATCATCAAAAAGTCCTCTTACTACACTGAGCGGATAATGGATGCTCACGCCATGAGACAGATCTTCATTCAGGGGACCTGCACACTTTTCACATTTAATCCTTTTTAAACCCTCAACATAGAAAATGTAATCACCTTCTCCACAACGAATAATATTTTGTCAATATTTGATGCAAAATATTCTATAAAATTATTAAAATAAAATAATCGAATGTGTAATGCAGTGAATTGTGTTCTAGCTTTTATTATTAAAATAGCCTGAAATTCATTTGCAAATTAAGTTATTTGTTAAGTGATAAAACAATATCAAGTGCAATATTGTTGCCCAGCCCAGGTGCACATTAATACAGAGATACAGACAGGTTGACAACATAAAAAGTCAAATTTCACGACTAAGATTTGGTAATTCTGCCTCCTTTAATGATACATGTACTGAAAGTAGTTTATTTGCTGTATTAGAGGTGAGGCACTCTTCTTCCCTGCATTTCCTGAGCAGCCAGGAAACCAGAGCAGCTTAGTACACTCGTCTGACCAGTGGTGGAAATATCATCAGTCAGTCAGTCAGTCAGTGACATTCGAGATTATAGGGCTGGACTCACTGAAGACAACACACTGGTCATAAACATTCAGGATCAGGAAGTCATCAGTGGAGTACTGCAGTGGGCAGCCATCTTTTTTTCTTGCTCGCCTGGAGGCATACGCTGAGAAAGCTTCTGGCTTCCTGGTTACTTCCATGTCATGCGGTCCATTGAATATGCGCAGTAGTGTCACTCCCATCATGCCTCTGGGCTATGAGAACAAGCAAATGGTGTTCTGGATCTGGCGCTGCACGTTCATGAATGCTATGCTAGCAGACCCAATGGACGAGTGATGATACTTCTACCGGACCTGCTCGGGGCTTGAAACTATGGATTTAAACAAATGGCAACAGCAGCAAAGAATGAAGATAATGTTCTGAAAAGTTAGATGGCGTTAAACCCACGATCATTGATATTGTGGATAATTCATGTTGAGAGTTTATTTAATGTTATAGAGAAAACAAGTCATTCAGTTAAAAGCTTTAGAGCTTAAAATCACTTTGGATTAAACATAATAAATCATAATCAGACATAAATATTTAGTTTGACCAGTTTTTGAGCGGTTTAATAAAAAACACTGAGATTTTGTCCATGATGATTTGTTTTTTCGTCTCACCACTTTGATCCACCAAAGCCTTTCAGTTTTACTCGTATTTAAATATATTTATTAATTAAGTAAGTTAAATACCAAATTGTATTTGATATTGTATAAGTAAAATTAGTGTGAAAAAGTGAAAGCGAAGCTCTTTTATTTGGGATTACTCTCTGCCAGGCTGCATGGTGTGACTCGTTGTTATGAAATAGTTCAATACAATACAATATTTCCACAACACTGCAGATTTTCAATGTCCACAAATGTAGCTGTCACAGAACCCAGGTATTTTCATTAAGAACATCACTGTCCCAGACATTTGATTTGAAAAGGATAAAATAAATCAAACCATTTTTTTAGAAAGATTTAATTTAAATGATAATGAATGCTACTGAACATTTAGCATACTGAATACTGAACACACAATGTCGACGTGGGGAGTAGGAGAGACGACGATGAGGACGTCCAGTGACGGTTCTTCCCCTCAGGGACCGGTGGGAGAAGGGGAGCAGGTTGCACCATCTCAGGCCACCACCGTAAACCCAGTGGACATGAGGTCAGAGTTATAATTTTACCATTGAGACAGTTTAAGCCAAAAACTAAATGAAAGTGGTTGTTGTGAGTGGAAGACAGGCTGGTGAACTTCAGTCAGGATGAGACACTGCCGGCACACAGATCACAGAAACGATCATCTGTCAGGTAAATGACTTACCAAATTAAAATTCACTGAAGAAAAGTGGGGTGGTTATGAATATATTGATTAAAAATAATTACTTTCGAGAATAAAGGCTGACAAGTGACCAATAACCGCCACGCAAATTTAAAAAATCAAAATTGAAAGCAAAGACTCACCTTTATGTCGTTAATTCAGTTTTTCCTATTAACTTTTGTACATCTGTACGGCGTTTGCATCAACCTAGCCAGCATCATCATTCCCGAGACACATGGCGACATCATCCAGAAACAATATACTTTTCTGGGCTTTGGAAAATTTTTTACAAAGATTAAAAGTCCGTGGCTTAAAAATTATACAATACACAGATTAATAATTGACTGTGTTTACAGCCGTGTTTTACAGGCGTCTCTTTTACTGTTGTGGTCTATGGGAAAAAATGCTTTTTGGGCCACAGGGGATTTTTTAGCTGCAATACGCGAGTGACCACTGGGAAAATTGGCTGCAAGTCAGAGCGGCGGCGCCATATCCGGCTCTGATAATACATCCATAGTTTTTATTCCTCAACGCCGACAACAGGCAATATTGTTTTCAGGCTGCTTGTTCATTCTCGTGGACGCGATATCTCAGTAACACCTCGATGGAACCTCATCAAATTTTGGTACAAACATTCACTAGGACTCAAGGATGAACTGATTAGATTTTGGTTGCTAAAGGTCAAGGTCAGGGTGACCTCACAACACATGATTTCGACTTTGGGAACGCAATATCTCCAGAACACCTCAAGGGAATTTCTTGAAATTTGGCACAAACATTCACTTGGATTAGATTTTAGGTGTTGAAGTTTAAAGGTCAAGGTCAGTGTGACCTCACTAAATCCTTTTTAGCCATTACTCACGACTTCACACGACAATTATTACAAAATTTCACACAAATTGTTAATATTATATATGACTCTGGATAGACAGGGACGTGATCTGAAACTAGTCTGAGTGCAGGAGGCAGACACCAGCGAGGGAGTCATTCTTCTAGTGGATCATGTATCTCTGTTTGCAGACAGGGTCTTGAGATCTTGTTCTAAATCCAGGTAACTGTGTCTCCTGTCAACACGTGTTTTCATCTATGAATCTAAAACACTTGAGTGATTCCTATAGTCACATCACTTCTACTGAGCGTTGTCTTAACTGTTGTCTTAATCATCATACTACACACACTGCTCCCTCTCTCAGACTCTCTCTGTTTGAACAGGACTCCTCGTCTTATTTCTTGTATTTATACGAACTTTTCATCTTGTTAACATCCATCTTGCTGAAGTGATCACCAGATTAAAAATCGATATATGTTGTATATTGACGTTGCGGCTCCGTTCTGAAAACCAGCACAGATGGTACGAGCTCCGAACCCAGATAATTAGACTTCACTTCTTCCCTGAAGACCCCAGGGTCTGTCTTTAGCTTAGCATCATCAATATTATTTGTTTACGGTACTTCCTGCATCCTGTGCCTTCAGGGAAAATCATGAGGGCTGCTGGTAGTCATTTCAGAACTGGGACAAACATAGAGATGGCGATAAAACCAGGGAAAACAGCAAGAATGAAGATCAACAGGTTTTATAATTAAATACACAATATCAAATCCTGTGGGTCAACGTCCAAAAATTTAAGACCTTTCATATTTCAAAATAAGACCCTTTAAGACATTTTATGGCCCTAAATTTTAACAACTGAATTCAAGACCTTAAGAACTACGAGATCCCTCATTATTGGTCGATGGGAACATACCTTTGACCCAACGCCTTCAATCCAATCGGTGGTCAGCGTGTTAGAGATTGTAACGTGTAACAACAGCACCAGTGTTTTCATTAGGATGTTGAATGTGACTTGGTGAAAGGCCACAAATGAACGTAAACGACATGTAATTATTTAAAAGAAAATTGTATCTGAATTAAAGTTGTTTACATCAAAGCAGTGGCAAATGAGGCTCATCGACTTCAATAACAGACCTAATTTCCAAATGGTATTTACCAGTGCTTTGTATGTGGATGTGTGAATGATGATGTCTGATCACAGGCCTTTGTGTTGTAGGTAGGCGCAGCTGATGAGCTTGATAATAGGGCTGTGCGATACTGCAAAATTTGGTATCGATCCAATACCAAGTGAATACAGGGCCAGTATTGCCGATACCGATACCAATACCGATACTTTTTACTACTACCATGTACTTTTGTGTAGGGGGGAGCAATGTATCATAATTTATTAAGTGAATGCATCATTAATATGCAAATTTGAATGAAAACTTGAATTTTCACGATTATTTAATTATTTTGTAAGTTTTCCTTTAATTAATCATGTTTATGATGATAATAAAACACAGGACAAAGTTTTCAGGCAAATAAAAAGCCACAGGCAGTGAGTGGGTGAGTGAGTGGGTGAGTGAGTGAGTGAGTGAGTGAGTGAGTGGGTGAGTGAGTGAGTGAGTGAGTGAGTGAGTGAGTGAGTGGGTGGGTGAGTGAGTGGGTGGGTGAGTGAGTGAGTGAGTGAGTGAGTGAGTGAGTGAGTGGGTGGGTGGGTGAGTGAGTGAGTGAGTGGGTGGGTGAGTGAGTGAGTGGGTGGGTGGGTGGTGAGTGAGTGAGTGAGTGAGTGAGTGGGTGGGTGGGTGAGTGAGTGAGTGAGTGAGTGGGTGGGTGGTGGGTGGTGAGTGAGTGAGTGAGTGAGTGAGTGGGTGGGTGAGTGAGTGAGTGAGTGTAGCAGTGGAAGCCGCGGAGCGGAGGAAAGGGGAGGGGCTAATTGAGCATGAGTGAAGAGAGAGAAGAGCGGTGTTATACGGCCAGTCGGTCACTCTGTAAATGCCTGGAGTTCTACAGAAGATAAACTGAAACTTAAGAATCGATCTCATCACACAAGTATCGATCAATACCCAATACCAACGTTAGTATCGATACTATCGATATTTAAATCGATCCGCCCACCCCTACTTGATAATAAACATGGTGTGTCTCTGGTCAGGGGAAGACGGGGGGAGATGGACAACTGCAAAATGTGTCTGAAACTTCAGGAGATGCTTGGAACAAACTAGTCTGTGCAGCGTTTCGTCTGACAACGTCTAAGAGCTAACTGTTCATTCAGACTGAATGGAGTGAGAACGGTCAAAGTGACAGGAAGTCTTGGGTGTCAGAAAAAGCTGAAGAAGTTCTCCGCTCTACAGAACACAACCATGTAGGGTTCTCCATCCTTTATGTTTATTATTAATATTATTATTATTTATGTTATTAAAGCCACTGTCTGCTACAGGGACTTAACGGACGAAGGTATCTGACAGTGTAGGTGTTCCCATTTAGTTGTAGTTAGTGTAGTTTATAATAGATTTTGACTATAGGAGGGAGCTGCATGCTAACCTATGCCATAACATGCAGAAGTGTTTCTTGACAAGTTGACAACTGTGGATCAGTCGGTATTGGTAACGCCACTAATTTATCTTTGTCTTAACATGATTAAATGTGCAATGTCTCTTTGCTTAGCCTTTAAAAAAGTTTGCATTACCAAGCTGTAGCTACACTGGTCCAACATGGATGTAGTCTCCAGGGCTGAAAAGTGAAGCCAATGCAGAAGTCCCTTAATATGCAATACCACTGAGGGCCGCTAGGGATTGGCTCCAAAAAACTCTGGCTCCAATACACAACTATTCAAAAAACGTGGTGTGGTGTGTTGGGCTAAATTCACACCTCTCGTCCAGTGTTCTGCTGGTTCATCTGAAAATAATCATCTAATAAATTAGATATTAAGCCTTAAAAGTCCGTCACTGGAGGAGAGCTTGGGTCATATGTGCATGGTACAGAATCAGTTGTGTCAAATTTCTGTTTTCTCAATATTTGCCGGTGGAGCAGGAATTTTGCATTTGGTCGTTCTTCAGCACTAACAGAATGGAGAGATGCTGATAAGCATTTTTTTTTTTTGGTAAGTAAAAGTTTATTTTCTGAACGTCTTACGGTTTTAATGTGTATGATGCTCCTTAAAAGCTAGTGCGTTTTTTTTCCTACGTGTTTTGACCGGAGAACGGGAGACTGGTAACATCCAAATTGATATTAGAGTTAATGTGAATTACAGATGCACTTTGCTAACCTAGCTAGCTGATAACTTAGTGTTTGCTATGCTAACCGTACCTGGTCCCGAACAAGCAAACACGGCAAGGACAAGGATAAATATAGTTTAACAATTAACTCAGCATCATGTTATTAGAAAAAATGAGTCACTGATAGAATTTTCCTACATGCAGCAAAACATTCAGGTTTATCTTATTAACTATTTTCTGTCTGGTCTTCTCACTGGTATCGTATTGTATTGAGTACAATACACAATGTATAGAAGAACATGAGATTGTAGGGGTTTGTCATTTAATCGTGTCGTATCGTGACAGCTGCTATATGTGTGTGATTAACTGTGATCCACCATGTCTGAACTAAAGTGTTTTTCTTTTACCGTCATTCAAAGGAATCCACAGTGAAAACTGAATGACTGGTGCCAACAGAAGGAGGACTTCATGTATGGATAAAGGAAACTGCATGGACATCCTTAGTTTTGAAATGGGCTGTGATGATGATGATGATGATGCCAGAAAACCACTTTCAGTTAATCTTCTTCTGATGAGAGGGCAGACCAGATGTTAAGACATTTATTGTGTTTATTGTTCTCTGTCCTCAGTGTTCACAGGTTCAGTTTCTTGCCTTTTACTTCGTTTCTACTGTTGGTTATAGATGATAGTAATAACATTTTAAGAACATAATCTGTTCGGCTCTAGCACAGTCAGCCTTCACAGGTGAAAGTATTTACCAATTAACATCAAAACTGCGTTAAGTTGGAAACAGATGGAACTGACCGACCAGAAGTGCAAGATGGAGCAAAACGAGACAAATTAAAAATAAAATACAGTTGTGGATGAAGGTACAGGTGAACTTCACTGTCACAAGATAACTTTGCATAATAAAGAGGTGGATAAATCTTTTTTAGTAACAAGTAGAAATTATAGTAGAAATGTAAAAATAATACTTCATAGCGAAGTGAGGATAGTGCAACAGTCTGTTGACAGGACTGTAAGCTCTTGCAGCCATATATGAAGTGATGGTAAAGGGTAAGGTGCAAAAAGTCCAGGAGCCATTACTCATCATCAGTCTTAGTGTGTGACACAGTTTACATGAAGCAGAATCACAGTCTGTTCTGACGTCTGTTCATATTCTGCAGAACTAATTTAAAACACAAGGTTAGAATATGTTTTACACTGTGGTTTTACAGTTTAACGTTAGCACACATGCTAACTTCAGCTATAATAACATTACAAGTTACTCCTCACATATATGATATTTTCCAAATGTGGAAGTATGCAGTTAGCTTCTAAGACTAATTTAACAGTTAGTCATAAAGTTTAACTCAAATTGTGAAAGCTAACCGTGTTAGCAGCATCTTCACACGGTGCAGCCAGGAGCGTGTTGCGGTCAGGTCGCCGGTGTAGGTGGGTGTACAGGTCAGATCCACTCCTCACTCCTCCCCAGCCCCACCCTCTTGTCCAAATATGGTTTCTTCTGGCTCCAAAGAACCAAGATGGCGATGTCCATTAAGCCAAACTCGAGGCTTCAAAATGGCAGTTAACAAAGCAATCGGTGACGTTGCGGTAGTATTTTGAAGATTTATTTTCTCTCTCTGTCTCTCTCTCTCTCTTTTGTTAGATGACAACATCAAATAACACAGTGAAAACTATATAAAAATTAAAAAAATAAAATTTCAAAACGTACTCCGTTGTTTGAGGAGGTTAATCATGGTACAGTAAGTTAGTGTCCATCAATAATCAGGCCCGACCATGTTAGCACATCAGAAATCAAAAAGCTTTGCGTGCGTGAAAACGTGCGCAAACGCGACAGCACGCGCAAACACGTGTTGATGCTGATCTACCGACCGGGCGCACCGAGGATTGCGTCCGTCAGTCGGGCAAAATAACACGCGCTATCCATTTTGCGCTTCTGCCTTCATGAATATGCAATATAGGCGTTCCTGCCAGAACGCGCAAAATATTGGGAAGAGTAGATGCAAATAGAATCATTTTGCAATGTGATTTACCAAACCTGAAACTAATTGCGCTGATTATTTTTGCGTCTATATTTAGCACGTTTGAAAGTCAGGTCTGAGGCTACCTGGCACAGCCGTGCGCTCAGATGGCTGCGGTCATTGTTGCGAGGAGGCGGCGTAGGCACGACAGGCAACGGAGAGAACGCATCTTTTCTCTTCGTGTCACTCTTTTTGGAATGGCGGAAGAAAAAATAATCGAGACATATCGTTTATCCGGCGATGCCATGATTGTCCTTTGAAAAAGAAAAAAACAAAAAAGTCATCCGTTTGGAAAAGCAGGAGTTCAGAAAATCCTTAAATAATAAATGTTGCATCATAATGTCAAGTGTTTCTTGTTTGTGCTATTTTGACAAAACCAAAAACTCACATTTTTATGTACTAAAGTACTTTCTTTTAGACATAGGAAACATTTAGTTAGGCCTAGTTCCTATCATTTTTTCCTGAAACTTAAAACAAATTAAAACGCACACACTTCTGCGCCCCTGCTGGAACGCACAAACAAAAAAACCCTTTTGGCAAGTACCTGAATGAATTAAAAATACTCCCTCTATCCCAGTAATCTGCTCATTGCAGAACGTCAGCTGCACCTGCTGTTCAATGGGAGACAGAGCTCCTCCTCCTCCGCCGGTTCCCCACCTGTTTTATTTGCCGATTTGTTATTTTGTGCGATTTTTTTCCTTTGTTCTTCTACGAATGTCTTGCCACCTTTTCTTCATTTCATCCGGTGTTCTTTTGGTTTTCCCCACAGCATTAACCTTGTCACAGATTGCCTCCCATGTTGCGTTCCTCCTAGTAACGGTTAAATTCCTTTGCTGTAACTCAGAAATGTGCTTGTTTGCCTCTTGTACCAGCACCTCCAATTCCGTTGGCTTCAAATTTGCTTCTGCGCTTCCGTTGGGTCTGTTCGTTTGCATTCGCCGTGGTGAACACCCTTAACTCGTGCAAAATCCTCATTTAAATAGGGCGGGCTCAATCACTTTTTGCGCCTGTAGTCAATTGCGCTGTTAATCTAAGTAAATCACCCGCAAGCCCCAAACAGGCAAGCGCGCGCAATCTATCCGTGTGCGCACGCAATTTAGCGCTCTTTATTTGGGATCTTAGTAAATCAGGCCCGTAGTGTTTAAAGCTGTTCTGACTGGGAGCGCTAAAAGTTGACAGCTCCCTGTGACGCCCTTTGCCCTTTCCCAACTTTTAGCGCTCAGAGATGTGATACTTGTTCAAATGAGGACAACAGATCTCACTTTTGACAGTCTCTCCTCTAAGACATCCAGGTTGTAATGTACTAAACAGAGTAATGTTTGTCATTTCAACCCGTGAAAGTGACCGACAGCGCAAGCTAACAATGAGCAGCTGCTACTTGAATAGGTTATAAAATACTTTGCTGTCACTTGCGCTGATGTGTCTAAATAATTTTTTCCCATTCACACACGTTCATTTTCTCGGGGATATGGAGCAAAATGCTTGACTTTCATAAAGAAGAGCGGAACACCAGCAGGTTGAGGTGGACAAAGGACAGTAACGTACAGTAAGGGCTGGATTGGTCGTCTAAATGAGCTTTGTTTTAGCTGATGCCAGTTTATTCAAATATTCCCCTCGATAGAGCCAGATGAAATCCTGTGGACTGGCTCTGGACGTCTCTGGTAGCTGCGCGAAGAATGATGATGATGTAGAGGTTCTGTAGGGCAGCCTCAGTATTTAGTGCAGACTGATTCTGAGAGGTTGAGATTGACTTGATGAATTTTTTTATGGAGGATAATAAACATCTGGGGCTGCACGGTGGTGCAGTGGTTAGCGCTGTCGCCTCACAGCAAGAAGGTTCCGGGTTCGAGTCCCGGCTCGGCCGTGGGATCTTTCTGTGTGGAGTTTGCATGTTCTCCCCGTGCCAGTGTGGGTTCTCTCTGGGTTCTCCGGCTTCCTCCCACAGTCCAAAGACATGCAAATGGGGACTAGGCTAATTGGATACTCTAGATTGACCATAGGTGTGGCTGTGAGTGTGAATGGTTGTCTGTCTCTATGTGTTTGCCCTGCGATGGACTGGTGACCTGTCCAGGGTGTACCCCGCCTCTCGCCTGAAAAGATGCTGGGATAGGCTCCAGCCCCCCCGCGACCCTACTAGAGGATAAGCGGTAGAAAATGAATGAATAAACATGTGATGGGACATCATACCTTGTGTACCAATTTGGACACCAGTCGCACAACTGTGATAACTTCATTATCTTATTTAGCTGGTTAACCAACGTCCAAAGCACAGCTTGTTCAGTATCACACTGTGCACTAGCTGTTCAAATCCTGTCCCCACAGCTCAGGTGTGTGTGTGTGTGTGTGTGTGTGTGTGTGTGTGTGTGTGTGTGTGTGTGTGTGTGTGAGAGAGCGAGAGTAAGGCCATCTGTTGGGTAACAAAATGTACAGTGAGTGGGCAGTCATGTATTCTCCAGTCACAGGTGTGCTGAACAGGTAAAACACAGTCTGTTAAAATCACAGTTTCACTGCTACACAGGTTCAATATAAAACCAGTGTTACTGCTCTTGTTCGAGACAGTGTAACGTCTGGAGGATGATCTGAGCTTTACTGTAGTTCATTTGTCCCTTTACTCTGTAGCTGTGAACCGAGCAGGTTATCATTGTGCGGGTGTGAACATTGTTGGTAGCACAACTTCCTCACCCCTCTGTGTCCTGATGTGTTCTGTGTTTTACTGACTCTCCAACATGCCGTTCCCAGATTAAAGATTTGATACTGAAAACACAAATAAATATTTAGTTTTTTCCTGAATGAGAGGCTGCAGTGCCAGCAACCACATGTTGTGCATTTTAGTCTTTACACACCATTTCAAACATACATTATCTCCTGTCAGTCCTTTACCAGTGTCTTCCTCTCTTACCTGCAGACTAATGTCAGCTCCAAGCATCAACCTCCACAGATGAATCCGACACTGAAGTTCCAAAACCTGCAGTTTCCTCTACTGACCACTAGTCTTGCTCCAACAGTGAGTCAATCCCAAAGTTAAAATGTCCAAATTTACAATAGAAAAACATTTTGGGCTCTATAGCTAATTCCCATCTTCATGACGACTGTTTATGTAAAAAACAAATCACTTATGTAGAATTGAGATTGAGATTGTGGCCGCTTGACAGGTGGTAGTATGCACAAAAGTCTTAGTTCCCCCTCTTCGCCCATTTTTGGATTAGCCAGGGGTTCGGCGGAGTCAGGCACTGCCAAGGTGATGATGGTGGAGCAGCTCAATCTGAGCTTCAAAGCCACTCCTCAGGAACCTGTGGGCTATGTCATGGAGTCTACGTCCATCTTTATTTTTAGTCTGTTCTGATCCAGGATCGTGAAAGAGTTGAGAGGTAAAATTAATTGGTTCTGTGAAAGCATGAAACCTCCGGTGGTCAAAGTCAGGCTAACTGCTAACGGTACATTACTGTTATTACTGTAGTTGATCTAACTTATGCACCTTGAACAGTTTTCATTGTGTGAACATTTTCTGTAACGTTAACAACAGGCTCAGTGGCAGTCCTTGTTTATAGGACAGTTTTATATGGATTTTACTGGTTCTACATAAAGAGCAGCTGGATTTCTCACAAATTATAATCTATCCACTCAGATTCCAACCAGCCGAAACCATATTTCAATAATTACCATAATTGATATTTGGATATATTAAACTATAATACAGAATTAAATTAGAGGAAGGATGAATCAGAGAACAAACTTTCCTCAATATTCCAATCATTTTCATTGACCTATTGCAAACATGTTTATTCCAAGTTAGTTTTCATCTACAATAACTTATAAGAATTTAGTAAATGGGACTTGAAATATTTCTGTTTGATTTATGAATATGTTAGCAACATATTTTGGATATTTTTTGTTTTTATTGCAGAATATCATAAATCATCAGTGAATAAAATAGGAAAAAAATCTTAGGAACCAGAACCTTAGGGTAATCCACAAGGTAATTCAATCTATTTGAATAGATTATTGAATTATTTAGACAATTCTAAAGTTGTTTATTTACTTCCATAAATTTATCGTTGGTCAACAGAAGTACATCATCACTGATCAAGCCTCTGACCGACTGTTCTGGTTGTCTTGACTGCTGTGAGGTAAAGGCCAAACATGAGCCTCAATGACATAATCACTGTTGTGGCAACCAATTAGCAGTTGGTGCTAAACTGGGTGACTCAACTCTGAGTCATTTTGGACTGAGGTTTCCCTGTGTTGTATGTGAATCTGTCCTCAGTGGCTTACTATGACTCCTCTGCGTTCTGGACTGCTTCTGCTAATCTTCACAAAGATCAACTTTATCCTTAATATCCACTATATAAACAACAAATCAATAATTCATATGTAAACACGGGTTAGAAGGAGGTTCATCAGGAATTTATATCTTGCTTGGCAGCAAAATATAACACCTGTAATGACTAAACTGACTAACTCTACAGGCATAAACTGGCTAGCTTAGCAATGTAGCCATCTCAGTTTAGGACACCGAGAATAATGTCCTGGGGCCCCCAATGGGCTGTCCACCACTGCATTCTAGTGGTTCAGGACACTACACCAGTTATGAACAAAACAATGGGGGAAAAGCTAGTACTAGCTAATACTAAAAACAAGATAGTAGTGATGTGTGTTCTGTTGTGTATGTGTATGTGTGTGTGTGTGTCAGCCTCCACGGCAGACGCTCAGCCATGTGTGGGCTGCCTAATTAGTGTGTGTGTATGAGTCTGTTTCTGTGTGTCTCTGTTTGTCCGTGAGAGAGAGTGTGTGTGTGTGTGTGTGTGTGTTGTGTGTGGGTGTGTGTGTGAGTCAAGGACCCCCAGAGAATGTTGTTTTCCTCATTTGTGGTGACAAATAGGCAGCCTGTGGAGAAAGGGCGATGTGCTGCGTCGCAGTTGACCCTTGACATCTCATTTGGTCCTGATAGATGGGAGCAGTCGCAGGATGCTGTTTCCCATCTGAAGAAATGACCAGGTAGCACACTCTTCCTCCCCAACAAACTCGTCCAGCACACAGCGGCTGCCTTGATGTGAGGATGTTACCGGACAGGTACTTGGTGGAGAAAAAGCCTCGTTCTGTTATTTTGAGTTGGTATTGTCATGTTCACGGGGAGTTGTGTGTCCGACAGAATCGGGGTCTGACTGCAACTGATCAGACTGAATTTAGATTCAGTTTTTTGATATTTTGTGTAGCGCTTTTTTCCGGTGTCAACAGTAAAACGGTGATTGTTGTGTATCTGACCAGGTTAATGCTTCATGACCTTTTGAGGTGCAGGTTTGCCAATTTGTGAACAAGCACAGTGATACTTAGACATTCAGTGAGGTTATCCTCAATAAAAATGGAATAAGATCATTATTAAGACCAGTGTTGTGCCTTTCATATTTTTAGTGAATGCTGAACTGAACGAATCAGTTTACAAATGCTGGAGTGAACGCCGCTCACGTTTTATGACAGTTTTACGGCATGCCACATGGCGTCTCCATGGACACGGACCAGCTTGGCTGGTGCTAGCGGTACAGACGGTACAGACACATCTACAACTGCTGAAGCCAGTTTGTTTGAGCATTTGAAGCAGTTTTATGAACAAACAAGTGAAGACCCAGAGAAATTATATTTATATATGGATTTTAAATGAACTCATGTCTGTGATTTTTCAGTGGTTTATACAATAATTCATTTAGTTTGGGAGTGGCAGTGATTCGAGGCTGGTGATGGATGGTGAAAGGAGGTTCTATTGAAAAAGAAAATCGGCCTTTATTTTAAAAAAAACGAAACAAATGAACTTGAACGTGTTCATTTTTGGAACTGTGAACTTGGTTCAAAATTTAAAAAAAATTAACTATGAACGTGAACTAGTTAATTTTCATCTGTATGAACTGAACTTTGAACTAGTTCTTTTTAAGTTAACTGGCACAACACTGAATAAGACCATATGTTTTGTTGAGCAGTGCAGGATACAGCTTAACTGATGTTGCACGTGTAGTAATTTTACCTCATGATCTGACACTGAAGCCTGGCTCCTTGTTCAACATGAAAAGTTGAGGTTAGGACTAAAACATCTTTTTTTGTCATAAACGTTTATGACCTGTATATTCCTGCCGTTAATACACCCCCAAAACAACCCCTCTAGGCACTCTTTCTTTTTTCAATGTTTGTTGCAACCCAGAGATTACATTGTATTTAGGCCAAGTTTTAGACTTTATTCCTTTTTTGGAGGTGGCATTCAAATACACATCATGCTTTATCATCTGATAAATTGAAATACATAGTTCAAATACAAGAACTCCTCCAACTTCAACAACCATATAGGTTTCTTTCAGCCCTCTGAGTGTGAGTGTTTCATCGTGCCCCTATGACTGCGACGTACTGGACCTTTGTCACCATGGTTCCCATAATAATGGTCTTGGTTTGGTTAGGTTTAGGAAAAGATTGTGATATGGGTTAAAATAAGTACTTCCTTCAGATAGATGAGATGGGAGAGAGTAGATGATCTTTGTTGTCATGGTTTACTTTGTTGGTAAAACAACATTAACTGTTATTTTCACATAGGAATCGAACACTGCTGTCCTGGGTTTTGTTGACCCATCCATCCACCATAACCTCCTTTTGACATGGACTTTGTCTCTCTTTATACTACGTCACCACCCCAATATGAATATGTCATTCGGTTATACACAGATAATTTGTTCTGAAAGCATTTTTGTAGTAATCATGCAAACGTAACACCTCCTCTTCTCTTGTCATAACTAAGTCAAGTTTTTCAAAAAAGTCCAACAAGTTACGAAATAAAAACATTATACAACCCTTGTTGCTGAATGCAACTAGACAGTGATTCCTCAGGTTTGTTGGGGAGTCCCTCAGCTGCTTCTCACAGAGTTGGTCATTATTTGTTGATAATTTCCATCTATGGTGAAGAACCAAACATAAGAATAACTCACACACTGATGCTTCAGTGTCATAATTATGTGGTCAATGGTTTGCTGGCAGATATTTTTATTTTATGAATACAAACTAGAGACTCATGAGGAGGACACCATTCTTACTTATTAGTGAGTGTTGTCTGTACAGGGTGAAAAGGAACTGCTCGGAGCCAAACAGCTGCCAGCATTTAGCCACGCTCATCCTCAAAAACCTTTCATCAGTTTTCAACAGATTAGGTGTGCAGTCAGAAGTAAAGCTTGACTGATGTACCACATGGTATTATTTTTACCTCATGATGTGATGTTGAGGCCTAACACGGAACACTGAGGAACTGAAGTTAGGGATTGCCTCAAAAGTGCATACTAATGGGACCAAGGGAGCTTTTTAAATTTTTGTCAATACCTGTTTCATTTTTCATCAGACCAAAGACCGACAACCTTCAGTTTTTGAAGAAATTCACGCAATACAGATCTGTTGTAAAGTTGGATTTTTTAATATGGATTCTATGAGGATTATATGAGGATTGACTCACTGTTGGAGCCAGACTCTAGTGGTCATTAGAGGAACTGCAGGTTTTGGTACTTCAGTGTTGGCTTAATTTTTCAGCCCCGGAGGTTGATGCTTGGTGAGAACACACCAAATTCTCTTTAATGAGGAGTTTATATGTGAAGCAATGTCAGTAGCCTCAGGAATAGTTTGATTGGTGCTCTAATACATTTTCATGCTCTGAGCATCTCACCTGAGTAGGGAGGAAGTATTCACCACACTTGGTATTGAATTAGAAATGATTGTTAAGAACCCATTGTCTCACTGTAGTAAAATTAAGATAATGATAATAGTAGAAATCGAGCTAATCTGTGATCTCATGTTCATTAATGCTTTTATTTCTAGAACACCATCCTCAATACTTTCCCAGTTTTCCCCCCTGACTGTCATCACATACTCCAGAGTCTAATTTATTATCTGCAGCTCCACCAGTGGACTGTACTGATGCCATGATGGTATTTATACTCCAAAGCAATGAACTGTTTGTTGGCAACATCAAGAGTTACTCGCAGTCTTCCTGAGACAATATTAGAGCTGAGAGGTAAGACGAAGCATTTGATATTCAAATCAGACTTAGATTGAGGGAGTGCCAAACTCACGGAGCGGGAGACATCAAGAGAAGGAGAAAAAAAAGTGAGGGGAGTGAATGAGAGGCCAGCACAGAGGTGTCGTGCCGCGCATGCATATAAATAGATAGTCTGTAAAAGCAGAATGTGAAGGGTCAAAGCTGAGAGAGCAGCAGCTCCTATATTACAGGAAGTGCATCTCTAAAAGCAGTGTAGCAAATCCAAAGCATGAAGGGACTGTATATAAATAAGGGTTTTTGTGTTTGTTTACATTTCTCCTTAGAAAGTAGTTTTTGGAAGTGCAGCACAGAGCTGTATTAATCATCATTATTTGCTGTTTCTCCCAGAACCAATGGGAACCAGCTTCATCTGCTATTCCGACTATTATTGTTATTTGAATACAAATATAAAATGATTTTCTCATTTTTTAAATTACCAATATGTCACAGTGCAGTGACAGATTTGTATTTTCCTGACCTATTGGCTGAACTGCACTTTACCCATATCCTGTATGTTTGTGCATGATAGAGCAAACATGGGAGCAGAGGCTCAGAAGTGAGCCCAGTCATGTGCACCCCGAATGACAGGCACACAGAGAGAGCCGATAAATGGTTCCTGACATTGCTGCAGCAGTGATCCCCTGTATAGGGGGAAACTTTACTCCAAATAAATGATCATTTTGCTCTGTAACCCCTGGAACTAAACAGCTGTGTGTCATAGCTCACCATGTCAACTTTCAATGACATTGTGATATTAAGTCAGTGTTGTGTTCAGAGCTAACCCCTAAAAGGCTAAAAGAAATCAGTTATTACAGGTTTCAAACCTTTATTGATATAAACTTGCACCTACCCCTGAATGGCACAAGCTGTTCGTCCACAGTGACACAATCACTGGGGATGAATCGCTGTCTGCAGTTGACCAGGAACAGGTCCCATACATAGCGGAAGGCTGCCATATGGTCTGTTTCCAGTCGGAAGGCTCTGGTTCTCTTATCATCGAAGCGCAAGGTACGGCGAATGTCTTCAAATCTTCCAACAGGCATAGTGGCCTTGTACATGGGATTATGTAGAGGACTCCCAAACAGCTCACAGACTGATACATCCCAGTTCTTCTCACTTCCTGCAAGCAGGGTCAATCCAATGAAGGCCATGAATTCATCTTTGGTGACATTTTTCCATTCTTTTCCTCTAGCTGTTGCTACTCTCCGTCCTTCCGAGTTTGTGCACTTCATCACTTCTTGTATTATATCATCAGTGATAAAGAGCTCCCATGCATCTTTTGGTGAGACAGTGGTGCTAAGCCCTTGTGCAGGCCCTGACCGACTTCTGAGGATATTGTGGCTCTGTGTTCTGCCCTGGGTGGGAGGTAACTCGCTCCAGTAAGAGCCCTTCTGACTCATTCTGTTGGACATGATTTGGACACTTTCTTCTTCAGAGGACACAGAAGAGGAATCTTCTGAGTCAGATTGATCCTGTTCAGTTGGATTTCCAGGTGGACGACTGCCACTGCCACCTGGACAATAGTCTGGGTCCTCATCATCAGAGTCCAACCCCGCTAGATTAATCGATTACAAAAATAATTGTTTTGCCCAGCCCTAATAAGAAGCTATAATCCTCTAATTCTAACGTAAGACTTTGTGCACAGGCAGCTCTCTGATTTTCTTAGATCCATTGTTTGTACCTCACACTGTATGGCTCTGTGGTGTGAATCTATGTTACTTCACTGTTCAGCAGACATCTTCCTGATCAGGGGTTCATCACTGTTCTTTTAAATATGCACTGACAGAAGATGGTTCCCTCTTTCTATACTTTATCGTCTTTTCCTCCCACTCTGGTCCCCGTCTCTGCAGTCTCATCATTATTCTCCCACCACCCTTCCCTCAAGATTCAAATGTAAGCCGCCTATTCTCTGGCCTATCTAATCCAAACTTAATCAGAGGCGCACATACACTGCCACAGAGAGATGGAGAAATGAGAAGGGACGGGGAGAGGGAAGAGTGAAGGACAGTGGCGCCGGGGGTGGGGGTGGGGGAGGTTAGGAACATTCTAAGGGCCTGCGACTGTCAGGAGCCCTAAGAAATTATTGGAACATTAGGTAAATTCTAATAGATATTAAATTATTAAACACCCATCCTTAATAGAATATTTTACATACAGTGTTGTAATAACACTAATAGTTTCTTTTTTGGCAAAAAGTGAACATCCAGAAAGCTTCTGTTTTGTCTTACACCCCTATATTCACATGAAATGGTTCAGTCCTCACCCCATACCATGCCCGAACAGTCCTTACTAGCAGTGAACTGCAAGTGGGGAGCTGGTGAAGGCTGGAGCCTCATGTCTGAGCCTCCTAATGACAAAGAAGAAAAGAAAGAAACGAAGAGAAGAGCGGGTGAAAGGGCCGGTGTAGTCCATGAGCGCCGTAAATGAACCTGTTAGCTTAGTCCATAGTGAAACAGGCTGCTTCACGTCCTCTAATATCAGTATCTTAGTATCTTCACAGAAAACTGAGTGTTTACATTTCACTCCTCTTTTAGTCGACATTTTTATTCAATGTAGGCGACTTTTACTAAATCGGCTAAAACTTGGCACAATAACTGGAAATGATGTGCATGTGCTTCCCAAGAAGTATGAGGCCAGTCAGCCCAAAATTCATAGTTGGACGGGCCACGCCCCTCACACTGTTAGTCTAATTGACTTGAAATTTGACACACAAGTCCAGCTCAATGTGCTCCTCAAAAAAGCCTCTTGGCCCATGAATGTCCACCATATTGCTTTTTATTTTCTCATTTCCATAATGTGAAAAACAGTAAAATGAAGAGGACTTGTGACTTCAGGAACACCAAATTCGGGGTACTGAGATACACATTTCTATGATAAATGAGCAAGATCAGTTAAACATAAAAAACCTGGCTGCCATCAACCAAAATGTATAAGGATGATGCTTAGAGAATACTGGCCAAAACTCATTACGATGTGTCCAATCATCTTAAATCTCAGTAGATATATTCAGGCTGATTGGGAACAGGCCTACCAAAGCATTTTGAGCCTGAGCTATAGGAGGTGCCACAGAATCTGATAACATGTTCTGGGGGCATGTATCAACCAAAATCTGAAGCCTAAGTATTTATTGATGCAACATATTTGTTCATAACTCTAGATGCCTTTTCGAGCAATCCTGACTAAACGCAGAAATCCTTCACTGTCTCCTGAACATACACACTGAGTTTCATTCACATCTGATGAATGAGGAGTATGGGGCTTGCTGCTATATTTATTGTGTTATTCATTCATGTTAAGGAACTTTTCCATTAAAGAAGTTTACCAATAAAATTATATTTAAACTGTAAAAATAGCACATTTTCTTGAGGGTGCATGAGGGTACCAAACTTGCATTAAGTAGTGAATTCACTGTATGCAGAATTTTGCATGTATGTCGGTGTTACGCCCCTGAATAAGGGGAGAAATAATCAGGAGGGTGATAAGAGAGGTGTTTCCTCAGCAACGTTTACTGTAATCATAGAAAAATATATACATTCAATTTCCAAATAACATTTACACTACAGGTTAGATGCAGTAGCATACAGTTCATATTATTTTTCAATCACAACAAAAATGTATTTCTTAGAGACATAACTCATCCTTTTCACTGTCACTGGTAAATAACCTGCGGTTTTAGCTCAGCAAACTCTCACAAAAGTCACAATAGTCATCAAATAAACAATACATAAACAACTGTGCAAATTACATTTCTACCATGCACATGCAAGTTCACAAAAGAACACACACACTCGGCCCAGCTACGGGTTGAACGTTCCTAACAAGCAACAAAACTTTACTTTAACTTACTCAAAATTCGCATAAACACTCAAAAACATTCTCAACATGTTAGAAAATTATCACAACACAGTTAGCAGTGAAATACCAGCAACATACCTGAATAAGGGGAGAAATAATCACGAGAGTGATAAGAGTGGTGTTTCCTCAGCAACGTTTACTGTAATGAGGAAAATACCGCGATTACCCTAGTTACTAGGGATCTGCAACCTTTATTATCAAAAGAGCCATTTCGCCCCCTCTTCCGCAAAAGAAAAATAGTCCGGAGCCGCAAAACATAACACAGCTTATAAAATTTTACAAGTTTTAATCTTATTTGAAATTTTACCTGTTACAACCACTGAATACAACAAACAGAACTGCAGTGTGCATGTGTAGGCCTACTCTGAAATACATTAAACAGTGAACTGTGCAGACCTATTTGAGTCCTTCCTATATTTGTGTAAAATTAAAATAAAAACTAGCCCACTTTAATATAAATGTGACAGGGAAGGAGAGAGTGTTTTTTTTCCTTTCTGAACTCACTGAATCTTTCTCCAAATGCAGCTTGCGTTGTAATAATTGCACGGTGGAAATAATTACAATTTATGTGATTGTTCACTTCTTTGAACTCTGTCAGGGAGGGGAAGTGAGAGAACGTGCCTCGCTGTACATCCCTGGCAAACACTTCATCAGCTCTCGATCCAGTGACTTTTGAAGTAAATTCACAAAGCCCTTCGGTGCTCCCCTCATACTGGGTGCCCTATCAGTAGACACTGACGCCAGGTGAGTGGTGTTTATTCCTTTGGCTTTTAGACAACTCACAACAGCCTCACAAATGTCCTGTCCCCGTGTTTGGCCCTTTAGCGGTATGAGTTCAATCAGTTCTTCCTGCGGCCCATCAGCGTTCACATACCTGCATAAAAGTGCTGTCTGCTCAATATCGGTTGCATCACTTGACTCATCACAGGCAATTGAAAATGCTTGAGCTGAATTGATGTCATCAATTTGCTTACTAGTGATGTTTGTTGCCATTTTAATGGTCCTGTCCTTGACGGTCTTTGCAGAGAGAGGCATTTCTCTAATTTTCTGAACAATTTCACCTTTGTTTTTGAAGTCGGAGAATAGATGCTCTGATATTTTTATGAACGAATCTTTCATGTATTCTCCGTCTGTGAACGGCTTACCCCTCCTTACGATCTCCTGAGCTGCCACAAAACTAGCAACCGTTGTTGACTGTGGAGAGGTGATCCACTTCTTGAAACTATGTTTGCTCTGTTCAACTTTCCGTTGCAGTTCCGAAATTGCTCTCTTTCGCTCATCTTCACTTGGGTATTTTTCAGCGAAATGCTGAGTGCTTGTTTTGAAAATGCCTTTCAACGTTACATTTTTTGTTGTTAGATAATTTCTCGCCACATATTAAGCACACAGGTAATCCGGCGTCGTTGGTGGTGAAGGCAAATGCATCTGTCCACACAGAATTAAACTCTCTTTTTTCCTCTGATATTTTTCTTTTTTGGGATTTACTCATGGTTAGTGTAGCGGTCGCACACTCCAGATGCCGCCTGCAGCTTCACACATCACATCAACGTCTACAGCTCCCGCCTTGCTGCTAGTTGCTAGCTAAAGGATGTGACGCATATTTTAGTTGACAAAAATTAAAAAAAAAACTTTTTAAAAATTAGATCTTAAAGTATATAACAGTAGTAGTAGTAGTAAATAAACATAAAAAATAATAATGTATAAATTAGAATTAAAATATTCATTTTCATGTGTTTTTTTGTCAAGGCTAAAGGGAGCCACTACGAGGAGGCTAAAGAGCCGCATGCGGCTCCGGAGCCGCGGGTTGAGATCGATTACTCGGGTCTCCACCCACATACTAGGCCCTAGTATGTGGGTGGAGACCCGAGTAATCGATCTCGGATCAAACGGATCAAGACCCCATTGCCAATCACTGATAATATTGTTACATCTTAACTTTTAACAATGAAAAATGAAATAAACAATGAATAATGAGACTTTTTAATGTTTTAACCCTTTGTAAACATACCATGAGTTTTTACTGTTTTTAACCAATTTTAAAATACATCTTATGAATTGTTTCTCATGACCATATGATCTTTTTAAACCTCATCACAGCATTTTAGTCTTATTACAGACCATGAAATTGCAATCTTTTTAAACTTATCAGATTATAAGTATATCATCATTTTAACTTGTCACATCTGTACAGTGTTATATTTTCAGGGTTGGTGTGGCCTGTGGTGGTGGGGTGCCCAATGTGAGGGCTTTTAATGGACCCAGAATCCCCAGTGGTGCAAGAAGAATGGATGGCAGAAAGAAAAAGCACGACTGAGAGGGGGACAGGTTGAGCCAAAAATACAGGGGAATGAAAAACATGGGACGACAGAGACAGAGTTTGAGTGGCAGACATACGGGAGGGGAGCAGAGAGGAGGGAGCACAGAGGGTTCTGTCCAATGACAAGCAGTTAAACAGCACATCAGGCAGGATGGGGGCATCTCTGCCGGGGGAATAAGTGGAGTCATGGTGCTCCCTTTTGAAATGACTGTTGGCTGCTCATCTAAAAAGAAGGAAAATTTGGGCGTTTTACAAAATTATATAATCTGAGCTCAAGGTTGACTTACTACCTCTTCCTAAAACTTTCAGCTCTCACATCTCATGATTTTCATCAGTGGACAGAGTTTGCTCAGATGCCATATTGTCAGAAACGGCCTCAAATGTGTGTTTTTTTAATCTTCTGCATATAACATGCATCTAATTTATGTTCAGATACAGTAATTAATTAGACACATTTGCATTTGGTAACGTTCAGGAGAAAATGCACGCTTGACATGCAGAGTGGCTTTATCAGCATAATCAAGAACGAAATTGATAATTCATTAAGATACTTTGTCTGTTATTGTTTTCAACACAACAGAAAACACTGAAAATTCAGGAATCACAAATGAAAGCGACACATTTCTTCGGTATTTCTCTCCTGCCTGCTGTATATCTGTTGACATATCTGCAGACACTGTGTCATCTGCGATTAAAATATCAGGCTCTACTCAGATTGATGGATTGACTGATTTATGGATTCACCTGTTGGATAATTGAAAGATTATCTGGATATCTGGAGGAATTTCAGCTCAGCCGCTCAAATAACATGGGAAACGACATTCAACATGACTGGACAGCGTAGCAAAAAGCACAGTTCTAAGTCTATGATGATGGATTTACATCACTGAGGACCTCATTAAGGTCGGCTTCTCGTATTTTGCACAGTGCAGTGAAAGGTTTCGCTGTAAAATCCCTCCGGCACCATCACCTCGGCCAAATGATTAACGCTTTCCCGGCGTCGTGTGGAGGGAGATAAAAACCCTTCCTTGGTAAATGGCAAGAAAATAAATGTATATTAGCCATTCAAGGCCAAAAATAATTACTGCTCCTGCACCATTGTTTTTTAGAAAATAGCTGCAGGCTGTAATCATGAGCTGCACAAACTCACACATGTACACAAAGGCAGCCTGTCACACACACTACACACTCAACCAGCAGGGCATACAGAGGACCTGCATCACACCAACATGAAACTATTTGCTCAACTGCTGAGTCGCTTAACCCCTAACACCCTTTTTGAAAGGGTTTCCTTTCACTTCACCTCTGCCCCCTCCAGCCTGAGGCCTGTTTCCCTAACTCTGCCCTTCTCTTTCTACACGAACGTGTCTGCATATTAATCCAGTAAAATCCAAGCTGGACCTCTCTGTAATTATACAAGGTGCCCATGCATGAGACAAAATACAGAACGTGTAAATGTTTAAGTTTCTGCTTTGATGAATTAATTCATTTATTTGATGATTTAAACATACAGATTAAAAGCAGTTACAGTCATTAAGGATACAAACACAAAAACCTAAAGGCCCTCTGGAAGGTGTTATAGGTCCATTAAGACCGGCACTTCCAGACTTCTCAGCAGTTTTTACTTGGTTTTCACACATTAAACTTGGTGTGAAGCTCATCTACTCTCGCTTCCTGATTGAGAAATGTGGATCAGGCCTTGAGCCCCGCCCACCACCTGCTGTCTCCAGGTGGACAGGTGAAAGAGCAGAGAGTATCAAGATGGTTAGAGGAGGAAACATCAGAGAGAGAGACTCAGCCACATGTTTGAGCCTCAGTCAGACCCAGACTCAGAGGAGGAGTCTGAGACCAGAACCAGAGACTAGCAGACGCATCAGAACGGTTAGCGCAGTTAGCATCTTTTATTTGTTTATGTTATCTGTTAGCTTGTAACTGGCAGTGGCTGACACAATGTTACCGGTTGTGCTAATGCTAACTCTGGCTCTCTGTACTGACAAGGTTTCAGGTTTATTTAGCCCCGCCCCCCGTCCCCACAAGTTGACAGGATTGGTTCCTTAGTTTTGTGACATATGAAACCCTGGTTGTCCAAATCTGTTTTTATGAGACTGTCATTGGTTCACTGCAGTTCAAGGTGGAGACACTCAGTCATGGTGTTGATGATTATTTCTCTCATCATGTCTTCTCATTATTATATAAAAACATCATATGGATGTTAAACACTTGATTTTTATTGGAGGGGTCTTTAAGTGTGAAAGTCTGCAGAGTTTAAATGTCTCTCTTTTCATTCCTCACAGTATTTCTACTGTTTTTCATGTGAAGAATTGAGATCGCCATGACTACACGGAATCACTACTGTCACCAAATCAACAGCTTTATGCAGTCGAGCTTCACTCACTGGTGACTGAGATCAACATTGTCAGCTCAGCTGTGATTCACAGTGTGTTACTTGCTCATTAAAGCTTATTACATTATTAGAGTCATAGTAGAGAGAGAGAGAGACACACGGGAGAGAGAGAGAGAGGATGACATGCAATAGAGGGCCACAAGGTGGATTTGAACCTGGGCTGCCGGGTCAAGGAGTAAAAGCCCCAAAGGCACACGCTCCACGAAGTGATCCAGCAAGGCAGTTAAACTATATTATGAGTTAAACTATATTTTTTGTTTTGTATTTCATATTTGGAATCCACAATAGTTTATTCTTTATTTACTTCAACGTCAGAACAGTGACAGACTTTTATTAGAGGCAGCTCTTTTTGTCTAACTCCCTCTGTTTGATATGTAAAGTTGGTCATAGTCGTTAGTACGAAGCCTCGTTACCGATGACTTCTCTCTCTCCTGCTCTCTCTGCTCGGTGTGTCTTATGTTTAGTTATTCCTCTGCTTCCTTTAAAAATAATGATACATGGAATGAAAGGAGTTTATTTGCTGTAATGAGGCGAGGCTCAGTGTATTGGAATTGCTCCTCTGCTTCCCTGCAGTTCCCGAGCAGCGGGAATGTAGAATGCAGCTCGGCACTCCGCTGACCAGTGGTGGAAATATCACTCAGTCAGTCAGGGACACTGGAGATTATAGGGCTAATTCTGCTGTTGCGGTCAAGCCAAAAAGTCAATGACTATTCAGTGACTGAAAGTCTGTGAACAGAACTGAAGTGAAATAAGTTATTCAAACCAGCAACCAGAAACGACGCTGCATACGAACTTTCCTGTTTGAAGCTCACTGAGGATTTTCTCCTGGCTGTCACAGGAACCTGCATTATACAGCAAAGGTGTTCCAGTTATCATGTGTGTCCCAGTGTATGTGAAAGTGAAAGACAGAGGAGATGTGTGGGTGAGAGAGGGTTTGAGTGTATGTGTGTGTGTGTGCGTGTGTGTGTGTGTTGAAGAGACATTGTTAGCTCCAGTTGGCCTAGTGATACTGTGCTCTTCAACAGGATTTACTACTCGTAAATGAGAGCCTGCCCTGCACTGCAAATGCTATATATACGCCCTACTGACACACACACACACACACACACACACACACACATACACAGTCAGAGCTCCCCTCTCCACGCAGTGTGTGCTGTGAAAGTTGTCATCAGCGTAAAGTGGCTGCTGTCGATGTACAACACAAAGAGAGAGACAGTGATATTATGTAAAATGTAAAACAGACAGAGAGTCTTCTGCCAGAAATAGATTCTGCTTCAAGATTTAAAAAAAAAAAAACAATGTGATGGGGAATACACACACACACACACACACATGCGCACACACACACACACCTGAGCCACCACAGAGGAAGGAAGAGAAGGCAGGGATGGAAGATGGAGGTGGGTAGATCGGAGATAATCTTCCTCTGCATTTCTCTGTACTTGTGCTGCAGTCTGCCGGTACATCGCCCTCGGGCCGAGGTGTGGAGGGTTCACAACCAGCTGTCTGCTCCACCTGGGAAAAATCTATAAAATGTTTTCAAGTTGCACGAAGGAAGACTGGCAGTGTTCACAAGTAAAAGTTACTGAGCCAACATTCGACTTACACGAGGAACAAGGTCCATGAAAAAAGTCCGGGTGCAGGAGCTAAAGGAGCAGGAAGTGCAACATTAATTATGATTTAATATGTATGACAGACTCGTTTACTCTAATATCACTGCGTTATTGTTTCTGAGCTAAAACCCACAGTCTGCATCTTCTGCCTCTAGGGGTCGCTCAATCAAAACAACAACAAAAGACGGTGTTGGGTGACGTCATGAAATAGCGTGGGATCATGAGAGTTGTTGTCTTCACCACCATTGTCGTCACGTTCTCCCGGTTTGGATTCCTTCAGTATCAGTGGTTCATTAAATCAAACACACCCAGTGATTCTAACCGTTAAAAACACTGAAAAAAGCAGTTTGACATTTAAAGTCAGTGTTTGACTGTCGCTGTACTGAGGACAGAGACGTGATGAGATTGATGCTAACCTTTGTTTGGATTGTTTCTCTGATAACTTATAAAGCAGACATTCAGCAGGTTTCTACCAGCAGCTGAATTATCCACGGAGGTGTCCTCCTCTCCATAACAAACACACCAGGGGTTAGAACCAGTAGAAACACCCATGTAGCGTTTACACCACAATTTAGAATTTGCTCTAGTTGAAATGGGGCACCAGTCCTCTGGGAGGACAACAACGAATTACTTCATTGATTAAATTGATCAATCTCATATCGGAAGCCATGACTTCTCGATTCAATGGATCTCCAGTCTCTACGTCAAAAGAATACAACAGGACGACAACTGGGTGTAAATAAAGGAGTTTATTAACTAAACTACTATCTACAGAGTAAATGCAAGGTGTAATAATCATAAAGATGAAAATAATAATGAAATGAGCAGTGTGATGAGTTGGCAATGGTGGGAGAGAATATGTTATGGCTATACAGCTAATGATGCTACATCTACGAATTAGGTTTGATGATTAAATATTGCTATATTTCGACATCAACCCAGTCATGAGCAGAGTGTTAAGACCGGCCTACTGTGAGTTGCGCTGTAGCTGGAGACCCTGGGCTGGAAGCCAGGTGGCTGTGGTTGCCGTGGTAACCCCGGAGACACTGGATCTAGGTAGTTCTCCTGGAGGCCGTGTCCCGTTATCACGGTGACGGATTCTGCCGGTGTCTCAGCGGTTCAGCTCTGGTGGAGTTTGACAGGAGACTTTCTGTCTCGGGAACTCTTGATTTCTGCTCAGCTTCTCTGCAGGAGGTCGTGCAGATGTTATCTGCTGGTTGATGCGAAATAAACTCTAATGCTCTTCACTTTGGCTGGATAACTTTAGAGGAGACTGGCGTTGACCAGATGACTCTAAAGTTGTCAAAATCTTCAAAAAGTAAAACTTGATGATGATTAAAAGTTACAAAATTACTCTGAGGCTCTTCTGTTGTTTTGGTTCAGTTGGTCGTGACTTGGCTTATAAAAATAAAAGATTGCGTGTGTAGACAAAAAAAAAATGCAAAGAGTGCAACATGGCTAAAAGCCTGTGGCTAAGAACCATGAGTTTTGGTAGCTAGGAGCTTAGCGCTAAAGGTTTAGAGCTACATAGCTACAGAGCCAGGTTGTGAATTGTGTGAATTGATCACAACTGTTTTATCCCCTGGGGGCTGGTGCATGTTTCAGGGACGTCACCCATCTTCTCCTGTGTTTCCACTTGGAGAAGAAAGTAATTTTCCACTGAACTTTGGAATAATTTAATTCTAAAGTTTACTTATAAACTTGCACATCCTTCTTCCACCATGACCACAAAACATTAAATGAAATAACATAAACTACTTGCACTAATAATGGCAGAGAGGAGTAATAGGAGTGTTGATTTCATATTACATCCTTCAAACCTGGAATTAATCATGATACAAGTGGTTAATTGATCAAACAACAATATAAACATTTCCTAAAGCTAATGGTCTATACATATGGATTACACAGCAGTTCTTCGACTGTAATAATAATAATATGCACATACTGGATGTCATGTAGTGTGTTACCTTGTGTGAAGGATGCTGACAGTATGGTCACATGAAGGACATTGTCTTAAAATCTACATGT
The DNA here is from genome assembly GCF_021018895.1 of Seriola aureovittata. Classification (NCBI taxonomy): domain Eukaryota; kingdom Metazoa; phylum Chordata; class Actinopteri; order Carangiformes; family Carangidae; genus Seriola; species Seriola aureovittata. Next base: position 1,701,672 of record NC_079380.1, on the reverse strand, counting down.
TACATTTCAAACATTTTATGGGATAGAAGTTTGGGGTTAAACTATTGCATAGGAACATCTCATGAGTTACAGAACAGTTAGATATTTAATTTTACATTTTTCCTTTGATCTGTGTCTGTGAAGAGAGTTCTGCTGGTCACTACCCAGGATTGGAATGTGGGTTGTAGTTTATGACTCTTATCTAGAGAGGAAGGGAGGTTGGTGTGTGTGTGTGTGTGTGTGTGTGTGTGTGTGTGTGTGTGTGTGTGTGTGTGTGTGTGTGTGTGTGTGTGTTCATGCATGGCACAGAGAGGCCAGAATATACACCTTAGTGTTAATCAATCCTTTTGGTGTTACTTTTCTATATAAGAAACAATCAAATATCATTAGACAGAGTCTTATTGTTACAAACTGGAGAGTTTGCCTATATTCTCCAGTTGTCTGGTGTCCATTGGTTAATCCTCTGGAGCTGACCCTTTGACCTTTGGTCTGGTTCTGTGTCGAAAGCTGGTCTGTTTGTGGAAGAGGGGTCCTTTGTCTCTGTTTCAAAGCAGTTTCACTCTAAAAATCAGTCATTCGTGTCGCCCCGGCAGCTCAGCTGGTAGAGTGTGTAGCACAAAGGTTTAGTCTTACCTGCAGCTGCCCGGGTTCCAGTCTGACCCATGGCCCTCATGTAATCCCCTCTCTCTCTCTCTCTGACTTTACTCTCTCTTTCTCACTGTAGCTTTCCAAATAAAGGCAAAAATTACCAAAAAACATTAAAACTCAGAGATTCACCGACGCTCCTCAGTGACACAGGACAGGACGTCTCCAGCAGCTGGGAGCTGAGCTGTCTAACATTTCCTCAGCTTGTTTCTCTGATAACTTCAGATCCAGACGTCCGACGACTAAAATCCTTCATCTGCTTCAAATATAGAGTTGAAAACCACAAACACTGACACATGATCATAGAGGGTATGATGTCATTGACAGGAGACCAATGACACGTACTCTTACCATGATTAAAATCACAGGATTCTCTGGTTTCAGAATTGATGGAAACATTTGGGAGAATGTAAGAACACAACTCAACATCATATAGAACATAGGTCTAGATGTTTTTAAACATTTTAATGAGGAGTTACAGATTACAACTTTAACAGAACATTATGACCAAAAGTGTGTGGACACCTGTTCATTCAAGCTACTCAGTATTTGATGGAGTTAGGTTCAGCTCTTTAGATCGACGACCCTGCATTGTTTCTTTGTTGTTTCTTTTTAAATCATTGACCGAAGGGACTATGGTTTCTCACACAGGGCTACAGTGAGTCTGAATGTGGAGGACTTTGGATGATAAGGTCTGGCTCACAGACTGTGTTGTTTTGGATGGGGTCAGAGCTCTGTGCAGACAAGTCAAGTTCTTCCACACCAAACTGGGAAACCATTGCTTTGTGGAGCAGGCAACACAAATTGGATGCACATAAAAAAGATATAATGTATATTTCCATGCTGTTACACTCAGATTTATCATCCATCCATCTAAACTTATACTTCCTCTCTGCAGAGAGGTCTCAGCCAGATTTCACCTCCCAAAAAACAGCTGTTTGCGGGCTGGTTCTGGGCAGTGGCTGGTTTGTTGGTCCGGGTCAGTAGCTTCTCTCAGGATGTTTCAGAAACAGGTCTTTCTCTGTCAGTAACAGTAACATTTACTCTTTTTTTTGGTGATATTAGCAGGAACAAGTCTATTTTCTGTGAAAGTGAAATGTTTCTGTCATTTCTGGTCTTTGAATACCTGATCGATTTAACAGGGCAGCAGGAACTCTGTTTCCGCCCTCCCCCCAGTCTTCTCCTTGTTTTATACCTTCTGATTTCTCCAGCTGTGTCTGTATCTCTGCTTTCCTGCTGTCTCCCTCCCACAGTCCATGTCTCTGTGGCTGGATGTTGGGGAGGAGGTTTCATCTTCCTCCTGCTGCCAGAATCACTGGAACAGACAAACACACACACACTGAAGTCATAAAGAGAGAGAGAGAGAGGCGTGAGGGAGGAAAGCTTATCGTCACACCGTCTGTTGTTGATCTGTGCCTGTTCAGAGTTTGAAGTGAATTAAGAGGATAAACGTTGTTTTCATCCTCTGGTCAGGAGGAAGTGAGGAGGTGTGATAAGGACAGAGATGGGACTTTATATAGAGTATTCAACATCTCTTTTCCTTCCTCCTTCTCCACCTCTCTCTCAAGAGCTGCTCCCTGCTTATTCTTCACATTACTAGAGTTTTGAATCCGGTCTCATGGTGCACAGATCTCACTCTCAGTCTCAGAAGTTTGGCAGCTGATATTTTACATGTTCTGTGTTTGTCCTCTATTATTTTACTGTGTCCCAATGAGCTCACCTGTTCTGTGGTGCAGACTTCGGCCTTATATCGACCCCTTTGTGAAAGGAGGATAATTATCAGTTTGTATGTGTACATGTAAAACTCAGCTTGCATTGAGTTCAGATTATTCATTGATAATTCAATGATTATATGATGAAAATGTTTGAAAATACAGTTTTTGCCTACCACATGGAAAGAGGAGAGACTCTTGTGCAGGCTGATGATGATGATGATTATGATGATGATGATGACAGTATCAATAAAGTACTGATAGGCAATATTTGTGAGAGTAGCAGTGTGAATGAAATAATAATGATACCTATCCCAGTTTATCCAAATAACGCCTGTTTGGAAATTTGCTCTGGCGTTTTGTCGGAGATGTGAGTTGAAATATAATATTTGTTGTCTGAGAAGAAGAAGAAGCTAAAAATTTGATTTGTAGTTTAACATCAGCTCTGCCTGTGTGAGCTTCTGTGTACAAATATACCACCACATCTCAATAAAGATAAATATATATAAATGAAAATGAACAGAGGCAGTGTGCTTCATATTACATTTTACATTAGATTTTTAACATATGTATTACAGATTGGATATGAAGTGCATATTTTACTGCACTCTGTGAACTCGGTTTTCCGTCTGTTTGTGGAGATTTGAGTTTAGAAATGAATAAAATTGAAATTGATTGATAAATTGTTGAGCTCTCAGGGCCACCTTAAATAAAAGACTTCAACGATTTATCAAAATACTTGCTGATCAATTTTCTGTCAATTGACCAATCAATTAACTGACTAAGCAAAGATCCCTCCTCCTCTTGAACAGATGTGTGTGTGTGTGTGTGTCCTGTTTAGTCATAGCCTCCAGTGTGACCAGTGTGTGTGATGTCAAGATTGTCACTACAACGCATTGAACGTGTGTTACTGTCACCATCACCGACACACGCTGCAGTGCTGGTAACTCTCACGTTCCCGTTACAATATCTGATTGGCTCCCAGTGGAGCGAATCAGGAGAGATCCCTGGAATGAACTGCGACGTGATAAGGCAAACAGAAGGTGAGAGTGTGTGTTACACAACCTGAGGTTGAACCTTCTCACACTTCACGGTTCAAGTGTTTAATATTTCGGGTGTGTTGTAATGTGATTGCTGGGTATTGTCATACAGTAGATGTCAGGAAATGGGATATGGATCCAAACGAGCCTCACGCAGCCTGAAAGCCTGTTAACTCACAATGAGCTCAGCCTCTTTCACACAGAATGTAAATGATTACAGATCCATCACAGGAGCATTGTTGCCTCTTCCTCGACTCCAGGCCCGAGCCGTCTCCTCTGAGGGAGTGATTCATGAGGGAAAGTCTGAGAATGTGTCGAGAAGAAAGGAGCAGTCATCAGTCTATGTAGAGCTGCCACTTGTTCAATTAGAGACTAATTCAGAGGCAGTCTGACTGATGATAGTTTTTAATTATAATCATGCCACATAACCCGAGTGATAAATGACTGAATTAAAGGCCTAAAGTTTGATAAATGTTGTTGATTGTACAGATCGGTCCAATCAAGGCCGTGTCAGAGAGAGAGAGAGGAGAGCTGTGGGAACATTTGATGGAGCTGAGGATCACAGAGATTTCATCTTCAGCTCTTAGATTTACTTATTTGGCAAATACTTTTATCCAAAGTGACTTACAAGTGAGGCAACCTGGGGTTCAGTGTCTTGCCCAAGGACACTTCAATATGTGGACAGGAGGAAGTAGAGATTGAAACTGTATCTTTTCTACAATCAAATGTCTAAAAACATCTAGACCTATGTTCTATATGTTTTGGAGTTTTGTTCTTACATTATCCCAAATTTTTCCATCAATTCTCAAACCAGAGAAATCTGTGATTTTAATCATGGTAACAGTACATGTCATTGGTCTCCTGTCAATGACATCATAACCTCTATGATCATGTGTCAGTGTGTTTGTTTGACAGAAGCTCAACATTGACTTTTATCTAGTTTTAAGTGACAATCACTTTTTACACCTTGGTGGTTTTCAGCTCTATATTTGAACCAGATGAAGGATTTTAGTCATCGGTGTGCTTGTTATGGAGAGGAGGACGCCTCTGTGGATAACTCAGCTGCTGGTAAAAACCTGCTGAACGTCTGCTTCATGAGTTATCAGAGAGACTACGAAGATTGGCATAAATCTCAGCTGTGTCCATTGTACAGCATCGGGTGAAACACCGACTGTAAATGACTTGGTTCCAGCTTTTTGTTTTTGACGAATTTTTAAATGAGACGTAGAATAAAAATGATTTTCAGGAAATATCACAATTTTAAACTTAAATTTGGTTCTTTTTTCTGATGGACATGCGTGTCAAACATGGTTAATTGATGGGCCTTTGGAAAGCTGAAAAACCAACGATTCCTTCTGTTTTTACAGCAGTTTCACAATGTGAAACTGCTTTATGGGTGTTTCTACTATTTATAATCAGCTAGACTGTTTTTGGAAAGGAGGAAACCTCTGTGGATAATTCAGCTGGGACTAAAACCCTGCTGAACCACCGACACTGAAGGAATCCAAACCGGGAGAAGGTGACGACAATGGTGGTGAAGACAACAACTCCCATGATTCCATACTATTTCATGACGTCACCCAAAGCCGTCTTTTACTATGATTTTGATTGAGAGAACCCTAGAGGCAGAAGTTACAGACTGGACTTACTGTGCTTTTTTTCCTGACACTTTAAATCACATCTCAAGATTTTCACTCAGCAAATTGAATTCAATGTGTTGAATGCCTCTCATATATTAACAGGTGGTGTCTGACCTCATATATACACAGCCACCTGTTATCACCTGATCTTAGGTTAAGGTGTGGACTTTATGACTGTTGAGGTGATTGTGGATATGATTTGGGTGTGACTGATTGGACCAGGTTGGACCAGGTTCTAGACCAGGCTCCAGCTTCTAACATTGAGTCTTCCAGTCCCTAAAGTTTAATGAACACTGAAAACTGTGGTTTATTGAATCTTTGTAGGTGTCCCCAGTCAGTCCCCACAATGAGCGAGAAAAGACCTGGGATGTCATGATCACAGCTTGTCATTTGTGATTTATGATTGACTGTCAGTCTCAAGAGGGCGGGTCTTAATGTGAGCCAGCCTGAGGGCAAAGAGAGTGAGTGTGGAGGAAGCAGAGACGTGGTTGGCTGCTGTGGCGAGTCCAGGTCTGTTTGTTGACAGTGTGATGGACAGAGTGTGATAATCCTCATCCCTCAAGTGTTTTGGGTTAATTTCTGTCTGCGTCTGATAAATGGACCAGAACGATACAAGCTCAGTGCACGGGAGCCGGAGCAAGGAGAGGGCTGAGGAGCTGGCAGCGTCAGAAATTCAGTGGAGGAAGGTGCAGTCTGAGGGTCTCAGTAAGACCTCCACCCATTTCCTGTTAAGTGACAACCACGTCTGTATGTGTGGTGTGTTAGCAGCGGGTACAGACATAACTCTTAGGTTGCGGTTGAAAAAGTCTTTTTTTTCTTATGAAGGTTCAAACTGGGTGAAATGAGCAGAAGTCTCTGAGCAGCAGCCTTCTACTACTACTTCCTACTTCTCTACATGATAAGGAAAGGAGCTTCAGTGCTTCCTATCTTATCTCCTTTAGCATAGGAAACACTGGACCTTCCTTTACCAAAGGAAAGGCTGAAAGGCCATCCCACAATTCCTTGCTGCAGCAACATTTAAAGCGATGCACCATTGTAGTTTAACCACAGCAGAGCCACGTAAATGTAGAAACAACAGAGCAGCTGTTTCATGTTTGTGACTCGATCCAGAACTGATGGAAATCCTTGTCTGATCGACTGAAGCCCAAATCCATAAATATAGATTTATTCTCTTTAAATCCAGTCAGGAGTCATGAAGAACAAGCAGGTTGAATTTATAGTTAACAATATCATCGTAAACATAAATTTTGTTGCACTAAATCCCCTCCCATTGTGTAAAGCACAAAAAATGAATTTTCTCTACTTAACAAATGTAAAATAACAAATGTGTAAAATGTCAAAAGCGCCTATATCAGGAAACTTTAAACTTATGTCTGAATAGAATTTATTCTGACCTTTTGCTCAGTTATTTTTATTGAATTATTAATTCAATGACTCAACTTTCTCTATTTGTATTTTTCTTTCATGTTATCTTATTTCAGCAAATCAATCCTTAGGTTAGGAAAGGAGGATTTATCCTCCTTGTGTTATAAATAAAGTTTGATTAAAAAAAAAAAAAGCTGCAGTCAGATTTTTCTAAGTCCTTATGAATTCTCCTTCACATCTTTCCTCGAACTCATGACATTTTTTATTGAGGTCGAGAAGAGGTTAGCGAGGAGATTATTTTGACTTTTTAACCGCAGCCTTATTCCTAGATCTTTAAACACATCCCTGTGTGTGTGTGTGTGTGTGTGTGTGTGAGTGTGCCTGCCAATACATTCATATGCACACACACATATATCGATTCAGTCAGAGGAGAAGACAAAGTAAACCTCAATGAGAGTCCTCACTAATAATACAAACTTTAGTGTATGTGTGTGTGTTTGCGTGTGTCTTCAGGCCTGTGCCATCTGCCTCCTCAGTTAGACTCAGGACATATAGTCAGACCACAAGCAGCTTCTAAACACTGACCTACTTTCCTGCAAGTAAAGTAAAGACACACACACACAGACAACACACACATAGACCCATGTTTGTGTGTGTGTGTGTTATTTAGGGATGAGCAGTGCCGGCATTGTTGAAGCTTTAGCTTTTGTCCATAGCTTCATCTCTCTCTATGTCTCTGCTTCACTATCTCTCTCCCTCTCTGCTGAGTCACAATGTTCAGATAGAAATGTGTTGTTCATTTTTTGTGCCGTGGAAGAGAGAAAAAGACCAGGTCTAAACTTAGTACATGGCTGGACCGTGTCATATCATCATTCAGTTCAGTTTCAGCTGGTTTCAGTCTAGTGTCAGCTGGTTTCAACCTAGTGTCAGCTGTTTTCAGCCTATCGGCTGGTTTCAATCTAGTATCAGCTGGTTTCAGTCTAGTGTCCGCTGGTTTCAGTATAGTATCAGCTGGTTTCAGTACAGTATCAGCTGATTCCACTCTAGTGTCAGCTGGTTTTAGCCTAGTGTCAGCCGGTTTCAGTCTAGTATCAGCTGGTTTCAGTCTAGTATCAGCTGGTTTCAGTCTAGTGTCCGCTGGTTTCAGTCTAGTATCAGCCTAGTATCAGCTAGTTTCAGTACAGTATCAGCTGGTTTCAGTCTAGTGTCAGCTGGTTTCAGTTTGGTATCAGCTGGTTCCACTCTACTGTCAGCTGGTTTCAGCCCAGTGTCAGCTGGTTTCAGCCCATTAGCTGGTTTCAATCTAGTATCAGCTGGTCTCAGTCTAATGTCAGCTGGTTTCAACTAATCAGCTGGTTTCAATGTAGTATCAGCTGGTTTCAGTCTAGGCAATAGTGCAAAAAGACGTGGCCTAGTCTGTTGCTGTATCAGCCCATTGATCATGATAAACTAACTAGTGGACCTTCTGGAATTAACAGGTTGTTAGCTACTGTAGCTCTTAACAAGCTAATCCAAATTTAAAATACTGTGACGCATAATTAACACCAACTGCAAACAACTCCTTGTTGATTGCTGATGATGATTAGTTCAGTTTTAGTGACAGTTGTAAGTAGCTTGTAAAGAAACAGAATATCAGGGGGTTCAGTGCTTCCACAGTCCAAAGGCACCAGGTTTGTTAAACTGCCTGTAGCCGCTGTCTCATGGCCTCTTAGATTCCCTCACATTTCAATGGTCGTCAGTGAAACTGTCATTTAAATATAATCATGTTCCACCTAGATGTTGCTTGTGTAGTTATGGCTAATTAATTTTTTCCCCCAGAAAAGTGCTGGTGCATCAGTGGCTGCAGACAGCATGAATTTTCAGGGGGGAAGCCACGTGGACATGTGCAGTGCTGTGACCTACTGGCCCCATTGTTAACAGCAGAAAATACACTATTGCTAATAAGATATAGATTATTCTTTTATCCCTGTCATCTTTCATCTATTACTGTTTCTAATATGACCTGAGCTTTTGCATCATATCACTTTGTCAACATACAGTAAGGCAGATTTATTTCTCTCCAGGTCAATAAAACAGATATGAATTAGACTGAGACTGAAAAGGAAAGAACCAGAGTGAGGGCGGTAAGAGACAGATGAGATTTAGAGAGAGATGCTGGCATCGCTCCACGTCTGCAAATGGACTCATCCAACAGAGGTGGAGGGTCAATTTACTTTCCATTCAGCTTCTTAAGGAACTAGAGTTTCCTTTTAATTTAAGACCTGAAAATCCTCTCAGCCGAGGGAAAAAATTACCTTATCAATCCGGACAGGATTTACCCAGAGTGAAACACTGTTCAGTGCTAGCTGCAGTTAACAAGGCAAGTTTATTTGTAGGCTTTTCACACAAGACATTGCAGTTAAATATGAATTGATAGTACCAACTTTAAATTAATAAAAAGCAAATAGAAGAGTCTTGAGCCAAACAGTCTGTACACAGAACTAAATGTGCTTCTCAGTTTCATCCTTTCCATCCAGCTCTGTGATGATAAATTTAAGGTCCACTACATGATTTAGCTGAACATCTGTGAGCTTTACTCCTTACTTTCATTCTCCAAGCTGGAGTCACCAGGCTGAGAGGAAACAATATGATTTGAGAAGCAGGAGGCATTAACATGGTCAGCAACAATACTCAGATAGACTGTGACATTCAGACCATGATTAATTGGTGTTAAGAGGAAAACATTCCCCACACCATCACACCACCACCAGCCTGGACTGTTGACACAAGGCAGGTTGGGTCCATGGATTCAATCTCTGCTGACTCAGCACAAATCCACACCCATCAGCCAGGTCTTCAACTGCCCAGTGTTGCTGGCCAGTTGGACTTTTCTACTGCAGCCTCAGGTTTCTGTTCTTGGTGAAAGGAAGTGGATCATGTCACCTGTTCTGTAGTAGATTTACTTCAGTGTTTATGGTCATTGTCCAGCTACTGTTGGTAATGGAGGAACATGGTTAAACTTGTTGTGAATGTTGCAGTGGTCTCTGGCAGGCACAGTATTCACTTCCTTCTAGGCTACAATAGTCAGACTGTTGCTGTCAGCGCGTATAAACCTTCTTTGAACATTGGTCTAAAAGCCTCTAAAGAACTGAACTGAAGTTGTTTGCATAATTTTGGGAGCACTGTTTCGTCATTTGTGTTGTTGCGGTTAAATCTCACAAGCTGTGTAGGCCTGTGACATCATCAGCCTGACTGATGTGCCTGAGCAGTTATTAACTGTTGTTTCCTCATCACCTCTGATCCTAACAATAGTTTTAAAGTAAAACCCCTGATTCTTTTATACTTACGTATATATACTTTCATAAAACCCTGAAATAACTGTGATTCTTTTGCTCCAACATTTTCACCTCATGTGTCTTAGTGTCAGTTCGTGTCTCCCTGTGTGAATTCAGCTGTATTTGGATCTTTTCATTGACATTGTGTGCAATTGTGCCACCTCTAAAAATATTATAAAATTTACGAGTAGCCACAATGAAACACAGACCAAATAAATTTAAGGTTTAGTATCTGTTCAGTTCTTTTAGTGCACCGTCTGAGTCGTACAGAAGCCCTGAGAGGTCAGAAAAGAGTCTAGTCTGGTAAAGACATGGACTGAAACAGTAATCACTTCATGGATTTTTTTGACAGTCGACCAGCCCAGCCATGTGGATTTCTGTTGGTGCTCTCGATGGCCAAAATCAGCAGGGGTAGTCCTAAAGACGTGTTTATTGTCAGCCTGTCTCTTTACTGGACCTCTCTGTGTGCCCGTTATCCAGGGTGCACATGAGAGCGTGCAGTTCCTGTACAGGGGAGAAGTCTTCTTCAAGGTTTCTGGATGAAAAATCAATAAATATAACAGAATTCATACCATGTGTGATCCATTATTTCCATCACAGCTTATTACTTGTGGACTTTGTTTCTCCTTATTTTTTCTCAGCTGACTTCCTAAAGTGTTTCTGGCACATCTAACACATACATTATATGTACATTGTGTATTGTGCATAGAGGAATTAAAAATCACCTAGAAGGAAACATGAATGCTTTTAGTCTGATTTAGACTGTGGAAGTGGTGCGTTTCAGCCTCTTGTGGCCAAAATGAGTATTACAAAAATAAAGAAAAAGTAATCCCTCTCTGGGCTTCTGTATAGACTCTTTCTCTCTCTGCGTTCTGTCTCTCTCCCTGTCTGCGTCTTTGTAATTGCCTCAGTCAACATCAGTGTTTATATTTGTGTTGGGAAAACCAAAACTTCAAACATGATTTGTGAGCGTGCAAACAACCTAGTGCTGATACATAAATGTTGTTCTGCTAAATCCCCCCCATCGTGGAATGCTCTTAAAAATAAATTAAATTTCTTCAAGAAATGTATTAAAAAGCTCATAATGCCCAGGCCAGAAAACATTACAATCTTATCTCCAAATATAATTTATTTTAACCCCGTGTTCTGCCATTAGCTCTATTGGATTCTGTTTTTTAATTTTTTTATACTCTTTTATAGTTTGTATAATTTGTCAACTAAGACTTTTTTCTTTCTATCTCTCCTTGTGTTTATTGGATCATTACTTGTGTGAATTTCCTTTACTACCATTATTATTATTATTATTATAATTATCATTATTTATTTTTATTTCTAATTTTATATTATAATTTCTAAACAGAATATAGTTTTGAGATAGAATATAAGTATTACTTAGTTTATAGAATATTACCATTACTTCACTGTATGTTTACAAAATAAATATTTGATTTAAAAAAGAAATAATAATAATAATAACTACAGCTGAACTGCTGTGCAGTGTTTTTGAGTGAGATAAACCTGTAAACTCACACATCTGTTACTTCATCATCTGCAGTATGTAACTCAAGGAGCTCACACTGCCACAGTCTGCTGGCTTCTTTAAAATCAAAGCTCTGAATTCTTGGTAACACTCATTCAAAGTTTCCAGTTCAGCAGACCTGCCCGTGTGTGTGTGTGTGTGTGTGTGTGTGTGTGTGTGTGTGTGTGTGTGTGTGTGTGAGTGTGCGTGCGTGTGCGTGCGTGTGTGCATCTTTGAATTGAAGGATCTCAGCTGACTGGTGGACCGTCTTGCCGTGCAGAGAGGCTGCGTTACCCCCTGGTGTCTGTGTCACTGTTCAACATGAGTCTGGTCGCTGCAGTCTCTGTGTCTCTGCTCTGATTGGCTGCACGTGTGTGTTCGTGTGAGTGAGATTCAGGGACAGCAGATTTCAGGGAGGGTCTGTTGGCAGATGGGTGAGGCCTGACACACACTGTAACTCAACACATTCAGTCAGGCTCACATGCACACACCACTCCTAATCAAACATGGAGCAGACATGCTGTTCTTGCCAAGCTCCACTGTGTGGGTGTGTGTGTGTGGGGGTGCTCAGGTGTTGTGTGTGTGTGTGTGTGTGTGTGTGGGTGCTCAGGTGTTGTGTGTGTGTGTGTGTGTGTGTGTGTGTGTGTGTGTGTGTGTGTGTGTGTGTGTGTGTGTGTGTATGTGTGTGTGTGTGTGTGCAGTAGCAGATGGTGAGGATCTGTTTACCTGTGTGTGTGTGGGGAAACTGAGTTGATTAGGAAGATGAGTCAAACAGAACATGATGAAATATGAGTTCTGCAAACACTAACGCCTCTTTCTCATTAAGACACCGACATCAAGTCAACTGTGTGGCTACAGTCTGTGTGTGTGTGTGTGTGTGTGTGTGTGTGTGTGTGTGTGTGTGTGTGTGTGTGTGTGTGTGTGTGTGTGTGTGTGTGTGTGTGTGTCTTCCCTGCTTCTGATGTGTGTGTCTGTTCCTCTCTGTAGGAGGTATGTGTGTGTGTGTGTGTGTGTGTGTGTGTGTGTGTGTGTGTCATTCCTACACTCTGTCTACACACACCACACACAGACACAGACACACACACACACACACGCACACACACACTTTGTTAATAGTGCCATCTGCTGGAGAAAAGACAAACATCAGCAGATCAGGTGAGACGGTGTTTGTGGTGGAGGCAGTTCACAGTGTGGTGAGTGGGAGGAGTCAGGAGGTCAGCATGATGACAAGTTTCCTCTTCAGAGCTTTTCACACAGCTGCTGAGAGACGCTTTTCTTGAGAGATGGTCTGAGACCAGAGAAGGAACAGGGTTGACTTTACTTGGCCGGCCGTGGCTCAGGAGGGAGAGCAGGTCATCCACTAATTGGAGGTTGGGTGGTTTGATTCCCTGCACCTCCAGTACGCGTTTCCACGTGTCCTCAGGCAAGATACTGAACCCCAAAAGGCCCCTGATGTATCATTGGTGTGTGAACAGGTGAATGTGGCATGTTGTACAAAGCACTTTGGGTAGTAGAAAAGTTGCTATCAATTACATCATTGTTTATTATTGAGGTTGCTTGTTATAAGTAATGGTAATAATAATAATATTGATCTTTATTTGTAGAACACTTTTCAGAATTGAAGTTACAGGGTGCAACAACATGGCAGCAAAATAAACCAAAATCATAAGACGAGTTCCGAGATGTAAGAACAAAGTTATGATAAAAAGATTAAACCAGAAATCAAAGTGTAAGAAAATGGAAAATAGAAAAAATAAAACAAAGTAAAAACTCTACCCTCCCATCCTGTTTTAAGAAGGGATTTAAAAGATGTGACTGATTTCCTGAGGCAGGTCGTAACAGATGCTCGGAGCCCCTGCCCGAAAACACCGGTCCCTTTACTCTTCTACCGGGTCTCCGGACCAAATAAGAGCCCTCTGCCTGTGGATCTCAGACTACATACTGGCTCATCAAGTGCTAAAGGGCCATGAAAGTAGCTGGAAGAAAAAAGTCCAAGAGGAGCGATCAGTGACATCTTAATATCAATTCGAAAACAGACTGGGAGTCAGGGACAGAGAATCAGAACCACCAGAACCCATCTGGAGAAACTATCACATGCAGTGTCACACTGTACAAGCATCATGTAGTTTACAGAGGATTAATGAATTATGAGTTGTAAAAGGAAAAGAACTTTATAGAAATAATAATAATAATAATAATAAATAATTACAGCTATGATATAAGTCCTGAAATAAATAAATTAGGTAATAAATAAAGAAACATAAAATAAATATAATATAAATATATAAGTAAGAAGTAAAGTAGTAAAAAAAATAGATATATATTTTTGAAATAAAAGTCTGTTTATTTATTCATTTATTTAGGCCTATTCATTTGTATTTTTAATTTATTTCATTTCTTATGGCATTCCATATAAAACAACCAGCTCATTAAACTGTTGCTGTAGTTCAGTGTCTTCTGTATGCATTAGTGAGAGGTCAGTGGTCACACTGGACAGTACAGGACTAAATACTACAGCAGTATATTCTTGTACTCAGCGTTTTTCTCCTTCACTGGATCCTTCACTTTCTGTAATAAAATCCTGTAGATGTGAGCTGATCACTCTAAGGTTTAAGCTTTACAACATCATCCTGTTGTCTTCTGTCTGCAGCTTATTCTGTAAAACTTTCATTCATTCTTATAGTTATTTTTTTGGGGCTATTTTTGCCTTTATTAGACATTAGACACAGTGAGAGAGAGAGAAAGGGAAGTCAGGGGGTGAGAGAGAGAGAGGTTGACCTGCAGCAAAGGGCCATAGCCAGGACTTGAATCCAGGCCACTGTGGTAAGGAGTGAGCCTAAAAGGTACACGCTCTACCAGGTGACCCTGGATCTTATACACCTGCTTTAAACTAACAGGACAGGTGCACAGCAGCTGATGTTTGTTTCGCTCTTGCGAGCACGAGCACCAGCTTGTCACACCTGTGTAATGTTAATTCTGTCAAGCTAAACTTCTCTTTCTTTGTCTGTGTGTGTGTGTGTGTGTGTGTGTGTGTGTGTGTCCCACAGCACTTCAGTAGAGAGCTGCAGCTGCAGAAACAAGGACAGTATCTTGGTGAGTAACAGCAGTGAGGCTTTATGTTCATGTCTCACTTATCAGTTTATTTCTTTTACCGGTTGAATCAAACACCAGGTTGATGATCAGAATGAAAAGCTGTTTTGTTTTGTATGATGCCAGTGTAGATAGTTGATTTGTCAGACTGTTGAAGATCTCACATAAACTTTCGAATGAGGACTGTGGCTTTCTTTGAACATGAGGAGTGATTGTAGCAGGAACCGTTTCAATGTGGACACGTGGCTGTTGTTTTAAGGCAGGCTTGAAAAAAATGTGGAGCTGTCCTTTAATGTGATCTCTGCTCAGCTGGAGTCTGTGTTCAACCAAAGATCATCTGTGAGAAGACAGAACCATCACTCTGTAAAATCTCTGTCTTCACTAAAATCACCAACAGGTTCATTCATATGAATATCTTACATCACAGCTCTCAGTCAGAACCTCCATTATATGGAACAAGAAGCTTGTGAATAGAGTGATGTCAGAGTCTGTGTACTACAGCTGTTATTTCAACGTGTCAGACGTTATTTAATCAGCTCTGTCACGTCGCCTGCTCTTCGGTTCATCTTCTGGTTGTAGCCGCTGGATGTCAACATCAGGCTAAAAAACTGTGGCGACAGATCAAAATTGAATCTTTGTCTGTGTGTCAGAGCCGCTGCGGTGACAGAAATTAATTTGCAGACTGTTACCACCCTGCGTGAAGCCTTCAGCGGCCCAGCTGTGTGTGGTTTCCCAGTCAGCTCAGCGAAAGCGGAGCAGGTGTGTGCTGACGGATAATAAACAGTAGATGGAGCCAGCACACTGTCTGTGACGTTCAACCACAGCGTGTCAACATGAAGACACTGAGGGGGATACACGTGATTTCAGTTGGAGTGGATCTTTTAATTTTTTTCAATGAAAAAAATATGATGATGATGATGATTTTGGTTTTTGTCGGGTCTTGTGCCAAAGAAGGATGTTCCCCTTACATGTGGATGGTAGGTCAGGGCGTCTCTGTAGCACCACAACGCTTCATTTATGGTCTGTTGTTGTGACACATCTTTCCTTTAGTAAGAAATTGCAGCTCCTGTGATTTGGATATTGCACTCGGCCATATTGAGATTTTGATACTATTTATATTAATTGTTCAGACGTAGTGGAAGTAATTTACTGATGGAGCTACATTCAGGTCCTGAGGCCAGTAACTGATGAGCTGCTGCTTTCACTTTTGTTGTATATTTACAGTCAATTGCACAATTTAACTGTGTGTTCTAAAAGCAGGCTTTACTCTACAATAGATGTTTGTGATGTTTTCTGTGTGTGGGGATTTCCGTCTCTACCTAAAGAACTTGAGTCACAATTAGAAACGTGGTGGGTGGGTGGGGGTGGGCTTCACTGTGTTTTTAGTGACAGCTGATGGTGCGCGGTTAATGATTTGTATCAAAGATCCTCCATAACAAAAGATGACGCGTTGCATGCAGCACAAATGATAACAAATGGTCAACACTTCCTGTCTCCTAAGTGGGCGTGGTCGTGATTGCTTGTTCATGTCCAAACATAACAACAATACAATACAACACTAGATACAGTTGAATTTACATCAACACAGCACAAGATCATATCAGTCTCATACTCTCTGTTTTCCCTCCAAAAACACTTCAATAATAAGAACAATTATAGTGTTATAAAGCAAAGAAATGCAAGTTTTATTTCAGTTTGAACTTTTAATTCATGGTTTCACCTTTAGGTCGCTCTAAACTTGTGCAGCAGTGAAGCCAGAACCAACAGAGAGAAGAGATCTGTGCTGTGAGATCTCAGAGTTTGTTGCTGAGACAGAGACAGGTCTCCAATAAAATTAATTTTCTCCTGATCTGTCTGAAATATGTCATTTTAATGTCAGAATGTCCTGAAGATTTGTGGCTTGTGAAAAATTGATCCAACATTTATTTCAGTGACTATGAGGCTAAAGAATCATAATGTGTGATCAGGTTCACTTCTCCCATTGGAGTGAACAGACTCAGACCTGCTGCTGGTCTCCTGAAGGGGCCGGAGGTGGAGAAACCCTCGTGACACAGATACAGGAAGTGATTGTGAGTGTACCCTCTCCTCTCTCAACTGCTTCTGCTTGTATCAGCTAATGATTGCGCTTGTTCCAGCAGACCTCTGCCAAAATGGCATTAAACAAACAAACAAAAAAAAAAACAGCGGCAGAGAGGGACACATTTACCTGTGGTTCAGGAGTCGCAGGTGAACTTGTGAAAGCCATTGCTTCAGTATGCAGTCCTGTCAGGCTTCTTCCTCCAGTCACACTGAAAAGCAGGGACAATGAAAAACACTGTCACTGAAAAAAGACAGACATGAAGATAATGATGATTGACATTGTGCACATAATAATGAAAAAAAAAATAAAGATAATACGATTATAACATTTATATAATATCTATTTTTCAGTGCCAAAATTTAATGTCAATGTTCTAGTCCCATAGGTTAACAGCTGGTTAACAGCTGGTTAACAGCTGGCAACAGTAAATAATAACAACAATAACAGTCAAACATTATAACAATATAAGAGGTGTAGTGACGATGAGCCTGTAAATAAAAGGACTGAAAAGCAAGAAAAGACTCTTGAGTAATGTGGGCTGTGATGAACACTGCAGCCTGTGGGGGGCGCTAACACGGCTGCAGACCCTCATGCTGTTCACACGCCATTGACCGAGCACGGGCTGCTTGTAGAGAGGGAAGTGATCGTCTTACATAAACAGAAACAAGGGATGAGCAGAGAAGAAAACGCTCTCAGTTAATCTGGCTCAGTGTGAAGAGAACAAAAAAAACTTCAGATGAGGAACCTTTTGTTCAAATGACCCATATTACAGAGGGGCCTCAGGGGGCCCGCGGGAGAAAAGGTCTCTCTCATGCTCTGCTTGATTATGAATGCTGCCCGGGGATATTGCTGAACTTCAGATAATTGCGGCCGAGCAGAGCCTTTGGCTTTGAGAGCCTAAACAAACTCACCTCGCTGCCGCGGCCCCACGCCGCTCTGGAGAGGCCCCTAGTACACAGGACAGGGTTTTAACACTACTCAGCTTTGTACACACACACACACACACACACACAAACACACACACACACACACACACAAGAACAGCAGAGACACTCCAGCCGTGCTGTTTGTCTGGGAGCAGTTGGACTCCGCTGAATGACTGGATGAAGGAGTGAAGATGATGATGGTCATTACAGATGATAAATATCAGCTGAATGACTGAAGCCTGCAGAGAAGACGCCTGGTGATCATGTGACATGTACAGTCTTTATTGATGGATGGATGAATTAATGGAGGAGTGATGGAGGGAGGGAGGGGAGGATAGAGTGGCTGCTGCTGAGACAGTGTGGCTCATCTGACAATACTGCAATTCCCACTCGGACCCAGACCACCAGGTGTGTTAGTGTGTGTGTGTGTGTGTGTGTGAGAGAGTGAGCTCCTGATTTGCTCATCCTCAACACACACAGTAACTCAGTTGCATTAGAAGCTGTTTTGCAGCAAACACTGATGTGACCTGGATCACACCGCATAAGAGAAAGTACACTGGAGTCCGGCAGTCTGAGACCACTCCCCCTTGGACCCCTCAGTGTGTGTAAACTATCAGCACAATAAATCTGCTGTATGTGTTTTTAGCTCTGTTCATCTTAATCAACGTAAACGTATGAACTTGAACAAAAATAAACATCTAAAACACGCAGGTAGATATTTATGATCAAATAGTGTTACCATCACCCCTGGAATTTAATAATCAGATAACCTTTACCACGAACATTAATTCATTCAATCAGCCTCCAGAAGAGCAGCTCTCTACGAACTTTATTCATTTTATCTTTTCTAATGATTTTCTCAGAAAAGACCCGTACAGACAGAACATGATCCCCAGAGGACCAATCCTAATCATTTTCATCCAGTGTATGTTTTGACAGCTTCTTGGTGAAAGGGCTTGGTAACTATTTTTTTTTTTTAAACCTTTATTTATTTTAAGAAATTTCCCTGAGAACGGTAACAATAACCAGTTCACACTGGCAACGTCACAAAGATTCAAACATGAAAGGAACTTCTGGATTGATTGTAATAGAATTGTGTGATTTGTAGCTGCACCTTGTTTTCCATGCTTTGACCGGCGGCAGCCATCTTTGTGATGTGCTGTTGTTGTCACTGATGGCGTCGACGAGAGTCGCTCCGACCCTAGTCACCGACTGTTGTATCATCTTTCTCTTTTAATGTTTCTTGAGAACGCCTCATTAAAAAAACTTCACAGTTGATCACAGAGTTGATCGGATGAACAGAGACAGAGATTCCTCCATTTATTATGTTATATGTTAATATATATATATATATATTTATTATGTTATATTATATTATATTATATCACATTACATATTGTTTTACCATACTGTGTTGTCATATCATAGTGAATGAGAAGAAAGTCTATTTTACCACTGGTGGAAGAAATAGTTGATGTATGTAAAATGTTAAAATGTTAAAACGCTGCTAGACGAAACCACTGGCTTAAACATTAAATATATAATAATAATAATAATAATAATAATAATAATAACAGGAAGTGCTTCGTCATAATTCCAGTATGTTACACTTCTGACTTTGCTCATCACTGTGGCTGATAGAAGCAAAGAAACACCAGCAGGGGGCAGGAGGTTTCCAATCTACTGTGTGTGTGTGTGTGTGTGTGTGTGTGTGTGTGTGTGTGTGTGTGTGTGTGTGTGTGTGTGTGTGCATGTGCTGCCCACAACGGGACTTCATCAGTTAATTAGTTTTTCTCCCTTATTTTTACTCTTAGTCTGCCCAATGGGGATTTCTCCTCCCTCTCTCTCTCTCTCTCTCTCTCAATCTCTCTCTCTCTCCTCTCGCTCTCTCCCTCGCTCGCGCTCTCTCTCTCTCTTCATCACTGTATCATCTATATCAGCAAATTATACTGCAGGGAAATCTTTTTTTTTTTTTTTCTTTTAAATAGCCCTCTCCCTCTCTCTCCCTCTCTCCCCTCTCTTTCTTCTCTCACTCCTTCCTTATCCATTCCTCCCTCCATAAGCCTATTCCCCTTGAAGTGTGCTGGTTATGGATGCTCAAGTTGTCGGCCTGAGACCAGGAGATTATTAGGAGGATACATGATTAAAGAAAGTCTCATTTCCTCCATGGCTGCAGACAAAACTTTGCCAGCAGACAGATTCAGACCCTTTTAGTTTCCTTAACACGTCTGTTGGCACAGCCAGACTACAGGGCAGGCTGTCGTACAATGTGCCATTAAAAGCACTGGCTGTTCTCTCTTCAACAGCCAAATGGACGAATCCTGACGTAAAGAATTCAAAGTGAAAAAGAGGCTTGATCGAGGCGTTTTTCTCTCTGTATCATATACAGCTGATATCTCGGAACCATGTGGTCTGCAGGTTTGGCTGCAGGCTCTGTGATGCTACCATCAACATGCTAACATGCTCACAATGACAACGGCTGCTGAAGTGTGTTCGCCGTCCCACTTCATGCATGTTAACGTGCTAACATTAGCTAACTAGCACATAGCATAAAGTACCGTTGATGCTGATGTCATTAGAGATTTTCAGGGTCACAAACCAAAGTATTAGACTGACAGAAATTTGAACCTGATATTTGTGTTTGGTGAAATCCACTCAGCAGAAGAGACTGTGGATGGTTGGTTTTTATATTCCCCTCAGTTACTCAGAGACTGGTAGACTAGACCAACCGGACATATTATACTATATTTTGATTGAAATTCCTCCAAACAAGTTTTTTCAGTAAATGCAGCAGCGGTGTTGAATGTGTCTTCTGTTTTCCTGGTGGGGGAAGGTCTAACTTAGCATGTGCAGTATAAGTGTCATCTCTCTAGCATGTCCCTGATTGGAGGAATAAGACTTGTTGCAACAGTCTACGGTCTCCTCTTGCAATACAAGAGGAAAATTCAGGGGTCCGCCAAAATAAGATTGATCCCAACTCCACATTGGAATCCATCTGATAGTTGCTGAAAAGTTTTAGTGTGGACTGACGCTGCCATTCAGAGCCACACAAACCTCAGATCACATTCACTAACGGCATTTTTTATTATTCCTCTGTGACTGGCGACAGTCAGAGCCGGGGGGTAAATTGTTTTCAGGTTGTCCGTCCATGCCATTCTCGTGGACACGATATCTCAGTAACACCTTCATGGAACTTCTCCAAATTTTGCACAACTGTTCACTTGGACACAAGGATGAATTGATTAGATTTTGGTGGTCAAAGGTCGAAGGTCAAGGTCAGGGTGACCTCACAAAACACTTCACACAAATGGGTCATATGTTATACGACTGTGGATAAACAGGGATGTAACCGGAAATGTTTTTAACAATCTGACTTTCTGCACACGATGACCTCGGTCCGGTCACAGTGAGGGACAGACTGTGGTTACGGTTAATGAGGCAAAGACGTACATTAATTGCGAGTCTGTGACAGGGTGTGAACTCATGCTACATGCCCATCTACGCCCTCACTTTCCTTTACACTGCAGCACTTAAAAGTTTCCTTCCTGGTAAACTTCTCATGCCTTGTCTGTACGGAAGCATGTGTTTTATTTCCTATTTGAAAACGTTGCCTTTCTTCTATTGATTTCTGTCCACACTTTGATGAATCGGGTTAAATTTATACTCGTGGAAATGGAAGAAAGATGTTTGTGTAGCATGTGAATGTGTTTGTAGCCCAGATGCTGCCATCATCTGCATATTTCTGCTCTCTTGCCCTGGCCTGTGTCCAGCAGAATACATTAGAATAGCAAAATATTAAAAAGTATTGATTTTGTCATTTATAAAATGCTGAAGTCATGTATTGATTGCTGGCTGTGTTGTACAGTGCAGAGAGTTGCTGGCTCTCTTTGTCTCTTTGGGTTTTTGGTAAAGCAGCAGTGTTTCCTGTTTCAGAGAGCGTTGTGGTCTGCAGCTCTCACACCCGATATGTGGAGCCTTGATAGAAATGTCTATCTGCTATGGCTTCTTGACTTCTTTGAGAAAATTATGAATAAACTGCAGTGATTTTATGTTCTAAAACTTTACGCAATTTGACTGCTCACACTAAATCAAGTTTCTAGCTTCATATCAATGTACAGGGAATATCATCACTGTCTCTGACTCACTCAGTTATCAGAAAAAAAACATACATACCGATACAACTGGTAAACACACTATGTAACAACTCCCATCTCACATGCACTTAGTTCCATGTGGAGGCACATTCTTACATTTTACGGAGTGAGAGTGGGTAGGGTGACGGTGTCGGGGCCGGATTATAATTGGGCCATGAATAAGGTCAGTATGAAACAGAAAAAATATATGACAACCAATCATATGTGAGCACATGGGGCTGCCTGTGGGGCTTCCACAGAGAGTTGGGATGGAACTACGGTCATGTGGCTTCCGGTCAATTGTTGTCCTGGTGGGGAATGACGGATATTTGATGTGGCCCATCCCAAAAACATTTAAATGTAAAGAAACTTTATAAAGTGCTGTATATGTGAAAGGCAACAAGATGCAACATAAAAAATAAAAATAAAAAAATTACATAATTCATCATAAAAATACATAAATACATCCAAACCACTGCAAATCCAGATAAATTGGCTATATAACATTATAAAAATGAACAGTATAGAAATCTTAGACACTATGAAAACTCATTAATTGAGAAGTGCTCATTCATGCTCCTTGGAGATGAACTTTTAAGATAAAAAAAAATATCTCAAAAGTGTATCTCCAGGGGAGATGTCCTGGTGACGACAATGAAAGTTTAACAAACACAATTTCAAATCAAAAAAATAATGATCTGCTGTAATCTTCAGACTTACTGGGGAAGTGTGAATTAAAACGAATGAAAATTAAATAATGATTAATTTATTTGAGCAGATCTACATTTTAAAAGTAGATAATATGAACCAGGTTTTAACCGTGTCATCACAGTGGTCACCTGACTAACTCCTCACTTTCAACTCTAAAGCGTCAGAAATAGCTTTTGGCCGAGTCTCCGTCACTGCAGCAGAACCACAGGAAGTCATCTCTTGATTTTTGGCTCGTGGACCCGATCAGTCGGATCAGTGTTCTAGGAGAAGAGCCAGTGCAGAGTGACCACTGAGCCCGTCGCTTTCTGCTGCAGAAGAAGAGGAAGGAAGCTTGGAGGAATGAGGAGAGGGGATCTGAGAGAGAGCTGCTGATATTTTCTCTGCAGTGACTCTCTTCAGTCTGTAATGTTGAAGTGAAGTCATCACAGGGAGAATTTATATCAGGAGCAGCAGCTGAAATGACCTCCACAAATGAATATAAGCTTTTCTGTGTGTGTGTGTGTGTGTGTGTGTGTGAGAAGGACAGACTGACTGAAAGACTGAGACTCTTTAAGGCCAAGATACAATGCACTCCATCGTTAGCAGAAAATGGACTTGCCATTGTCGTTGAAGAGCAGTTGTCAGCTTCTTTTTTTATCCCTCAGGACTGAGTGAAAGGATCCTGACTGAACGCTGAATGTTAAGTCTGTGAGATCTGCCTCCACACCACTCTTTTACAGATTCAGGCTGAAAACAACATTATAAAATAATTTGACTTTTCGGTGAAGATTTGATCATTTTCAAGTCGTCTTTATTGACAGAAGATTCCAGGACCTGTAGTGTTGGGTTAGTGGCTTCACTACTAATGATGCTCAAATCTCCAGGTCAATCTTCACATCAATCTACACGTCACTGTGTCAGATTAGACCGTCAGAGTCGTCATCTCTTGGCTGTGAGACATGGCAGATGACAGGCTGGACTCAAGCATCAACCTCCGAGGCTGAAACATAAAGCCGATACTGAAGTAGCAAAACCTGCAGTTCCTCTAATGACCACTAGAGTCTGGCTCCAACAGTGAGTGAGTCCCCATAGACTCCCATGTTAAAACGTCCAACTTTACAGCAGAAATAAACATGTTCACAGTCTGGTATGAAAAACAGTTTTGGTCTCTAGAGCTAATTTCCTCCTTCATGACACCTGTTTATATAACTCACCTGTTTACATTTTATTAAGACTTAAAGTAATGTAGAATTGAGGGGGTGGCCTCTTTGAGTGACAGGTGGGTGAGCGTATGCTTGACACAAACCGTCATGCACTGAAGTCTCAGCTCCACACACGCCCCACCTCTTTGTCCATTTTTGGATTAGCTGGGAGTTAGGGGCGGAGTCAGGCAGTGCCAAGATGGCAGGCTACGTCCATCTATGGTCGGATGCTGTTTTGTCAAATTTGCCAAATGCTTACATGAAACCAGCAACTGTCATGTTAAAACATTTCTTTAAGTTTAGTGAGAGACAGGAAGGTCAGGGAGAGAGAGAGAGAGACAGAGAGAGGATGACATGCAACAAAGGGCCACAGGTCGGACTCTAGTGATTTTTGAGATTATGTAAGAGAATGATTGACTAATAGTTACCACCTGTGGCACACACCTGCATCTGGAGACAGTGTGTGCGCTCTCATGTCAAGAGCCACTGTCGCTGTTCGCGCTGAGATTTATTGGATTGTTATTTTTTATTATTGTTTATTATCAACATGGAGCTGATGTAGCCTACGAGCGCTCACAGAGACCAGTGTGGTGTCTGACTGGACTGGACAGCAGCCGGCTGCACAGCTGAGATTTATTGGGCTGAGTTATAATTGTTTATTCGTTATAAATGAAGGTGATTTTAGATGTTGCTTACTGTTTATAGCCTATAGGCTGACTAGTTACAAAATCAAGATCTAGTTTGTACTCGCAAAATAAAGTTTGTGAAGTGGCTGCATCTGACAGATGTGACAGCAGATAGTGACGTTCCTCATCACTAAACCTTCAGACTCCCCCTCGCTCAGGTCCTGAGAATATTCTTCTTATTTTACCTCTCTACATTTCTTTTCAGTTTGTGGCAGGCTAAATCTGATGCGTGGCAACTTCTCTCTCGCTCGCTTTCTCTCTCTCTCTCTCTCTCTCTCTCTCTCTCTCTCTCTCTCTTTGTCTCTCCCACTTGCTCTCTTTCTAGATATGCATATAAAATTGTAATGTTAATTGAAAACAATAAACTGTGAAAAAAAATAGACACGCAAAAACTGCGAAATGGAATCATTGTAATAATTCCTATGGCCACAGCTGGCCACAGCTGGCCACAGCAGTCTATATGACAGCTGTGGCGGTCAGGGGAAAAAATGCTCAGAAATCAAAAACATATTTAGGAAAAGTCATGGACTTATATATATATATATTATTTATACAAAGTTATTTACATAATAAAAACTCAAACGATCTGTCAGACCGTCTTGGTGGTGCTGTTGTTAAAGGAGCTATAAGTAAGTTTCGCTCTTGCTACATAGCTAAAGTTAGCATTAGCAGCTATTTACTCACCAGTCTAGAAGAAACGTAGTGAGTTCAGAATCAAACTTCATTCCTTTGCTCACCAACAGCTGTCTCCAGAGGTGGAAACAAACACTAGTGTTAACTCTTGACTCTATCGTGTCTTTTCTTCTACTGAAGTAAGCATGCTAACTCGCTAGCCTTGGCCCATCTCATCACTTTCTGATAGCAACTCACTGTATCGTCCAGTCTGTCCTGAAGACGTAGCTGCTCAGAGGACGTACAATCACCACCACCTGCTCCTGAGAAGAACCCACATTAAGCAGCAGACTCATCAGCTGATTGCAGATCCAGAACTGATACATTTTCTGAACCATGAACTCCTCTAAGCAGCTGACTGAGGATCTGAAAATTAAGCTAACTGATGCAACAAAACAGATGAGGTCACCTCAAGCTTGTAATATTGACCGTGTGAAATGTCATTGAGAAGAGGAAGTTAAGGGGAACCAGGGAAGTCAAGACACGATCTGTAAGACCATGGAAAGATTCAGATCGAACTGAAGGTCTGAAATACAAAACCCTCATATGACTGCAGAGGAGCTGCAGGAAGGTTTAATTAGCTGACACAGGAGTGGTGGTTCTTCATGTAATGTATGAGTCATCAGAAGCAAACTTTACCTGAGACATCATCACAAAAGTAAATGTCTGAAGTCTGCAAAGCAACATCTGGACAGATGAAGTTAAAATCGAGCTCTTTGGTCACAATCACCAAAGTTTATTTTTCAGAGAAAAATATGAGAACTGCTTATATGGTTCAGGTCTGGTTTGGTTTAAGGGAGCGATGAGGTTAACATAAAAATGTATATTTTATTTAGTTTAGGGAAAGATTAAATGAAAACTGGTGGCAGGCAATGGTAGTGCAGCCCTCTATAAAGACAGGAAGTGTGTCAGTATTGCAACATGGCAGCATGTGAAGGTCTCCATCCATTGTTAAAAGACAGAAAAAGCTATTGAAGTAACCCCTGAAACAGAATCAAGCCACAATAATAATAATAATAATTTTTTTTCAAGAGATATAATCAAACACGTTCTCCATCACCTCCGACTCTCACATGACGTCTGTACGTCTGCCTTTGTAAACTTACAGAGCAAACAGAGTAAAAGTTGAGTCATGTATTGTTCTTTGATATACATCAGAATCCACGATGCTGATCTGCATGGCGTGCTCTCATCTCAGGACCACATTAAGCTAAAGCAACAGTTTTGTCTTTCATTGATTTCATTAAGTGATGAAAGCTTGGCCACTTTTAGTCTGGACCTTATCAGTTTGTTTGGCAGTTTGTTTTGATCTGAGATGTCATGCAGATCTGAAATCAAAGTTGTGTTCAGGAGCTGAATACAGTCTCAGAAAGCCGTGATGTTATCACGCCGCCCTGATAATTGTTCTTTTTGTTTTATATTTTCACTTAGACCTGGTCCCGGCCCCCGTCTGGTTTCCTGTCTTATTATTCACCACTGAACATTATGTGAATGTTAATCTGTATTATTTACAAAGCTCTGCCTGAGGTACTTGTCAGTGTGACATCCAAAGAAATTCATAGACACAGTAGAAAAACACTCAAAAACTGAATTGAGCGGGGTCTGTATCGAGTGTGTTTCCTGGATGTGTTACAGTTTGAGGCTGATTCCCATCACTTTAATGTGACACTGACAAAAGTGGCTGAGACCCAATAAGTGGTTTACTGACGTAGTGACAGTTTAAGTGGCAGGTTTAAAGATTATGTATGCATCTTTACATCTTCTTTTACATCTGCCTAGAATCCACACTGAGGTATTTTACAGTAAGATCCATTCTCAACAATTGGATGATGAAAGTGTGGGTCCTGGTCCTCAAGGTCCACACTGCCAACTCAGCACTTCCCACAACCGACACCTTAAGATCTCTGCTGATCCACCTTAAAGGAGCGATATAGCAGCTGTTTACTCACCAGTCTGGTAGAAACGTTGCGAGTTCAGCAGCAAACTTCATTCCCTCACTAACCAATATTTGTCTCCACGAGTGGAAACAAACACCGATGTTAACTCTATCACTTCCTTTCTTCTACTGAAGTTAGAATTCTAACCAACTAGCCCCGAACTGTCTCCTCACTTTCTGATGGTGACTCACTGCAGCCTCCAGTCTGTCCTGAAGACGTACCTGCTCAGAGGACGTTTTATAACCTCTTGTCTTGTAAACGCAGCCATGGCTGAAGTTCTTGTCAAGCGAGAATCATCCATCTGATAAGATATTTGCTTTCAGATGTTTTATTACAGAAAGTGTTTGAACCCCATGAATCAAAATAGTCATACATTCTGGAACTACAGTGACAAAATAAATTTGAGAACTCTGAGCACCACTGGTGTACTGTATTTAAATGCATCCAAGAAGCTCTCGGGACGGACTGAAGTTCAGCTAGAATCCTGCCAAGCACCTCCCGAGGTGGTCTGAGGTGGATTCCAGCCAAATGTTAAAAAGATGTAAATGCACATATCTCTTCAAGACATGAGGTTTTTTTATGCTGGCAACAGTTTAGTTGTCTGTCCGTCCTGTTCTCATGCACACGCCTCGATGGCACTTCTTCAAATTTGGCACAAAGATTCACTAGGACGCAAGGATGTACTGATTACAATTTGGAGGCTAAAGGTCAAAAGGTCAAAAGGTCAAGGTCAGTGTGACTTCACACAGCAGTTATGATAGAATTTCACACAAATGGTTGATATTTTCTGTGACTCTGGATAAACAGGGATGTTACCTGAAACTAGTCTGAGTGGAGAAGGCAGACAGCCACGAGGAGATGATTGTAGTTTTTTTTTAAGAACATTTCTTGGCATTTGCTGGTTGATCGTTTTGAGAGACAGACAGAGCAGAGAGAGAGGAGTATATCATACAACAAAGGTCCTCCAGCCGGGAACCAGGGACATTTCAGTTATGTGGTATACACCTTAACCATTACGCCACTGGACACCCTGCATATCTGAGCTCCTGCCAAGTGTAACAATGTCAGTAAACTGTATGTTGCAATAGCCACACTGAAAAGAGTGCTCCAAGCTGTTGTAATGTTTGTCTGACCTCAGATCTACAGTGGCCCTGAAAGCTCAACTCAAACATGAAAATAGACCAAACACTAGCAAACCAAGAAAGCACCTTCACGTATTTGACCACACCTGCAGCAAGTAAATGTGTAAAGTGAGAAAACACAACCACAGATCATAATGGAGCTAAAAACTGCTGAATGTGCCTGGGACATACTGTGTTGCCATGGTTTTTTACTGGAGTCGATCATCCCTCAGTGGTATTGGATAATCCTATTACTATGTATGTTTTTTTTTTTAATTTTAAGATTTTGATATTATTGGAAAATGCTGTTAACCTAGCTTCAGCGAATCTTTGCTGATTAGTAAAAAAAGTCCTAATAATAGTTCATAATAACTGAATCATGCAAAGAGAAAAACATAGAGGGAAAATAAAAACAGGTCTTGTGTGTTGCGTTGTTTACAGAACTGTCGGCTGCTTTTTCTGGGGTCATACCAGTGACAGGCTCACAGCTCAGCAGCATCGTGTGCATCTTCCCGCTCTGAAGTGTGCCATTTAGAGCGCACCAAAATAAAACTGCAGCGTGCAGCTTTCATGTGTCTGGAAGGGAAATGAAGCTCAAAGCCAACATTACATAAGGTGTTAATATTAACATCGCTATTGTGTGGAACGTGTGTGGGTGGGAATGATAATGCAGCTCCTGTCACTGTTGTGTAAAGGGAGCCAAACACTCTCTCACACACACACACACACACACACACACACACACAAACACACACAAACACACACTTCCATGTACAGCTATCTTTGTGGGGACCAATCACTGACATGATGCTTTCCCTAGCTCCTTAACCTAACCTTAGCGATCATTGCTAAATGCCTCAAACAGACATCGAAACCTGTGGGGTCCAGAATTTCCAGTTTCCACAAAGCTGTCAGACCCTAATCCTAACCTCAGGATTATAGTAAAACCAAACCACACACAAACACACAGGGTGGAAGGTGACTTACCATAACCATGACCTAACCTTGACCTTCGACCCAAAAATCAGCTTTTTCCTAATTGGGGACACAGCTTTTTTTTCCCAATTGGACAAGCCATCCCTGGTTTCCCCAAAAGTAACACACAAAAACACACAACACACACACACACACACACCACACACACAGCCATATCTATTCCAGAGCTGATGTAGATCGATCTCCATCTAGACGAGTGTTTTAGCCCAACATCAGAAATAATAACTATCCACACGAACACGCCTTACTATGCATATCACATGACCATTCACGTACACTGTGAGCAGGAAGCAGATCCGCAGTTTGTTGCTTAGTTGCTAGAAATACATACGAATGAGGAACAGTATGGCGAAACAGTATGAGCAGAGATTTATTTCCTTGGCCCAATGATGAGGTGAAACTGACAGTAACACATGGGTCTGAGGGAAACATAGTCAGGGGCTGCAGTCGAAAAGTCAAAATAATCTCCTCTTAACCTCTTCTCCTCGACTTCCAAGGAAAATGTCGTGAGGGTCAAGGAAAGGAATGAAGGAGAATTCATAAGGACTTAGGAAAAGTTTTTAAACAAACTTTATTTATAACACATGGAGGATAAATCCTCCTTTCCTAACCACAAAAACTAAACAAACAGGAATGTTGTAATGTTGAAATGAGAAAACATGAAAGAAAAATACATGTAGAGAGTTGAGAAATTAAAATAATAATTCAATAGAAATAAGGAGCTGAACAAGAGATCATATAAATTCTATTCAGACAGAAGTTTATAGTTTCCTGTCGTAGGCACTTTGACATTTCTATACATTTGTTGAGTAAAAAAAATTAATTTTTAGTGCTTTACATAATGGGAGGGGATTTAGGTTAAACTACAATGGTGCATCATTTTAAATGTTGCTGCAGCAAGGAATTGTGGGATGTCATTTCTACTTTCCTTTCATAAAGGAGATCATATAGGAAGCACTGAAGCTCCTTTCCTTATTATTTAGAGAAATGGAGCAGCTCTGATCATGGCTGCTGCTCAGAGACTTCAGCTCATTTCATTCAGTTTGAACCTTCTTAAAAAAGAGTCCTTGTTTTCATCTGGAGAAGGGTCACATGATAAGAGCGTGACGAATCAGGGAAGGATACGTCGTGACTGATAAGACCTAATCAGAGAAGCAAACGTGGGTGTCTGCGTCATCGTTTCCAAATGTTTGAGTTCCTGTCCATCCACACTAAAACACGACCTCTCAGTTTTCCCACTAAAACGAGTCCAGCTGTGTTTCTGAAAGTCTCTGGAGCCGTGTGGACACCGGGAGTAAAAGTACCAGAAGTACTAGTAGATGTAACTTCAGTTCACACACAGGGCATTTACACACACACACACACACACACACACACACACACACACACACACACACACACACACACACAGAGTAGCATGTTCATGCATTTCCCCCCCTTCTTTATCTAACACAAACAAACATGCACACATGCAGCACTGACACATGGTGTAACTGTGTTAAAGACATGCACAAGCTGCAGTACACACACACACACACACACACACACACACACACACACACACTGCAGTGGTGTTAAACTGCAGAGAATAGGCCTGGAGGTGCAGCTGATCAAAGTGTTCCTGATAAGGCCTAACAGAGTGTATCAATTGCCTGTGTTTTGCCGCCATCCCTTTGTGGAGGGGGAGGGAGGGGCTGTGGGGGTTTACACCCCCAGCAGCACTTTGGCAAATGAAGCCTCTGACTTTCTGTCTGTAGCTAATCAATTAGCAGCCTCCTCCTCTGCCGCCTGCTGTCTTCTTCCTCCGTCTCTTCTTCTCTTTTTGTCTTCTGTTCCAAGTGTTTAATCAAACATGATCATTATGACAGTTTCTGTGCGTCTCAGGCTCTTTGGTGACTCTCCGGTCTGCCACTGAGAGATAAGCTCCCATCATCTGTACATGGATCCAAACTATAGTTAAACATGTTGTAAAGTTACAAGTCTCAAGTCGGCCTCTCTGCCAGTTCATCAGATACAGACCCGTTTGCATGCTTTACATTCATATACTTGGACTCGGGGGGTTTATCATGAAGCAACCACAGGAAATGCATTATAGTTGTAGAGGATAGTGCTGATGTGCTGAGTTGTTTTTTTTATGTTGATGAACATTAGGGTAAAACCACATATTTAAACTAAAAGCCACAGGTTTAAGGTTTCACATGGTTTTTATTTCATGTCTCTATCTGCCTCAGAGGCTGAGAAATACAGGTGACAGTGAAAGCATCACATCAGATGAATCCTCCTCCTCTGACAGGTCTCACCCTGAGCCTTGACTAGCTGGTTAGCAGCATAGCAGGTTGAGGTCAGTGTCTGAATCTTCTAAGTTGCTGTTTGTCATCCAGTTAACTGCTGTATGCAAAATGCTGCTGCACGTCTTTTAACTGGCACAAGCAAGTATGAGCACATTTCACCTGTTTTAGCTTCACTCCATTTTAGGATTCATTTTAAAATTCTTTTATTTGCTTTTAAAGCCTTGAATGGCCTTGCCCCACCTTACCTCTCTGAGCTGCTGCACCCTTACACTCCCAGCCGCTCTCTCAGGTCAGCTGACCAGCTGCTCCTGATAGCGCCTAAAGCTAGGCTAAAGCGCAGAGGTGAACGAGCGTTTGCCGTTGCAGCTCCAAAACTGTGGAATGGATTGCCGCTGCACATTAGACAGGCCTCTTCACTGTCACATTTTAAATCTCTTCTTAAAACCCACCTCTTCTCTCTGGCTTTTGACACCATGTAGCGTGTTGCATCTTGTGTGAGCACTTTATTTATTTTATTCTATTTATTTTATTTGTTTTTATCTTATTTTATCTTTTATTTTAATTGTTTTTATCTTATTTTTACTTGATTTTATCTTATTTTATTACTTTTATCCTATTGTGTCCTTCATCGTTTTATTGTGTTCTGTTGTGCTATTTATTGTGTTTTTTATCTTGCTGTGCAGCACTTTGGAAAACCTTGTGTTTGTTAAAATCGTGCTCTATAAATAAAGTGGATTGGATTGTATCACTTAGGGTTGCCACCTTTGATGTGTGAAAAACCAGGTTGATTTTGCTGCTACATCCTGAAGTGAAGTATTATTTCAAGACCTGCAGTAAAGGGAGTCGAACTAAGGACCAGCTGCTAAGGGCCCAGTACGCCTGTATGATCTGTGACCACTCAGCCGCCTCAGTCCTCTGCCTGAATTCACAGTGGGCCTGTGGATGTGGATGCCCGCAGCAGTTGCTAGTGAATAAAGTAAACTTTTGTATTTCTGCTACCAATCAAGTAAAAGTACAGGCATGGCCATTGGCCAATCGTCACTGTTGTACCTGTTTTCATACGTTTACAGACATAGAAAGCAGTAGAAGGAAACAAATGAGGTTTTATTTGAAACTATGAAATTCTAAATTTAAAGTGCATCTTCACAAAAACCAAGACGATTCGTATCCCGGGAAAGAATATACATTTTCCCCGTTGCTCAAAAAGAGAACAATCCTGGGAAAATGGGGGATGGGTGGCAAACCTAGTATTGCTCCCCTCGCTCAGGTTGTCTGTTTTAACCACGCCTTTAAAACCTTTTTACAACTAAAACCACAGAAAAAACAAAGAAAATACATTTCCCCTAATGTATTCCACTTCCTGACATGATTGTCAATGAACTACAATTCATCGGTCACGTCTTGAATGAAATCATATACAGTACAACAGGTGTGGGTCTCATCTGGTCTTTATGGGTTACAGGAGCAGTTGGACATTTTGGGAAACCTTCTTCCTGTTAATGAGATGAGTGTCAGTGTCTGTTGTGATGTGTGGTTAGCCTAGGTTAGCATAAAGACATGGAGCAAGTGTAAAGAGTAAGCATGGATCACTTCTCAGCATTCACTGAGAAATACATGCAACACTAAAATCCGTGTGTTAACCACTGAGCTCTTGGTAGGTGTGTTTTTTGTGTTTTATAGAGCTGGGCTAACCCTGCTTTAAGTCTTTATGCTAAGCTAACTGCCGAGCTCTAGCCCCATAGCTAACACACACACACGTGAGGGCGACATCGATCTTCTCATCCGACTCTCAGTAAGAAAGAAAACACAGAAGTTTCTGATGATCTGAGACACAGACGCAGTTTTTAGACTCAGCAGATTCAGATCAGCTGCTGCTGTGTGGAGGGAAGAGGTGAGCAGAAGAAGAAAGGGATGGCTAGGAGGAACTTAGGTTGATGTGTGTGTGTGTGTGTGTGTGTGTGCATGCATGTGTGTGAGATGTGTGAGTGTATTAGTATGTATGAAGAGTGTGAATGGAAAGGCGCATACTGCTAGCGTAAGGGACTTCCACGGCACGCCGGCTTCGCCTCGCCTCCACTCTGCTCTGTCCGCATATTCTATCCCTCATCAATAAATTACATATTAATGCCTCCACCCTCCCACCCACCCACCACCACTTGCCCTGCACTAATCCACCAGCCCCACTCCTGCTCTCCTTCCCTTTTTCTCTCTTTCTGCCCCACTCCCCACTTCTCTCCCATTTCTCTTCAATGTAGCACTTGTGCTCTCTTTGTTAGAAAGGCTATGTGGTTTGCTTCCTTCTTCTCCTTCTTGTTCTTCTCTTTTTTCTTTCCCTCACTTATATTTATGTTACGCCACAATATTATAATTCGTCAAGTTTCTCTCCAGTCATGTTTTAAAGTTAATAATCCTCTGCTCTGGGTGTGGAGCTCACCTACTCTTACTTCCTGATTGAGAAATCTGGATCAGGCCTTGAGCCCCGCCAGCGACCAGAGAGTATCAAGATGTTGAGACCAGAACCAGAGACTAGCGGTCGTATCAAAACGGTTAGCATAGTTAGCATCTTTTATTTGTTTATGTTGTTTGTTAGCTTGCAACTGGCAGTGGCAGTGGTTGTGCTAATGCTAACTCTCTCTCTCTGTACTGACAAGGTTTCAGGTTTATTTAGCCCCACCCCCTGTCCCCATCACCATGTCAATCCTGTCACAAGCTGACAGGATTGGTTCCTTAGGTTTGTGACGTATGAAACCCTGGCTGTCTGAATCTATGTTTATGAGACTTTCATTGGTTCACTGCAGTTCAAGGTGGAAACACTCAGTCATGGTGTTGATGATTATTTCACTCTTATGTCTTGTATTATATA
Source organism: Seriola aureovittata (assembly GCF_021018895.1). Classification (NCBI taxonomy): domain Eukaryota; kingdom Metazoa; phylum Chordata; class Actinopteri; order Carangiformes; family Carangidae; genus Seriola; species Seriola aureovittata. The sequence goes on along the minus strand of NC_079380.1, from coordinate 1,667,771 downwards.
AAAACATTATATAGATGTTAACAAGGTGAAACACTGGATTTTCTTTAAGGCTCAACTGGCTTTCACTTTGAGTCACACATTTCAGGCTGATTTAAACCCCACAGAGTGATTAGAAACCTCATGGGATTAGATTTATCTCAATATTATTTGTGTGAACAGTCCCTGTGTAAATGTGTAGTGATGGTCAATCTGTAAAAAACACCTTCCACTAAAAGAAAAAATACATTTGTAAACTCTCAAAAATATCTTACAAATAAAACATTCTGCAAATACACAAACAAACATTCAATGCATTTGTGAATACCTTCTTCACATTTACAACTTTCAAACAGGTATTTTTGAATCAATTTTCTATTGGTGAATCAAAGAATCATTTGTCGATCATGGAGCATCTTCTTTTAAAAATAAGCCTTTTTAAATGATTGGCAACAAGTAACGTGCACCAAGTTGTTGTAAGTCCTTAATGGCGCATCGAACTCTATATTTTCTGCAACTGGTTGAGCATCAGTGGATTTTCATTCATACTGGTGGAAAATACATACCAGTAACACATGGTGTTCAGGTTTTTTCATAAAGGCTAAAAACGTGAAAATTATGTCATCATCCTTTCATTTGATGTGGAAATATACACATAAAATACACGTGATATATATTTTATATACATTTTCATCTGAAAATCATCCTTGGATTTGATGTAGAATCCTCAAATTTTTATGAGGCTTTCATTTGTTTCATTGTATTTTTTGCCATCATGAATAAAACCCACTGTGAATAATCCAGTAATCTGTGGGTGTCAAAGTAAATCAAATCATGGTAACAATGTGCATAATTTTGCAGCTGCAATAAACTGTGGAGTTTTATGTTTCGTGTTGAGGTCTGTGTCAACCTTAAGGCCTCGGCTGTACTCCCAGACAGCTGCTGACACCAAGGATGTGTGGTTGGAGGACTGGTTGTTAATTCCTCCTTAACATCAATTTTACTCTTAAATTGGAGCAAGAGTGAGAATAAACTAACTCAAATCTGCAAGTATGCCTCCGAATGTGAAAGTTCAAAGGTACATGCTGCTTGCAGGTCTCCAAACTGCCCAATGAGATACCTGTTAGGTCATGTGACTGTGTGTTGTTTTGCTTGTAATAAATCAGCATGAACCTTCAACAGCCTCAAACTAAAATGCAAAACTGATTGGATATTTTCTGCTCGGGAAATCAAACCACCGAGGTGTCTCTGCTACTGGTCATTATGGAGTCTCATGCTACAAAATGCAGAGCGGTGATATTCTGTATACTTGTTCATGACTCCACAATAGATGTAGAAAATCTGGTGAAAACGCACAGCGGTGGATTTTGTGATTTGAGGCCCTCAGGCAAATTCACCCTGTAACCACTCCGTAAAAATATTATATTAATAGACAAACAACCAACTACCCCGCAGCCAATATTCTGTCTCAAACTTCTCAAATTTACTGCAGATCTTAGGCAGATGATACACTGCCTCTTAACATTTAATGAGCATGTTTAGTTTCCACACACGTCTACGCATGTGTGTAGTGCTGCAATATCATAACTGATCTCAGAATGGTCGAAGCTGAGTCAAAGACAGCTCGACAGGCAGACTTTGGCTAGAGCTAGTTACCCGTCAAAAAGATCCAGGATTATCCTCAATGCACCCACGTTCAAAAATCACAGGCTTTGTCAACGGGACACGGTCACACCCACGAAAATGACAGAAACTATGATGGAAGTAAAGCTGGCTTCCAGAGACAATACCCTGCTGCCTCCACGAGAGGGCAGTGTAAATGACTATTTTTGTCTAGTTTATACCTGCACGCCGATCACAGCACAGAGCACTGGTTCACTCGGCTGACCTGCGGTTGCGGCGTAATACAGTGCACTCCGTAGGTGCACTTGTGTGTAGGAATACGGTAGTTCAGCGGTTAAAAAACTGTAGTGGCAAAAGAAAGTGGTATTTTCATGGGAACATAAACCTCTGAAAATATTCTATATGAAGGGAACATTTTACAGTTACTTTTGACCCTCCTGAATTGAATTGAAAAAAATTTGACCTCTATGAATTTTAATTTTAACCATGACAGTAAGTAATATATAAAAATAGGTATACAAAATTGAATAAGGTCATTAAGATTTTAATCTGGAACATGTTTATTTTTTATGATTGTCATCAAGACAATAGATTTTCATCAACCTTTGTGTATCATTATAAAAAAATTATATAAAACATGGGATTTCATGTTTTTTTTCTATGCCACGGATAATTTTGACAGTAAACTTAGTCTGTCTTTGTGAAACCAGCCCCAGGTCTAGCTTCTATATTAATACTGTGAAAGTATCAAAGCCTCAGTCCACAGAGAAATGCACACAGCCTGTATTCAGAAACTGAGCCTTAAAATGAGTCGTCAGGACTTCTGGAACTTTGTGATGTCACCGCTCTCAGCCACACCCAAGCTCCGCCCACCTGGTCCCGCCATCCAACCCTGCAGGATTTGGTTTACCTGCAATCTGCTTTATTTTCATCACTCAGAAAACAATCAGCCAATCAGAAGAGAGGCTCAGAGGCTCCCTTCTTCTAATTGGCTCACCGACCTGTTGTTACGAGAGCTCCAGAGAGAAGCCTGAGAGAGGAGATGTAAAACTACACTGATAAATCTGTGTCAGTGTTTAAAACTGTGTTAAATAGTGTGGTTAAACAGCATATATTCAGTGACCTTAGAAACAAGTATTTTAGGTACAGAGAGGTTTCGAGGCCCCCCCTTAATCAGGGGCCACAGGCAGTTGTGTACCTAACCTAATGGTAGAGTCCACTCCTCACAACACATACTGTTGGTTTAAAGAGACGCGGTGAGTGCTACGACCGTGCACGCTCTGAGGTTTCACCCACTTGATATGCGAACTCTGCGACTGCTGATGTGCTCCTTCCCACCCAGAGATCAATATGACTGGGAGCAGAAGGCAAACTTTACCCCAGGCAAGTGCATAATCAATAGCCATGTGGGTTCTCGCTAATTAAACTGCCACATTAATATATCTCTCACTGAAAGCTACCTCGGGACAAGAGGGGCAGGGGGGTTGGAGGGGGTTGATGACGAGATTAGATGGGAAAGGGAAGAGAGGGGAAATAGCTGAGGGAGAGCTGGAGCAGAGTGGTGACTTTTTTAATCTGATTAATAACAATTATACACAGAAGTACAGATTCAGGACTAAACAAAGGTAAAAACCTCAGGCTGAATAACATAAAACGATGATGATGATGATGATGGCAACGAATTCATTAAGTCCTTTTCACAGTGATGTTTACAGTTCATCTAACAGCCCGTTTTTCTGTCTTTTCATTTAAGACATGAACACTGAAGAAAAACTGTCTATGATGTCTGGCATGAATAAGAATTACAGGTTGTTAGGAAAAAAACAAAAGTGACTGAGCTCTGAGAACCAGTGCTGCCAACTTAGTGACATCCTCATTAGGTTTGACAACTTGTAAAACACATTTAGCTACTTTTTGAAAAAAAAAAGAATCTACTTACAATTCTCCCAGCTTCTTGGGCAGATCCTACCACCTCTCTTGAAGAGAGTCGTATCTGTCAGTGAACGTGGCTCTGGTCCTACTGTCTTAAGTCAGAGGGGGCAGGGCAGCAGATCTTTCACTTTACCAATCAGCATCCGGACTCAGAACTGAATGAGCCATGAGGGTACCTAATGACAAATCACTAACTGTTTGTTTGAGGAACTCTCAATGATTTATTCTGTCTATTTAAGGAAATATTAATTTACTTTCATTTTTTTTTCTCAAAATACCCAGACTGGGTTTATTCCAGGGTCAATGTCAATGTTCTGCAGGACATACATTTTTGGAATCCAGGAGCCACATTACAGAGACTTCCTGTCTTAACTCTTAAGTTAAGAAAATAGGATTTTCCCAGTTTAGTATTACAGAAGCAAATTCTAACTAATTTTAGGAATCCAACTTATCTTTATCTTATGCTGTCTCAAGTTTATAAATCCAAAATACTCAATCGAACATCACTTATCAACTTTTATGTCAGCAAATGCCACTTTATCTCATCTCGCTGAGATATTTTTGGAACCTTTTAGATTTCTCATTGAAATGTACAAAAACCTTAAGTTCATGACGGATGAGTTTTCTTGTCTTTACCTCTGTCTTCAAATGAGCGTTTTGTCATCAAACCACTGCACATTGCTCAGGTCTTTCATGAGCGTCTCGGTGAATAATAATTGTGTTGGTTGTGTAAAAGCAATAAAAGAGCAGCAGTATGGATGAAACAAGTTAGCTAAGTGATGGAAAAGGGAAGGTCTGGACAAATTTAGAGAATTAGAGAGTTTTTCAAGATTCTGGGAAGTTAGGATAGTAAAACTTTTACGATTACCATGGTTATCAAACAGTTTAAGATAGGATTTGCATGTAAGGAAATGTCTCATACAGGCCAGGTGCTTATCAAACAAGCCTTTGTCTGCAGCCATGGCTGTAATTTTACAGTGATAATCTGGTAGGTTAACACTGATCCATTAATAAACATGTGCAACCACTCCTCCAACCTGAACAACCACAGAGGTTGTTTCCTGATATAGCGGCCGTATGGCGGCAGGCGTACCGGACCCTTGGTTGTCATGGTTACAATCATAAACATGTGGACTGTACCAACAGCGGCATACCTACCTTTGTTGCCATGGTTACTATAATAATGGTCATGGCTTGGTTAGGTTTAGGAAAACAGCTACTTTCACACGGGAATAGAACACCGTTCTCCTGTGTCATAGAAATTCATGTGTCCATTAGTTCGTTGTTGATAATAATAATAATAATAAAAACGGTAAATAATAAATAAATAATAATAATTAGATTAGTCCACTTCCTTTGGCTGAGGTGTTGTATAGCCTGATGGCAGTGGGAACGAAGGATCTCCTGAAGGTTCTGGAGGAAATGCCGTAGGAGAAGCTGCAGCTGAAGCAGTGGGAGAGAGAACAGGTGAGGCTGTGTCACACCTGTTGTAGAACAGGTTGAACTCATTGGCCTTGTCCACATCATCTGATGTTGCCTGGCTGTTCTTCTCTTTATAGCCAGTGATGGTCCTCATCCTCTTCCACACCTCTCTGGTGTTGTTGTGCTGCAGCTTCCTCTCTACTTTCTTTTTGTAGTCCTCCTTCACCTGCTTTAATCTCCTCTTCAGCTCATGCTGCACACACCTGAGCTTCTCCCTGTCTCCATCCCTGAAGGCCTCCTTTTTCTGTTTGAGGAGGGTCTTGATGTCACTGGTGATCCAGGGTTTGTTGTTTGGAAAGCATTGTACAGTCCTTGCTGGTATTACAGTGTCCATACAGAAGTTAATGTAGTCTGAGGTACATTCAACCATTCTATCAGGCTCAGGGTCCTTGCTGTTATCATTTTCCTGTGACTCCAACAGGACATTCCAATCTGTGCACTCAAAACAGTCTTTTAGAGACTCACTGGCCTCTGGGGTCCAGTTCCTGAATGAGCAGGTGGTTGCAGCCTGCCTCAGTACACAGGGCTTGTAGGAAGGCTGAAGAAAAAACTGTTTATGATCTGATCTGCCAAGTGGTGGTAGAGCTGAAGCAGTGTAGGCCTCCTGCATACAACAGATCCAGTGTCTTATTTTCCCCTGTGGGACAGTCAACACACTGAGTGAAGCCAGTCAGGTGAGAGGTGAGAGTGACATGGTTAAAATCCCCCGATATTGCAATGAATGCATCAGGGTGCTGGGTCTGTTCTCTCGCAACAGTCTTGTGAATGACGTCACATGCGACTGCAGACTCTGCTTGTGGTTGAATGTAAATAACAATGGCGACAATGTGTGAGAATTCCCTCGGTACATAGTACAGTCTAAGACCAACCATCACACACATACATATATATATATATATATGTGTGTATACTGTATACTGTATATCTATATATAGTTTTTACTCCTCAGTTTAAGATGTTCTCTGCAGATTGAGATTAGTTATTAGTTATTAGTTTAGATTAGAGATTAGATCAGTTACTATAATACAAGACAATTTTCTGTGATACAACATTAAACTTACTGTACTCTATGTATATACTTTGTGTTGGATCCAGGGCTGTGTTTAGGTCCAGCGCTCAGTCTAAGTCCTTTTTTCCTCTCAGGTATTTCAGCCCATGTGTTATGGATCTTGATGAACTCCAGGGTGAGCTCAGCATTAGATTAAAGTTTCAGCTTTCTTGCTTATGAAACTTGTAGTTGAATGTTAAACTGTACTCGTAATGTTCGGTGACCGGTCCTGGCTGCGGGCCGCCGCTGAAAAATGAACACACAGCAAAGAAACTGATTAGGGTCTCCGGATCAGTTTTCTGCAGCAGTCTGTGTTCACAAAATAAGATGGCTGTTTGATTATAAAAGGCTAAGTCAAGACAACTCTAAAAAACATCCATCTTGAAGAAATCACATCAGCGTTTTGGCAGCTTGTTCCTTTTCAGCACAGCTTGCTGTACGGTTTGAAATCCAGCCAAACTGAGGCAGAGGGAGGAAGCTGGGGAAAGACCTTAACTCTGTGACAAGGATATTAAAAGGCTTTATAACATTCTTGTCTATGTCTCACTTCACTGCTGTAGCTTTAGGCTCTTTAGCCACAAATGGCTCTGAAAGGTCAAGCTAACATGTTATTTGGGCACAGATAATCTCCCACTATGAATCCAGATTCATCAAGAGACTCTTTCTGTCCTCTAGGCAGAGACACTGCTCCCTGTTCGCAGTCTAACTATTGTCCATCCGTATATGACCATTATAGACGTGGTTCTCCATGCATTCCTTCTGAGCAAACATAACGAGCTAGTGTTAAGGTACCCTGACAGTGTGGCACAAGACACATACTAAACACACTTCCTGTTACCCCCGCAGCCATCGCTGAGGCTGATAGCTGTTTTAGCTGCAAGCAGATCCAAAAGGTTAAATTAACAAGTGTGGACTTGTCGCAGACTTATGACATTGTCTCTTGGTGTCTACGGGGACAAAACATTTTGGTTAGATATTTCTTCCTGAATGTGTTAAACTTTTTTAAAAGAGTTTTTGTCTAATTGGGAGATTAAAAAATTGCGAACAGCTGAACAAGGTTAAAATAACTTCTTGAATTGTCCCAGTGCTGGGTCTCCTTAAAGAATTTGTGTGTGAATTTTCCAGCGCAGAGGAGTTGGTCATCTGGCAAGCCCCCTTGTTGGGATTGGGCATGTGTCTGGGGGAAAATGAAACTGCCTTTGCATTTAAATCTAGAAGTATTTGGTTACTTACTGACTGGTACTGACAGTGTATAGAAAACGGGTGATTGCCGAGGTACAAGAACATGAATACGCAGCCAACACCCCCAAATGTCTATGGCCTCAGAAATGGGGAGGCCCAGGATCAGCTCGGGTGCCCCTGTGTGTTACGTACAAGAATCACAAGAGCTGTTAAGTACAATGGGAAATTCAGCATGTGTTTTGAAGATGGACACAATCTCTGCTGGATGATTTTACAGCATAAATAGACAACTGCAAACATGTTAAAAGATGAGCTTTGCAGATTAAACCTACCTGTAACCCAGAGGCTGACATGTTGTCCCACATATCTTCTCAGAGGTAGAGAAGGCCAAGACAAAATCTATGAGTTTCACTCTGAAGGGCTCACTCGGGTGTTTTGTGAGCATTATATCGGATGGCTTCACGTCAGAGTGAATGACACCAATACCCTTCAGGGCGTCAAGGGCTGTCAGCAACTGCAGAGAGATGGTTAGACATACCACTGTCCAGGGTGCAAGCTTAAAAAGATTCAGTGGAAATACAGTTGTGTCACTTTAGTATGTAACTTTCTCAGCTGGCTGAGAATGTCGCCATCACTGGCTGATCAAAGCCACATGGTCTTTACCTGGTGCGTTATTGGCCGGATCTCACAGAGAGTCAGTGGCTCACAGTTACGTTCTGCACACAGTTGGAAAAGACTCCTGTGCAGCAGTTCAAACACTAGACACGTACTGTATGTTCTTTGTATTTGAACGTCTCAAAGCACTGAACCACGTTTTTTCTCGACTGGGTCGAGTACGCTCACTATCTCGAGCATATTGATCTGTGGACGAATAGGAAAACGCAGCATTGAGTCTGCAGTTCATTTAATAAGCGAGAAGATGTGAAAAAAACGTAATCATCAAAACAAATGAAATGATCTACCTCTCTTTTAGAAGTCTCCTCAGTTTTCAGGATCTTGAGGGCCACGTCCTGTGATGTGATTAAATTCACACTCTTGGCAGCCGCACCAAAGCTTCCTTCTCCAGTGAAGCTCTGGATGAGGTAGTGATTTGTGCTGCTGCACAATATGTCACTCCTCCGCTCCTCAGAACTCTGTTCTTTATTGTCTCCACCCGTCACCAATAAGATACTTGTTTTGTAAATCATGTATTAGGTACATATCTTTAGAAAAATGTACTTGTACTGACCGATAAAGCAATTTTTTAAACTCTTAATCTGCAAAATAAGTCATAGTTTTGACTGTTAAATAAATGTAATGGAGGAAAACCATGTTTCTCTGAAATGTAGTGGAGTTGACTTGTAAAGTGGCATAAAATGTTGATACTTAGTATAGTATAGTTCAAGCAAGTACTGCTCTTGAGTAAATATACTTATGTGTGTGTGTTCAGTTTTCTTACCTGTTTTATCTGATTCAGAACAGCCGTCTGAATCAGAACTTGATGGCACAACAAATGCTTTTCCAAATGCTCAATGTCTCCATGGTAACTTTATTAACGAACTCTGTCTTGTAGGTGCTGAAGTGTGCTCAGGTGAAGGCAAACTAGTATAGCACAATGTACAAAGTATAAAGCATAGAGAACTCTTGATGTCATAAACCGAGACAATTCTACCATTCCAAACACAGTTGGAAGATTCCATTAACCCTGTGCCTCCTTTAAAAAATCACCCTGAATGGCAGTTTGTGTACATAACACCACTGTTGACACATAAGAATATATTATAAGAAATATTGTACATTTATATTATTTTCCACTTCCACTGAAAACATTTTTTTAAACCAACATCATTCTTTATCGTAACTCATCACCCTGATCAAATTCATTCATTTTCAGGATTTTAGCCCTTTAAATGTTTGTTTACATAATGCCACTGTCGTTTTTTGAATTATTTTCAATGTGCTAAATGCTAAGGGGAAATTATTTGTTTGCATGTCGGCACACAGGTACACATTTCAAAAATGCACACACACACACACATAGTTATTGACACAGTCTCATTTTTTTTTTTTACAAATACTAATCTTTTCTACACACACTCAGACTACAACCTACAAAAAGGTTGGTTTACAACTACAGACACTGAAATTATTGAGAACATCACTTTACAAACTCAACATTTTTTGACCCTGACTGGGGCCCATAGACGGCTAACTCTAGTCTACAGTCTAGCTATTAACTATTATTTTTATTATTATTATTATTATTATTCTTTTCATTATTTAAGTCAAGTCTGAATATGACATAAACAGGTTTGCATGACACAAAAATAAAATACAAATGAAATACAAATACTACCACAGTGCATCTTGTACTAGTGCCTTGACACAGAAGTTTTATTTATTCATTTATTCATTGAATATGATAGTCTACTATGCAGAGAGACAAGTTAAAACATGCTGCATCAGTATACAGTCTGTATATATACAGTACCTTTAGTTTCCTGTGTCAGTGCAGCTGACAGCGGTCGTGTGTGTGACATGTGGAAGCTGCAGAGCAGTGAGCGACCTGCATGGACCCGGTCCACCATTAAATCTGGCCCAGTTAAGTGATATGTGTGAAATAATTTATGAGTACTGGAGGACTGAGAAGTGACATATGTGAAGTGTACAGGTGTGTACAGGTGTGTTCGCTCATGTACAAGTTCCACTTGGCGATGATGAATATTAATGCTCAACCAGTTTGGGAGAATCAGGCTCGTCCAGCAGCAGAGAGTGTGATGAGAGTGTGCGGGAAGAACCTCTGCACAGCCACTGCCGGCGCAGGAAACCAGCCGGGGTGCTGTGAGGCTGGAATCCAGTCGCCCGAGGCTGAGCTGATCTAATTGGCAGCTGTCTGACATGTCAGCCGAGTCAGCGCTGCCATTTTGGGTCCTGATCAAAGGTGAACGCTGGCTGTTATGGTGGAGGGGGGAGGGGGGAGGGGGAGCTGCTACCAGTGCTGGGATGAAGGTCCAAATCCACTCCATTAGGACTCAGCTACACTGTGATTCTGTATATGTGTGTGTATGTGTGTGTGTGTGTGTGTGTGTGTGTGTGTGTGTGTGTGTGTGCGCGCCAGTCTGTCATCAGAGCTATGCCAACTGATGGCATGTCACTTTTAGCAGCTTGTTATCACTGAGGTTGTGACATCATTAGGGATGGGGTAATGTGTGAGTGCACACACACACACACACACACCTACACACACACACACACACACACACACTCATTCATTGTGAGTGCAGTTTTGCTCTGATGCACTTCTGTTGGACTGCTGATGTTTGCACGGTTGAAATCATTATATCAGATTTGGAGTCTGTCCTCCTCACACCTACACTGCACTTGTTCATTTTTACTACTAAAACGTGAAGCAGAGAGTGAAGAGTAAAATAACACATGGTTTTTTGATCAAGGCCAAACTGACCAGCCACTAAATCTATCATAAAAAATCACAGGGATGAAACTACTTTCCCATAGTCTTCCACCAATAAAATCACTGATCCACCACACAGAGATTAACTTGATCCCAGCTGCTCATCAATTATTTATCTGCTCTCTCTTCTGTTTTGTCTTTGCTCAGAGTTTGACAGTTCAGGGAGTTTGATGAGAAACTGGCCTGAAATAAGGAAGGTGAGGCGGCTTTAACCCCATAATACACAGCATTTGTTTTAATTAAAGCAGCAGATATCCTCATCTCTAGAGAAATTATTTATCTCCCAGACTCTGAACTTGAAAAGAAGTTTTATTATATTTTATTTTTTATTTCATATCAATTCATTTTATTTAAATTTATTTGTTATTTTGTATCATTTTATTTTATTTCATATAATGGCAATCAATGTGGACCAAAGGCATAAAGTGATGGGCCAATGGACCTTTCCCTCCTTTCAACTCCCCTTCTACCAGCGCTCTTGGTCGGACCACAGTCATCTTCACACTCAGCCCCATTTTCATCTCAGCTACACACCTGTAAAGTTTTATGACTATATCTTGCAGGTTGTGACAACACCATGACAACATCTGTCCACAGACAGACCGACGTATAAACACCTGGCCCAGTGCTCAGAACCTACACACACACACACACACACACACACACACAGAGTCACCAGGTGAAAACAATACCTGGTGATGAATCATGCTCCTGTACAGGAGTCTCATTGTCTTGTTTCTTATATTGGACATGTCATGTGAAAAAACCTGTTTTTAGCTGGTGTTGTTTGGTGAGGGAGAGCCCTGCTGAGATGCTGACAGCTGCAGAAAACAGAGGCAACAGAAACCCAGGGGGGGGGGGGGGGGGGGTTGGGGGGGGGCTCATTAGAACAAAGCTAAAACATGAGTGCTGTTTGACAGAGCGAGAGGAGGAAGGAGAGGAGGGAAACAACAGTAAAACCATGGCTCGGGCTATTTAAAAAGGCTTAAATTAATTGAGTTTCTGTTTTTAACTGCCATGTAAATCTATACACACACACACACACACACACACACACACACACGCCCACTCAACAAACCAACCAGTGACGATGTAGAGAACAAATCAAAGGATGAGAAAAGGCTGATTAAGAGCTTAGAAAAGTTGAGGAGGAAGATGAAAGGGAAGGCATGGGGAGAGATGGAGGGAGAGACAGAGAGGAAGAGCTCCATGTTCCAGAAACGTTGTCGCTGCTGGAAGAGGCGTTCACAACAACACGTAGAACAATAATAGTTTGTACTTTGTACGACACCGACAGTTCATCCGGCCTTGACAGCTCAGAGATTTTTAAAGGTGTACAAACAGAACGCCTTTGCAGTATTTGCATGAATTTGACTGAAGCCATTGTAACAACTGTGCAGCCTAGCAACGCACACACTGACTGAGTGTGTGGAGTGTGCTGACTGACTGTATGTTTGCGGGACAGCTCAGACCGACTATATTGGATTACACCAGACACATTAAGATTCATATAAGACACATTTTCTTTTACTCAAGCTGAAATATTTTCAAACTTGCATGGAGGCATCTCTGTTTCGATGAGTTTTCTGTTCGCAGTCACCTTTACATTGACTTTATGTGCTGCTTCTAAAACTTAAAAAAATGTTTCATCTCCTATATCCATCTTCTTCAACCTTTTCCAGAACCTTCAACTAAATAACTTAACCGCAGCCACGAGGGCAGAGGTGTCAAACTCATTTTCACCGAGGGCCACATCAGCATAATGGTTGCCCTCAAAGGGCCAGATGTAACTTTGAGGCAGTATAAATGTAGCTAAATGTAACTAAATGTAATGTAAAATAAATGCAACTACTCCTTAATGTTAAATAACTCAAATAACTTCAAAAATGCCCCCTTTGAAAAAAGACTTTGCAGCGCGGGCAATTTCTTCAGCCACAATAAAGCTAGCTTTCACTGCCGCATTGTTTTTGGTTGCGGCTCTCTTGAACACATCCTGCTGCGATCGCAATTTGCCTTTTAATTCTTGCACCATTTGTTGTTTTTCTTGAAGGCTCACTTTGGCATACGTAGCTCCGTGTTTGGTGTCAAAATGCCGATGTAGATTGTACTCTTTGACAACCGCCACTGCCTCATAACACAAAAGACATACCGGTTTTTCTCCTTGAAGCACAAACATATATTCGCCTTCCCATCTCTCTTGCAACAGCCTTCCATCTGCATCGATTTTTCTCTTCCTGGACATTTTTGGGATCATTGTTTGTATTTCTTAATTCGGAAAATGGCGCTGATGTGGAAACACTGCAATCTAGTGGCGGGATGCCGTCACTTCACAGGTAACATGATCGGCATGCATTATAGGAAATGTAGTTTATGGTCAATGCACCGTTTTGACTTATTTATTATAAGATAATCAGACGTTTTAAGCTCTCGCGGGCCACATAAAATGACATGGCGGGCCACATTTGGCCCGCGGGCCTTGAGTTTGACACATATGCACTAGGGGGTCTCCAAACTGCAAGTTCAGCCTCAATATATTTGTGGAGAATTACATTTACCTGTCTTTATTTGCAGCCAGCAAAGCCTCCTCATGTGTTTAGTGAAGCACTTATATGCTAAAACATTTAATGTGGGATATAAACAAAACTAGGCTGCAATGACCGGGAAGCTGTGGCTTGTGTTTGTGGGGTAATCAAGTCAAACTCATCATTAGGTTGTCACACGAGTGACGTCTGCCGACAGGTATGATGGGATGATTGACAGCTGCACGTCACGTCAGTGAGGAGAATAACGGTAGCGTTAGTGATGGTATCATGGCATCAAAAAGGACTGATCCCTCTGGCGCAGGAAAAAGATAAAAGAAGAAAACTGAAAAAGAGAAACAGGCACAGAAAAAAGTGAGGCATTTGTTAATGATGTAGATTCACTTTGGGAGGGAGGGTGTGTTGTTGGGCAAATGTCTGCGATATCGTCGTCCGGTGGGTGTCAGCTCTATTCTGACAATAGAATTGAGTTTTTGATGTAGTTTTTTTTTTTATTCAAACGAACCATAATAACACAAATTAAAGTAAATTGAATTTATATTATACTGTATATGACTGCTAGTTCTGCCCTCAGTAAGAATACAAGGTAAGACCATATCATCAGTTAGATACAAGTTGTCCACTTTGTAATACCCTGCAAAACATAGGTAAAAACATTCCCTCTATATCATATTGTGCTCATCGCTAATTTACCATCGTTATTATTACTTTAAAGTACAATGTGCAGATGAAAGCAGAAAACGCCTGAGAGTGAAATTGGGTGCATGCTTTAAAGGGACAGTCTATATTGCAATGTATAGTTATTCATATATATATTTATATAATTATGAATTTCTGAATCAGTGCAACATAACTGAAGATATATAATATGAATATTTGCTTATGATCAATTTCGCTTGGTAACCTAAGGGGCTTTGTCTTGCAATTCTGAAATACTTTGGAGCTCCAGTTAAAGCAGAGCCAGCCAACTTATTTATTTTTTTATTGTTTTAGGTGGGAGGGGAAATCATTTTTGTTTAGTTATGTTTCATGTTTAAGAACTTTGTTCTCAAAATTTAAAATAAACACTTTTGAGGGAATATCTGTTGCATTTATTGATGTAGAGGAGCCTCATTGTTTACCTTTTATTATCATTTTCTGTAGGTTTTAATTACTTGGGTCATATTGAAATGTTTAATTTGAATTTGAGTGAGTTTTTCCTGAATCCAGCCTGTTTTCCTCTTAAAGTGTAACAGATTGATCTCCACAGATCATCTTAAAGGGTTTGGAATCCCCCCCCCCCCTATTGTAGTTTGACAAAAAGTGACATAGATTTTACAGTGTAATCCTCAGGCTCTCTGTTGATGTTGTCTGCTTTCATTATCGGCGCGCAGTGAATCTTGGGATGCGTTGGTCCACGAAGGATCCACCTGTTGGAGGTGCTGTATAAAAAAGTTCATTATTATTATTATTATTATTATTATTATTATCAGTGGATGGAGTTCTATTTGTCGTCATGGAGATGGATCTGTTGAGTTGTGTTATGATTTCATCTACAGAACTTTTTAGTTTGAGAAATGAAACCTGTAAACTATAAAAGGTAAAGGAAAACTAGAATCATCACCTCGTGGTTGTTTCTTCCACCAACCAGCCAAGTCGCAGGCGATATGGTCACAGTCTTTCCTTCCTGAGTTACACTGTTGAATAATGGCCAGAAGTGTTTTTGCAGAACATTATGATGTCACAGTGAAGTTGCCCTCTGAACTTTTGGACATGAAATGTAATCACTTCATTTTATCCTTATAGACATTTGAGTTAAATTGTGTCACAATTAGTGAATGAATTTGTGAGTTAAGGCCAGAAATATCTTTTGTGAGGTCACAGTGACCTTGACCTTTAACCACCAAAATCTAATCAGTTTATCCTTGAGTCCTTGTGAATGTTTGTGCCAAATTTGAAGAAGTTCCTTCAAGGTGTTACTGAGATATCACATTCATGAGGATGAGAACAGACAGCAAAGTAAGATCAAAAAGGCTAAGATCAAAAGGTGACTTGTTCAGCTCAGCCAGCAGTTTCCCAGAGCTTCGTGTCTTCAGTGAGTCTAACCATGTCCTCAAAATTAAACATAAAGTGTCATCTGTTTGTCCTTTAGAAAGACTCATATGAATGCCTATCAGCAGGACATCGTCTGTGTAACCCTCTTTAACGCTACTGTACAACCACACACATTATTTCACTGTATCAGATCCATATTTAATCAACACTGAGGTGAATGTACATCACATCTGACTCGGGATCAGCAGATATTAAAGGACAGACCAGGACCCAAACTTGATTAGGACATCCCTAGTCAACCTTTAAGAGACCTCCATTTATGTATAAATCTGTCCGAAAATGTGATCAGATCTTCATACAAGTTACAATTATGAACAAACACAATGCGTTTTAACCAATAACACACGAATCATTGTGCTGTTCTCGTCCATATTGAAAACATGATTCAAACATTCATGGTGCAGCTGAAACAGTGTGTGAACCTCAACTAATGATATGAGCTAACTGGAGTCGGGAGTTATCAGACCTGGAGTCAGTCAGTGAAACCAGATTGGAGGTTTGGGTTAGAGACACTTTGACTTCTAAACAACACTCAGACACTTAAAGAAACATCAGCTGATGTGAACCAGACAGCACAACAAAGACCTCAGAGACTGAGGATGAAGTAGAGTTGATGAAGATGAAGCTGAAAGGGTCACAGAGTTCAGATCTTCATCAGTCCACAGTCACACAGACTGTCTACAGATGGAGATGATTCAGTGACGTCAGCTGACACTGCAGCAGCTCTACACAGATGAAGCTCAGAGTCACAGCTGAAGGCTGAAAGGAACCATTGGAGCTGGTTCATATATCTGTTCATGAGTCCACCGCACATGGAGCATGGAGTCCTGTTGCCATGGACACCACAGAGGAAGCTGCTGCATCACTGAGCTGAAGTTTGACTCTCCAGAACACAACTGGAACATGTTGGATGGACTGATGAGACTGAGGTTGGACTGTGTGAAGAACATCAGCTCTATGTGTGGTGTAAACAGATCTCTGCACACCAACATGAAAACATCCTCCCAGAGGTGAAGCAGGGTGGAGGGAGCATCATGATCCGGGTCTCTGCTGCCTCTGGACCTGGACAGCTCCACATCATCAAGTTTATCAAGGTCTCTTCCGGGATCATGTCAGGGTGTCTGTCCACCTGCTGAAGCTCAGGAGAAGCTGCTGATGCAGCAGGACAATGACCCTGAACATCAGAGTAAATCCACCTTCTGGAGCGGGCCAGTCAGAGCCCAGACCTGAATCCAGTAGATGAGAAGCTGTGGACTGAACTCAGAGAGCTGCTCACATCCAAAGAATCTATTTGAATGAGGCCATTATGTTAGTGTTGCCTCTCACCTACACAGACTAAATTATCAAGCTACCAAACCGACCCTCGCCCTCACCCCCACGGCAAGAGAGAAATACCAGAAATGCCACGGTTCTCGTGAGCGCTGCCTGGTCTTAAATAGGTGTCCCGCCTGGTTATGCACGGCCTCCGCGACATCTATGCCACTGTAATATATTTGTCTGTCACTCCTTTGCTTTCCCCCTGAGTAGCTTGATGAATGTACCGAGCTCAATAATTCCTGACACACTCCCCCCCCCCCCCCCAACGCACCAGCACTGGAACAAGAAGCAGAAAGAGGCACACAGTTCTTGGTCTTGTATTCTTCCAAGGTCTGAATGTCTCCTCGAAGGCAGAGCGATGGATTGAATCCTCCAGACTGAGGATATTTATTTCAGCTTGACTTTTACAAGAGACCAATGTCGGTTTAGACCGTGGTTGAGGTAGAATTTTTAATTAAGATTATGACAGCTATCACGCTAAAGGTTGGGCAGAAATAATATGACATTGTTAAAGCAGCCCAAAACCTGAGCAAAACAACTTTTATACTAAGCAAGTCCTAAATGCCAAGATCCCCGTATGTTGTTATGGTTAACCCATTAAGACTAGGTGCGACGTCTAGACATACATGCATAGTATACCATAATGCTATGGAACCCACTGCACACTGAACAGGAGGTAGATGGTGATTTTATCAACAATAGCAAACTAAGTCCTTGCAGCAAATGCACAGCAATAAGGGGATGAAATACAAAACATTCAAATAAAAGGCTCTCCAACCAGTAGATGTATTTAAAAATAATTTTAATGTGTTTAAAGCAGGAACATTGGTACCTTTTCCTGCATTTATTCATAAAATTATACATCTATTGTCCACAGCTGTGGAAAGTTTCTCTTTCGGTTCATCTGAAGGCAGCAGGACACAAGACTGAACGTGAAAGTGGTCTCAGACCACACCTTCCTTTTTTCAGCATTTCATCATCTCTTTGCTTTAAATGCATTGTGGTGCAAATGTGGATGTATAAAATCTGATGATGTAATGTAACAATTTACAATATGAATTTCTTTTTTTCATGTTATGTTGCAGCATCATGATAAAATTCAATTTTCCCCTCATCAATCCACATTCGGTAATGACAAAGCAAATGTTCCTCCATTTCTCTGCATCATCTCTGAGATGTTTCTCCACCTTGACTGAAGTCCACCTGTGGTAAACTCAGCTGATTGGACATGGTGTGTAAACACACACACCTGTCTATATCAGGCCTCACAGCTGACAAACAGATCAGAGCAGAAACCCTGAGGAGGAAGGAGCTGCTGCAGAGCTCAGAGACAGGACTGTGTCCAGGCTCGGAAACATTTCTGCTGCACTGAAGGTTCCTGAGAAGAACAGCGGTCTCCATCATTCTGACATGAAGAAGTCTGGAACCACCAGGACTCCTCTAGAGCTGGACCTGGACTAACTGAGACATCGGGGAGAAGAGAGGAAACCAAGAACCTGATGGTCTCTCTGAGCTCCAGAGCTCCTGTATGGAGACGGAGAAACTTCCAGAAGAACAACCATCACTGCAGCTCTCCACTGATCTGGGCTTAATGGCAGAGAGTCCAGACGAAACCTCTCCTCAGTGACAGTTTGTAAAGAAGCAGCTAAAGGACTGAGAGAAACCAGATTCTCTGGTCTGATGAGACCTGCAAACACCTGCCCAACGGTGCAGCATGGTGGAGGGAAGGGAAGCTGAATGGAGTAAAATACAGAGAGATCCTGAATGAAAACCTGGTCCAGAGCTTAGGACCTCAGACTGGGCTGAAGGTTCACCTTCCAACAGGACAATGACCCTCAGCTCACAACCAAGACACCACAGTGGCTGAGGGACATCTCTGTCAATGTTAGAACTGACATGAACCCAAGAAGTGTCCATCGACCTGACGGAGCCTGAGAGGATCTAGAGAAAAGAGAATCCCCAAATCCAGGGGAGTAAAGGTTGTGATGTCAAACCCAAGAAGTCTGGAGGCTGTGATCACCCCCAAAGCTGCTTCAACTAAGAGCTGAGGAAAGGGTCTGAATATCATCCGGACAACAAAATCATTTCCTGGAGAAGCATCTTCCCATCTGTTGTCATACTTTACTGTGACTGACTCAGCTGAAAGCTTATTCATTAATGACCACACCCTCTGACCTGTGTTCCACCTCACCCAGACATTTTGGACTTTAGCTGTTCAGAGTCCACAAACGTGCAAGTCTTTAGATAATGAGCTTTTTGTGTTTTGATTCCTGTTTGTGAGTTCTTCTTGTGCTTTGTTGAGTTGAAAATCAAATAAGCTTTGACCCTCAGGGTCTGCCAGTAACCGTCGGTAACCAGCTGCTCCTCAGTGCAGAACAGGAATTCACTTGAAATCGCTAATTTGTAGTAGTTGGAAAGAATCCGTAAGGAGCTGAGTAATGGATTCAGTGACAGGACTAGCTGGTGCAGCCCAGCTCAACCTTACCATTAGCACAGAACCCTTGATGGCCGTCATAATCAATGCTGAGAAAAAGAGAGAATGGCAGACTCTGCAATTCTACAGTTAACTGAAAATGAGAATGTAACACGTACCGGACTGCGGTACCCGTTAACAGCTATAAATATCCTGAACTACAGGGACAAGAGAATGACACATGGAGACGGGGCTCAATTTAGCTGAGTCTTCCGCAGTTATATTTATTTACATTACATCACCGTAAACTGTTTGGACTGTCCGTTATACACTTTATCAGTATTTACTGTCACTGTATATTTATTGTCTCTCGACATTTTTCCATGCTCATACACATATAAAATAAATAAATAAATTAATTAAATTAAAATTAATTAAAACTTATTCTCTGTGTCATTTTCATGGTGCTATATTCATCACTACCAAATAAAGTTTTGGTCACAATTGCATCTTAAATGCGTTGACAAATACATACTATAAAGCACCCCTCGGACTTGCATAATCACAGTAATTTGTAAATAGACACTACGTTATAGTTTCAGAAATCATGAATTTTTATATGTTAACTTGTGAATTTTAATATTTACCCTTTTAAACGGAGATGTGGCTAGATTTAGCTGAGTATTCCGCAGGAAAACCATCTGGACATGCGCCCTCGCTACAGTCTCTGTGGCGAACCCTTATCTCACACTGCCCCCTACTGTCACAAAAGAAAACCCTGCTACTGCAGTGGCATCCCTTGGTTACCAACCCTAAAATAATATTAAATTATGGAGAACATTCAAATACTTACTTTCACAAATGTGGGCACACATTGGTGAGCATCACAAGAAGGAAAATATTTCAAATACGAATATAAACATGGTTGGATTTTCCAAGTCAGGGTTGAAACTGGGCCAATCGAGGGGTAACACTGGGCCAATTCAGGGCTAAAACTTGGCCAATTCTAAATACAGGCCTATTCAGTGCAAAAACAAGGCCAATTCAGGCTTAAAAGTGGGCCAATTCAGGGCTAAAACTCAGCCAATACAGGGCTAAAACCAGGCCGATTCAGTGCTAAAACTGGGCTAATTCAGGGCTAAAACTGGTCTGATTCAGTGTTATAACTCGACTAATTCAGGGTTAAAACTGGGTTTAATCTGTACAGAGTTGACCTGAGCTTCGTCAGGCATCTTGGATTTTTCTGTTAAACTTGAACTTCTCATGGATGGATCATGTCCTGATGCAGAAATATGATGCTGTAGCTCATTTATGTGTGTGACATTCTCTTATCTGACGACTTCAGTCAGTCGGTTGCTGAATGTTTCTTTGAATTTTGTTTCAGATGCATTAGTTCCATTGTCCTTCCTGAGACTTTGTTTGCAGTGCTGAGCCACCTCACATCTTCATCTTTGCACTATGACTCTCCATCCGTCTCTGTCTGTATCTGTGGTTATCTGTTGGTCTCAGGGGGCAAAGGGAGGAGGAGGAGGGAGTTGGAGGGCAGGTGGAGTAAACAGCGTATCCCCTGGCAACCCATTAGTTGACAAGCCCCAGCCTCCCAACCCTCAGCCTGCCTTATAGGCTCATAATTAATTAGTGGGAAAGGTTGTGCACAGGGAGGAAAAGCACCACTAACCTGCTTTTCTCATCCTTCCTCCAGGCCTCAGGATGCTTCAAACAAACTCGTTTGCACAGCGAGGCACCGAAACACATCCAAAAAGTGTTTACTCCTGCTCTGAATGATCACACACAGGCAGGTTGAAGGGCCTGACTTTATTGCATCCATCTCCCTCACTTCCCTCTAAAAAATTTGGCGTCTTTGTGAAAGCATTCATAGTTTTGCCGTTTGTTTTTCGAAGGAAAAGTGATGGAATTTCACACCTCCACACATGGTTGGAGTGGCTACAGGGAGTACCAATAGATCGTGCTGTGGCCAAATACAGTCAGCTGACTGGCACAGAATGGCTCCTGTCACTCTGCTTTCTTTAAATACCGAACAAGTGAGCAAACAGGTTAAATTCACCCAACATACAAACATCCAAATACCTCAAAAATCATTAGAGTTATAACTTTTCAGACTGCAGATGGCAGCAGCAACAGAGCAGCAGAGTGGACCACAGCTCCCAGTGAGTCCAGTGCAGACACTAGTCAAGTTGTGCATTTGAAGAGCTGGGCAGAAGATGACACGTTAGCTCAGTTTTATGCTCTGGCTCCAGCAGAAATTCCAATATGGTAAATAACTACTCAGAGCGCAATTAGCCCAGACATGAGACAACTTCATCACAGAGAGCTGAAGACACGACATTAAAATTCATTATGTGTGGTGTTGTGTTTATTCCTGCTGCTCAGTTTCATTTCTAATATGTATACATGTAGTTGATGGAGGTTGTGTTACAGTCAACAGCGTTTCTCATGTTTATAAACCATAGCATCTGGACTGACTGTCACATTTTAATTATAAGCATTAAAAACATTATACGGGTGTGTTGGTTTCATGTATCCAAATGATACTCATTTGCTGACTTTGCTTACAGCAAGTGGGACGAGTTAGCCTGGTTCTGTGAAATCATAATAACACAAAAACCGTGCAGCTCCTGGTTTACAGGCGATTGTGCGCTGAACTAGTTGAAGTCCTATTGTCTATGTGGGGGATCCAGGCAACCAGCAGAGACTATACAGTGAGAGTAAACCAAAGCTATGACTACAGTTTTGGGGGCGCAATCTTCGGAGAACATGGTCTGCGAAGTCATGGCCTCTGAAGACTGTGTAGACCGCAAAGGTTGAGGGAGAACTTCCTATTTATCCTCAGGACCTTGGACTAGGTTTGGCTGCGAAGGATCCACCACCAGTTGGATTTTTTGTTGCCTGGGAAACAAAGGATGCCTTTTCCCGCCGAATTTGAAGAAGGCTTCGAAACGGGACAGCGGAGTTGTGCCGCTGCAATGCAATCGGTTTTCAGATGCAGCCTCTGAAAGATGTGGACCCTGATAGCGATACCCTTAGATATAGCTTAGGATTTCAAGTGGGTGACCATCATGAGCTACACGACCACCAAGATACACGGTGGTTGTGTAGCAGAGACTAAAGAGGCTGATGCAGTGTGGTTCGTCGTGTTTCCCACATCCATCTTTTACGATTAGATTGTAATTATTTATATTTTGGGATGACATGCTCATTAGATGGAACTTTGTCATTAACTTTTTCACTAGTGAACAGTAAAACTCACAGTCTGTAACTTCTGCCTCTAGGGGTCTTTCAATCAAAACATTTACGGTTTCATTTTGATGTTATTGTGCGGTGGAAGCAGGCGAATGTGGAAGCAGATGATGGTTAGGAGAAGAATGACGAGAAGGAGAACTTACAGTGTAACTATGGCTTTTTGTGGCGCAACGGCTGCTGCTTGGGTACAGAGGTGTGTGTGGATGCGGAGTTGGAGCGGTGGGATTGTGACGTGAATGGCTTCAATGAAACAGATTTCATCCAAAATTTCAGGATGTCGAGGGCTACTTTCAACTACATCTGTCAGCGCCTCTCCTCAAGACCCTCGAAGAAAGACACTCACCTCAATTATGATTAAACTCGCAGTGAATTCCGATACGGGTCACATGGCTGTTCAGTCTGAGGTCACATTTCAAAAAATCAGATCTGTAACTGATTTAGAACCACATATGAAAGTGGCCCAAATCTGATTTGAAAAGATCAGATTCCATGTGATTTGTGCTGTTTACATTGTCCTCAAACAATCAGATCTGGGTCACATAGTGGGGAAAAAATCTGATTCAGGCCACTTGGGCCCGCTGTGTGAACATATCCTAAAAGGTGGTGTTGGATGACATCATGAAATAGCGTGGGATCATGGGAGTTGTTGTCTTCACCACCATTACCTTCACTGTAAGCTCCTCCTGGTTTTGATTCCTTCAGTGTCAGTGGTTCAGGAAATCAAACAGACTCAGTGATTCTAACCATTAAAAACACTGAATGAAGCAGTTTCACATTTAAAGTCAGTGTTTGAGCGACGCTGTACGGAGGACAGAGACGTCAGGGACAAGTTGGAGTTGAGATTGATGCTAACCTTTGTTTTGATTGTTTCTTTTATAACTTCTGAACCAGACATTCAGCAGGTTTTTACCAGCAGCTGAATTATCCACAGAGGTGTCCTCCTCTCCATAACAAACAAACTAAGGAATAAAACCAGTATAAACACCCATAAAGCAGTTTACCTTTAAAATCAGACATTCAACAACATTTCCTCAGCTTGTTTCTTATGTTTTTTGACTAAAATCTTCCATCTGGTTCAAATATAGAGCTGAAAACCACCAAGGTGTAAAAAGTGATTGTCACTTAAAACTAGATAAAAGTCAATGTTGAGCTTCTGTCAGACAAACACACTGACACATGATCATAGAGGATATGATGTCATTGACAGGAGACCGATGACACGTACTGTTACCATGATTAAAATCATAGATTTCTCTGGTTTGAGAATTGATGGAAACATTAGGGATAATGTAAGAACACAACTCAACAACATATAGAACACAGGTCTACATGTTTTAGACATTTTAATGTGAAAAAGTTACAGATTAGAACTTTAACATTATTACTCCTGTAGTATAAAGGATTAGGATAATATTATCATAACTTAATTTTATTATTTCATGGTCATATAGGAATCATTTCTTTATAAGGAACTGAAACAGGAGATAATTTTATGTAATTTGGTGATAATTACAGGGAAACAGGAGCCAGTGACATCAGACATTTCAAATTAATTACAATTAATTACAATTATCAACTGTTTTTGTGCTGATCAGATCAGCTGATCATGTAAAAAAACAAAAAAACAAACACAAAGGCCTTTTGTGTGTACTTGTAAATTACACAAACAGAGGCGGAGATAACAGGAGGATGGAGGAGCAGAGAGAGGGAGCAGCAGAGGAAGAGGAGGCCGGCTGCTGTAGGTGCTGTTTCATTAACTGCCAGTGGACAGCACATACATCAAGCTCCCACAATGCTTAGGGAGTGCGACCGTAACCCGCAGTGATCCACCCGCAAGAAGAGCTGCTAGTGATGGATTGTGTGACATGAACTGAAAGCACACTCACTCTCTCTCTCTCACATACACACACACACACACACACACACACAGACTCGCTCAGCATTTCGCCCAAACTGAATCTCATTGAATCTGATGATCTCTGGAAGAAATCAAAAATACCAGTCAAGAGCAACATCACTCTGACAAACTGATATTTTATTTACTGTTATGAATCTGATATTTTTTCTATTTCCCCTTACTGTGATGCTTTTACCGAGCATGTGTAACCTACAATACAACTTAAGTACTGCAGCTAAATGGAAAGCAAACAGTTGGTAATACTGTTCTGAATGCAGTAATATCCAGGCTTACTAAGACAAAGTTTAGAGATTTTATGGACATCAGTTTTTATGCGGACCATGGAATGTATTCTGTTGTCCATCTTCATCGCTGTCAAATCCTCTAGTTTAAAGGTTCTGTAAATGATTATCATTGTCACTAGATGTCGTACTAGACCACCAGCATCTCAGACCAAAACAAACATCTTATCGGCCACACCCCCTGCCTCCATTCAGCCGCAAGCGGTTTCAGTGTAGGTCTTACGAAGCCCAATGAAAGCCGCCACTAAACACACAGCAGGGAGCTCAACTGAATAAAGTCTGCCTGTGAATATGAGAGCCAACAATAAACAATCTAACCACGACCGTTAGACCTATGCTGCTGTGATATGATCCACAGCAATGCTGACAGTAGCCATCTAGCGATAGCAACATTTGAGGAACATATAATATTGGAAACATCAAGTTAGCAATGTTATCATGTCCAGCTGGAGCCTGTAGCAGCTTGTAGGGTTCTCCTCTCAGTAAAACCAGACCAGTATTGGCTCCACGGTTGGACTGGGAAAGAAATTCAGCCTTGGACTGATCCAATGGGACTGGCTGCAGGTTTGACACTGATGGAGCTGGTAAAGACTAAAAACTTTATGGATGTTTTGACGGTCCACCAGCCTAACAGGATCTGAGCCGTTAGTCCTCATGTCCAGTCCACCTTTGTTCTGGTCTCATTCTCGTCTTTTTAGATGAAAACATGGTTTCTTCTTCAGGAGGGAGTTCTGGAAGGTCACTTTCACCTGAACACTGCGTACTGAACTGTGGCATCTCACCTGTGGGCGGAGCCTGTGTGGGGAGGACAAGCAGTTTAACAGGAGGAGCTCACATGCACTAACATGCACACGCTGCCAGAGCGGCTACCAAAACAAAGACCGGAGAAACTCAGATTACAACACACACACAGAGGGGGTGTGGCTTCGATCTTGCTCAGGAAGCCATTACTCCACTATATCTTTACATAG
Organism: Seriola aureovittata; assembly: GCF_021018895.1. Lineage (NCBI taxonomy): Eukaryota > Metazoa > Chordata > Actinopteri > Carangiformes > Carangidae > Seriola > Seriola aureovittata. Next base: position 1,642,282 of record NC_079380.1, on the reverse strand, counting down.
ACAAGTCATTTGCTGCTGTACTGTTGTTTAAAATCTGGCTTACAGAACCTTTAAGTCATCCGTCACAGTGCAGCACCAGGTAAATATCTCAGCACCAAACTTTCTCACACTTTCCAAACTGCAGAGTTCTCTCAGTAACACCTGGTGTGCTGTTGTATGGAGGAGCCTGTGTATTTCATGCATATGATCTTTCCACATGCTGCCTATGAGACAGTGTGTGTGGACAGCACAAGCTCAGTCTGCATAGTAATTGGTTGGGTAGGCAGCCGTAATGTTTTAATGCATAAATATATCAAGCATTGAAATTACAATTTAATGGTGTGTGGAATTAGAGAAGGAACTCTTGTTCTCCATTCACTCACTTTTTTTACTCACCAGCCCTCTCCTGCATTACCACTCGCTTTCATTCACTTCCACATCTTTTTTTTTATATATATATATTTTTTTTTTTTCATAATGCACACAGCTCACCTTGTCTTTTTAGTATCTATTCTGTTGTTACAGTACAGTATTTTAATTTTGTGCAGGATCATAATATCAGTTAAATCTTATCAGCTGGCAGCCAAACAAAGAGCAGAGAGACCGGAGCACTGCGGATCAGCTTTTTTCAAAGTCATGCCATGAGTGTTGTCTCCATTAGAGATAACCAGCGAGCAGCCGTCAGACACAAGGTGAAGGGAATGTTTTACTTCTTTCACTGCTGAGCAAGAATTTTGCTTCATTCTTAAATTTTTTAGCCACTCAGCCTCAGTCAGTCCACCGACAAATCCGGACTGAAACACCTTATTGACCTGAGTATGAGATGACCCTGATTAGACGATGACCATCCCTAAAGATAAGAGAAACCTTATCAGACAAGTCCTGTTGGGAGTTTCCCTGAGATACTGTCCAGTGATAAGAAACTCCTCGTCCTTGAAGCCTTTTCTCATGTAAAAGTCAAACATGAAATACACATTTATCCACATATATATATATATATATATATATTAATTGCTCTGCCCTGCGACAGCCAGAGCCAGAGGAATATTGTTTTCAGGTTTTCCATCTGTCCATCCCATTCTCATGATTGTGATAGCTCAGTATCACCTTGACGGAACTTCTTCAAATTTGGCACAAATATCCACTTGGATGCCATCCCAAGGATGAAGTGATGAGATTTTGGTAATCAAAGGTCAAGGTCACAGTGATCTGACGTTCTTGTGAATGCAATATATACTCTCCCTTCAGGCTCTTTTTGTGCTCCTCATCATAACTTCCTGTTACTCCGGTCATTCTTGGGCACTTTCAGAGTTTGGTACAACACCTGTCATCACAACAGAAATTCACTCATAAAACATGAGCTCAGCAGATTCAGATTCATCTGCTTCCTTCTCAAGACGGCCCATGTCATAACAAAATAATACAAAGTCATCTGTAAAATTTAATTAAATCAACAGGCCTTATAAAATAGCTACAAAATACATGTCATCCAAGTTTAAAACTAAATAAACTTTAAGTCCAAACTTATAATTTGGACTTGTAGCCTATTGAAAAAAACTGACTTGCCTTTAATGAGTAAAATTGCTTGTGTAGTGAGGAAGAAGTTGGATCTTTATCATTGTGCATGTGACCACAGGAAACTTTACATTATTTGGATATTGGACTTACTGGCTGCTTCACAGAAGTGGCAGTAGGATTGTAGCTTTTTCCTTATCTTCAGAGTTGGTTTAGGTCTTGTCCACACTAATACAGATATTTTTCTTAACTGATATATTTCCCCTCTGTTTAAAAAAAAAAAAATCTGTCTACATTTTTAGTCTTATTGTTAGAATAGCATTATTAATGTTATTATTAGTCTTTTTTATTAGCCTCTCTCAGACAGACGGTCGTCAACTATGCGTCTGTTCTGTTCAAGGTTTCTACCTGTTAAAGGAAGGTTTTTCTTGCCACTGACACTAAGTGCTCCTCATGAGGGAATGTTGGGCCTCTGTAAATAATATTATAAAGCAACTGTCTGGACCTGCTCCATATGAAAAGAGCCCTTTGATAACTCATGTTAGGATTCAGTGTTATATAAATAAAACTGAATTGAATTGAATTGAATCCGCCAATCAATAGTACTCCCACTTCGGCTGGTGCTAATTTCACACCCTGAATTAGCCTGTTTCTCTGCTTAAGACCAAACTCAAAGGGCGGGGTACAGACATGACAAACTCAAAAGAAAGTCTCTGGATAAAAACACAACCTACGAGCGAAGAGGAGCATGCTGGAGCTCATGGAGAGAGCAGAAACACAGAACATGGAGAACCTCCAACATCACACAGCTCACAACCTGGATCACTGATGGGGATTTTCTCCACTGAGGCAAATGACTCATCAACTCATACACAATACGCCACCATATTACACACAACCGCAAGGTAAGCGCTTGTGCTTATGCGCACATACATACACCCCCACCTCCACATGGGCGATCACAGCACAACATCCTGCTCAGCTCTCCTACACGCAGGCTCTGGTCCAAGATGATCCTGAGCTATTTCAGTCAATACTAATGTCGCAGTGAGGCCTGAATGGTTGTCATTTGAAGTCATGCTGCACTACGGCTGCTTTGATTACAATTGTGTTACATTGCAGTTCTATTCCATGTTGCATATTAGACCACAATGAATGATTGCTGTAAATGTTTATACATGTAGAACACAGAAAACCCTCCTCGTGGTTGTCTGCCTCCTGCACTCAGACTAGTTTCAGGTTACATCTCTGTTTACCCACAGTCATAGAAAATATGAACCATTTGTGTGAAATGCTATGGATTTACAGACCTGTCTAATAATGTTTGGAACAGAAAGCCAAAGGTCTTAGCTTTGTTAGGGCTACATTTTTTTTCCGAAAGACACGAGTGATGCTGTGCATGTTCCAAAGTTTTCCATCCACTCCTCAATAATAACAATCCCAGCTCCACCATCTGCTGCTTCGACGAGAGGCCTGTACTACGAAGCAAGTTCATCATACCCAGGATAACTTTTAGTTATCTGGCTCAACTGAACCCAACATTGACCGTCCTGATAACCTGTTATCAACTGGCTCAGTTTTCCCTGGGTTCACCTGTTCAGCTACGAGCGCGTTCATGTGAAAGAGGCGGAGTTATTAATTATAAGCAGCATCGTCAGAACCATGAATGAGGTTCTTGATATGATATGATAAGAAACACTGATACTTGCTGGTACGTTCAGTTATAACCACGTCCAAAAGTGATATTCAACAAGGTGAAGTGTGAACAATATGATCACATGACTGCAATAAAAAAGAAATATTTCTGAATAGGATAGGATATATGGTAAAGTAGATGAATTATCATTATTAACTGTTATGAACATGTGATGCAGATAAAACAGTTAAAGTTGATGTCAGATGAGTCAGAACGACTGAAATGTTCAAAAATTATAAATCATAATTATAATCATGGAAATAATTAACAGTGTGTGGATCATCGTTCTAATCAAAGACATCAGAGATATTTAATTCTTATTTCCAGTTATCGTCAGTCTTTTCCAGTTTTTCAAGTGATCTGATTGGTCACTATTTTGGCTGTTGACAGGTTTTGATCTGATCCTCTAAGTTACCATGGTACCATGGTGCAGCAGCACAAAGTTTTCAGGCGCATGCAATATACACAAATCAACAATGGGCATGTGCAAACAGAGGTGTAACATCATGGCTTCCCAAGCGTCCACACGGAGTCTTTAAAAATCTGCACACTTTCAAAGGTGGTTGAAAAAAAAACGTGGGTGAAAATGTTTTCTTTTTTTTGCAAATTGTCTTTATTATTGTGGACAAGGCCTCAGAGACACTAACTGAACTGAAATGGAAATAAAAGGATGTCCTTGTTTTTCTTCCGCTCACATGGATCAAAACACCTTCAATATTCAGGCCCTAATGCACAGTTAACCACACATAATGGACACACGCAAGCTCTTACAAAAACTTTTGCTCCCAGACTTTCAAGCCTACACACACACACACACACACACACACACACACACATAGAGTTTTAGAGTTATTTGTGTCTTCCTACCTGTCATGTTCTCTGGATTGTTTGACACATTTCCTCGTCTTCAACTTATTCATTTTTCTCCCTCTTATGCACAGACTAATTTCTTGTTGTAAACCGTCACTCAAGCTGATGAGAGGTGTGAGAGTGTGTCAGAACGTGTGTGTGTGTGTGTGTGTGTGCGTGTGTGTACAGTATGGGGTGGGGCAGCCCGTTGCTGTGTCAGTAGTTGAAGCAGCTGTTACTGTGACGTTTCATGAGTGATGGAGCCTGAGAACTTGTTTGTGTTTGAGACTTTGACTGAAAATCTTTTCCCATCACCATGTACTTCCTGTTCCTGATATCTGTGGGTGTAAAATGCTGTGTGTGTGTGTGTGTGTGTGTGTGTGTGTGAAGATTGATCAGTGTCACCCACCACCATATTTAATGTAATAGCTCCTTACAGTCTGGTCCCGTGTCCATGTCGTCCTGACTTCTCTTCCTCTTTAAACCTTTAGGTTTCGCTGTCTCTAAACTTCACTGTGGGTTCTGTTTTAACCCAGTAAGAATTACTGGTATATTCATTCATTCATCCTTTATGTACATTCCTGCTGTGATCACATTGCTTCTTATTTGAACCCGACTGGTTGGAGAAGATTAAAGTGTATGTACCTTATGTCTCTTGCATGTTACATTAAATACAGGATTTGTAGTTCAAATATATAAGACTATGTCTACTAGCACAACCTTGTTAGCATAGGATTTACTAACTGGCCACAAGGAGATATCGCAGCAGTTTCTGACTATGTGACTCTTTACTCATGAAGATATTAACAACTCATCAATTATAAGACACATCAACAAGCTGTTTAATAGCTAATACGAAGTGACCATTACTGTCTGGGGGTAGTAGCTTTTTGTATTAAGCATTTTTTTTTCTCTAGAACCCCCTAGTGGTGAATGAAACTATGAAACTCAATAGTTTGTCCACTTGAGCCAAATTTAGTTGCAACTGGATGAAACAGTCGAGAGTTATGGCAGTTTGAACTGATGTGACCACACCCACGAACGTTTGTTAGCCAATCATGGAACAGATCCAGTCAAACATGTGTGCCATCCAAACACAGTTTATACAAGTTTGTTGCATCTTGGATGAAAGATAAGAAGTCCGAAGTATGTTTAAATCGAAAATGGTGGAAAAATGTTTATGACAGAAGTGGGCGTGGCCTGTATCAATCTCCTCAGCATCATCCGCAGAATCTGTAGACACAATTTTTCTTCTACAACTCACAGTTGCTGGGATACGAGCCAGAACACTTTGAAATGTGTTAGCTCATTCCTAAAAAATTGTGATTGCTGAAAGCTGCTTGACGCTCTTATCCAGTGTCGTGCAGGTTCACACGTTGTAAGAGCCAGCTCGCAGTTCAGTTCACAAAGGTTTAAATGAACTCGTTCATGTTCATAGTTCACAATTTTGAATTTGAATGTTCATTTCCTCCTTTTTATTTTATTTTTTTCAGTAGAGCCTCCTCCTACCCGTCCATCCCCGCCCCCAAGTACTGCCACTTCATAAAAACCAATGAATTACTGTTCACTACTGTAGAGACACAGACAGAGATCAGTAAAAGATAATGACTATATGTTTTATGAGTCTATGCTGTGAGTTTGACTCAGGTGGAGGAACTTTGTGGCTGTTGGTTCATGGTTTGACCTTTTTTTTTCAATGATTTCTTGTGATCATCATTCACACGCAGATATTTCTTTAAAGACTGGACAGATGCTTCGACTCAATGTGTCGTTTCAAATTTGTTGCTGATGTATCCGACGTTCACGCGTTCGCATAAACGTGAGATTTCTGCAGTTGGAATCTGAACTGATGCTAGATGGATGGATAAATGGATGGATGGATGGATAGATAGATGATTGCAAACACCCATGTTCAGTTCACCAAAAATGAGTGCCTTCATGCACAAAGCCGGGGATCAAACTCAGAACCTCTAGCTCCCTAAACGGAGCCTCAATAGCGGATGAGTTATCCACTGAGCTACTGACATGAAACTGTAATTCTATACACAACTACCACAACTCTTGCTTGTTTACTGACATGATCTGTTTTTAGTGACGTTAAATGTCACCAGTGAGCAAACAGAGGCCACACCCTCATTATTGCCCTCTAATGGTAGTTTCACACTTTCACACTTCGATGAAGAAAAAGTGACTTTAGTTAGTTGAGCATGAGAATATAACACATTTCCACACTCCAGACACGCTGACGAGAGTCAGCCTGTAGTTTCTACCGCTGTCCAATAATATGAAACATCAAATATAAAACCTCTATTTTATTAGATGTTTACATTTAGAGGAAGAGGAGGCGTGTGGCGACATGTTGATGGCTGTTATGTGCTTATAGAGATAAATCACTGCGACCAGAAACCACTGCCCTACAGTCCAGGGACCAGATGCATGATGTATACACACATAAATACGTACGCCCATAAATTGGTTTTTATAAACACAGAATGTGTCACCTCACACGTTCCTTTGACCGTGTGAACACGCCGTTTTCCAAAGTGATCCAAGTCACAGTGAAGTGAAACTACGTAATAAGGCGAGACACGTGATTTAACCTGAAATGAAATAACAAACTTCACGGAGCTGGCAGTCGTTATCAGTACAAGTTTTGTTGTTTCCACAGTAATAATATTTTACAATTCATAAACAGAAATAATTGTTTGTGCTCAATGTTTCCTTCAGCGTTGTTTAATGTCCTTATTATCTATTGTGAGTCATCCTGTAACTGTTTGATACTATATGAATATTTACTGATCACAGTGTTGGAGCCTCTGGAGCCTCGTTAAGACTCTCTGGTCCCAATAAATGAAGTTCAGAGTGAAACAGGACTTTACATTAGAGTGATTGTACTAAAGTAAACTGGTGCAGGTTTTTACCTCCCATCTGTAAGAGCCTCAGTTTCACCATCGTCTTTCTTCTCTGTCTGATCACTTGTGGTGGAGACAGTGTTTTTATACAAACTGATGGATTAAGGGAGAGTCTTCATCTATTTATGGCTAATTGTGGGAGTGGAAATGAGGCTCGTGCACATGCGCTCAATGTGTCAGTGAGTGAGATTTATAAAGCAGAATCATGTGAATGACGGCTTCATAATTCTGATGAGGAGAATGTGTATGAACTACACAGAGTCTACACAGAGTTTTATTCCTCTGGCCCCTAGTGGTCCACTGCCACCGATGACACACGACATGACACACTGATGACATCTGTAAACAGCTGTAAAACCCTTCACTTTGGAGGTAAAGATTTCCAAAACTAAAGATGTTTTAGCTGATGCAGAAAACATTTTAAAGAATGGAGTCTGTGTGTGATGGAGTGTTAATATTTTTGGACCGCCTCAAAGACAACACACTGTTGTTCCGTTGTTGTAATATTTCTACATAATGTGACAAATGTGACAGAGTAACATCTGGATGTTTTAACAAAAGCAGTTTTATGATAAATTATCCACTGATTTTCTTTTTATTAATTAAACTTAATTTATGCAGTTAAGTCGTGAGAATATTGTAAAAAATGATTTTTGAAATAACAGGAATACCTTCAGCCACTGAGATGCTCCATGAAAGATGTTAACAAGTTTTGGTCTGGTTTTTGTACACACTGCATATATCTGATTGCTAACACATTATTTTTAAACATATATAAAGTACCTAATGGTCAGCAAACAGCCACTCATCTGATGTAGCTACTCTTCACTTTCGGGGGAAAAATTAAAGTACTTTAATTATTCTCGGCACATTCCCGGTCCACCATGGTGGATAAATGTGACATGATGTGCACTGAACAATACTGGAGTCATCATGAACAATGGGGCCGATTAGGAGGAGTTTCCCCTGGAGGAGCCGGCTCCAGCAGCAGTGGGCTGGAATGATTGCACAGGCGTCCCCTCTGTTTGTTTTTAATTTCACATTATCTCTTTGCTTATTTTTGAGGAAATAATGAGTCATTAGTTAAAGGGAGAATGTGGACTCCGGAGCAGTTTGGCTAAGAGATAAACTGCGGTGACGATGTCGTCCAGGGACAGATCCCGGAGCTGCTCCACAGACAGTGAATAATGGACAGGCTCCTCTGACTCTGTGACAGCAGCCCTGGTGATCTGACTGGGATAAGGGGACTTGATGCTCTGATATCCAGCTCAGGGAGAGTCCTCTGTGGGTGTACATATTGATTTTACTGCCCTCAATCTTTGTGATACCACAAACTCACTTATGAGGTGGATTTACATAACTCAACTTCAGAATCATAACTACACCAACAGGTAGATCATTAACTCATTAGAGCGCAGTGCATGCTCCTTTACTGTGCAGATATTCAGTAGATATTTGACACAGCCCAGCATCAGTTCTTAAAGGATAACTGTGGTTTCTAACTGTATGGTTTAGATTTTACTTCATACTGTATATTTGAGCTGATTTACTAAAAATATATTTGCAGTGTTTATACAGTTATTTAATATTTACATATTTAAACACACGGTCTGTAACTTCTGCCTCTAGGGGTCTCTCAATTAAAACAATAACAAAAGACGGTGTTGGGTGACATCATGAAATAGTGTGGGATCATGGGACTTGTTGTTTTCACCACCATTACCGTAAGCCCATCCGGCTTTGGATTCCTTCAGTGTCAGTAGTTCAGACCCGGTGATTATAACTGACATCAATTATCTGGAAAAAAAAGTTTTTTTTTTTTTTACTTTTATTGTTTTTTTTTTTTAAATATTGATGAAAATGAAATTCACCCTGCTCTTCTGTGTGGTATGTTGGAACCTACTGCACACTTAACAGGAGGTAGATGGTGATTTTATCAACAATAGCAAACTAAGTCCTTGCAGCAAATGCACAGCAATAAGGGGATAAAATACAAAACATTTAAATTAAAGGTTCTCCAACCAGTAGATGTATTTAAAAATAATTTTACTGTGTTTAAAGCAGGAACATCGGTACCTTTTCCTGCATTTATTCATAAAATTATACATCTGTTGTCCACAGCTGTGGAAAGTTTCTCTTTCGGTTCATCTGAAGGCAGCAGGACACAAGACTGAACGTGAAAGTGGTCTCAGACCACACCTTCCTTTTTTCAGCATTTCATCATCTCTTTGCTTTAAATGCACTGTGGTGCAAATGTGAATGTATAAAATTTGATGATGTAATGTAACAATTTACAATATGATTTTTTTTTTTTTTTCATGTTATGTTGCAGCATCATGATAAAATTCCCATGATAAATCCCCTCATCAGTCCACATTCGGTAAAGACAAAGCAAATGTAGCTCAGGTTCCTCCATTTCTCTGCATCATCTCAGAGATGTTTCTCCACCTTGACTGGAGTCCACCTGTGTTAAACTCAGCTGATTGGACATGATGTGTAAAAGACACACACCTGTCTATATCAGGCCTCACAGCTGACAAACAGATCAGAGCAGAAACCCTGAGGAGGAAGGAGCTGCTGCAGAGCTCAGAGACAGGACTGTGTCCAGGCTCAAAAACATTTCTGCTGCACTGAAGGTTCCTGAGAAGAACAGCGGTCTTCATCATTCTGACATGAAGAAGTCTGGAGCCACCAGGACTCCTCTAGAGCTGGACCTGGACTAACTGAGACATCAGGGAGAAGAGAGGAAACCAAGAACCTGATGGTCTCTCTGAGCTCCAGAACTCCTGTATGGAGACGGAAAAACTTCCAGAAGAACTGCAGCTCTCCACTGATCTGGGCTTCATGTCACAGAGTCCAAATGAAACCTCTCCTCAATGACGGTTTGTAAAGAAGCAGCTAAGGGACTCTGAGAGCTGCTTTGGAAGCAGTTACAGCTTTAAGACCAGTCTGTTCTAGGCTGCATTCATCCTTCATTAGGTCTGACCAGTCTCCCTGTCCCTGCTGCTGAGATGCTGAACAATGCTTCAAGTCAAGTCAATTTTTATTTGTATAGCACCAATTCAAAACATATGTTATCTAGGAACTTTCCAAATAGAGCAGGTCTAGACCTTCTCTTTATAATATTATTTACAGAGACCCAACAATTCTCACCAAGAGCAGCAGCTGGTGACAGTAGCAAGGAAAAACTTCCTTTTAAGAGGCAGAGACCTCAAGCAGAAACCGGACTCAGGGTGGGCGGCCATCTGCCTTGACCGGTTGGGTTGGAGAGAGAAAGAGAGAGGGAGAGAGAGAGAGTGAGCAAGAAAGAGCACAGAGGAAAAGAACAAAAATGTGCAATGATATCAGTATTAATAATAGTGATAGCAGCGGCAGTAACAGCAATAGTAATGTAATGGCAACTGTTGTGCTCCTACTGATGAAAATAGTAATGACAGCTAATAAACATTAATAATTATCTTTTTTTGGGGGGGGCTTTTTATGCCTTTATGATAGCACAGTAGAGAGAGACAGGAAATCGGGAGGCAGAGAGAGGGGGAATGACATGCAGTAAAGGGCTGTCCGATGTGAGATTCGAACCGGGGCCAACTGCAGCGAGGACTGTGGCCTCTGACATATGGGGCGCCTGCTCTACCCACTACGCCACTCAATGCCCCGATAATTATCTTTTTTAGCAGCTTTAGCAGCAGGTGTTAAACCTGTGTCGGGTTGGACCAAAGACCAGCATCTCAGTTTTGTCTTAATTCAGGAGCAAAAAATGATGAGACATCCAGCTTTTCACAGCAGACAAACAGAGCTCTACATTCATCATGTGAGAGGAGTGGTCAGCCTTTATAGGCACATACAGCTGAGTATCATCAGCATAACAATGGAAATTAATTCCATGACTGTGAATAATTTGACCAAGAGGTGAAGTATAGAGAAAAAAAAGCAGAGGATCAAAAACAGAGTCCTGGGGTACTCCATATTTCACAGATGTCGATATAGTGTTATTATAGGAGATGCCCTGTGTTCTGTCAGATAAATAGGACTTTAACCAGGTGAGGGCCAGGCAAGAAACACAGAATATGCTTTCAAGTGGGTCAAACAAAATACAATGATCTATAGTATCAAAAGAGAGGAGCACAGAGGTGGAGTCCAAATCCATGGGGATCAGAAGATCATTTACTACTTTAGTGAGCACTGTCTCAGTGGAGTGACAGGCCCTGAAGGCAGACTGGAATGATTCAAAAAGATTGTTATTAGACAAATGAAACAAAAGCTCCTGAGACACAGCTCTTTCCAGTACTTTAAAAAAGAAGGGAAGGTTTGAGACTGGTTGATCATTTTTTAAGGATCCCTCATCGCGGTGTGGTTTTTTAAATAACAGTTTAATCACAGCGGTATTAAAGCTACTGAGAACAGTGCCAGAAGTGAGTGATAAATTAATAATGTTCAGCACTGAAGGTCCCAAGATTGGCCAGAGGTCGTTGGAGAGCTTAGCAGGTAGAGGGTCCAGTAGACAGGTGATTGGTTTAGAAGACAACACCACCACCAAGAGAAGAGTAGCTTAATTAGCTCATTTCAGCTTGCTAACAAGCTTAACTACGATAGTGAACCGGGTAAATATGTCAGCATTGTCATTGTGAGCTTGGTTAGACGCTGATGCTAAAGCAGCCCTGTGTTTAGGTACAACCTCACAGAGATGGGCTAAAGATCAAAACGTCAATGGTCGACTTCACTGTGACATCATAATGCTCTGCAAAAACACTTCTGGCCATTATTCAACAGTGTAACTCAGGAAGGAGAGACTGTGACCATATCGCCTGTGACTTGGCTGGTTGGTGGAAGAAACAACCACAAGGTTTTTATCCAAAGCTAAGATACCTTGTCCTGACCCCAAGTGTTTTTTTTGTAACACAGACCTATCCTCTGAATTAAGCAAAATCACCAAAATTTTTAACTTTTCCTTTAAAGACAGAAAAGCTGTGCAGTGTTGAACAAAAATGCAGCACTTTTCCCTATTTTTGTTAAAGATCATTAAACAACAATTTCATTTAATCCAGTGGGTAATACAACAAAGGTAAAACTGTTAAACTGTGCAGGGTGCAGGTATGATTTCCCAAGAAGCCGGTTTAACACAACAGCTTGTTAAATCAGGATTCAAAAGACTAGAAATGACTAGAAGTTAACCTCTGATTGGTAGAAAATAACTCTCTGTCAGCACAGATGGCCTTTCTTTTCTCCTGCTCTGTCTGTCTTTCTCGCTTTCATTATTTCTCAGCCCTCACCCATTCTGCTTTTATGAGACTGAACGATCAATAAAGGATTGTGCAGGGAGGCAGAGCGCCTCACATCCCCATTTGGGAAGATAATTTGCGTCAGAAAATGGCAGCTGCTGCACAATAGTATATTGATGTATTAAAGAAAAGAAGTGGACGGCATGCATTACAGGGGAGAGGACAGAAAGAGAGAGAGAGAGGGAGAGAAGAAGAGGAGTGATAAAAAGTGAGAATGAGAGAGAGAGATGTTGAAGCAGGTGGGAGGATGTAAAAATGAAAATACAATGTGAGATTTGTGAGTTCAAAAGAAATGTGTGCCAGTTTCTTAACTGTTCTTCCTGTTCAGTACATACAGTATCTGATGGATTTTATAGCCTAGAATATTAACTAGAATCATCACCTCGTGGTTGTTTCCTCCACCAACCAGCCATAGTTGTAGGAAATGTGGTCTCTCCTTCCTGAGTTACAGTCTTCAATAATGGCCAGAAATGTTTTTGCAGAGCATCATGATGTCACAGTGAAGTTGACTTTTGACAATTTGGATATAAAGTGTCATCACTTCATTTTATCCTTATAGACTTTTGAGTTATATTATGTCATAATTACTGTATGAATTTGTGAGTCACAGTGTGACAGAAGTGACGATTTTCCCTCTGGGCATTCCTGATATACTGCATTCACAAGAACGTGAGGTCACAGTGACCTTGAATTTTGACCTTTGACCACCAAACTCTAATCGGTTCATCCTTGAGTCCAAGTGGATATTTGTGCCAAATTTGAAGAAAATCCCGTAAGGCATTACTGAAATATCACATTCATCAGGCCAAATCCACATTTTGTGAGCTTTGACTTTTGACCACCAAAATCAAATCAGTTCATTCTTGAGTCCTAATGAATGTTTGTGTCAAATCTGAAAAAGTTCCTTCAAGGTGTTACTATCGTGTCCACGAGAACAACACAAGACGGACATCCTGAAAAACAATATGCTCTCACTGTCAGAGATATAAAAACCGGAGAGGTGTAGATTGTTTCTTGGATTTGCCAGATTTGCTGAGCAGTGCAGGATAAATGTTGTCACACATGTGTTAGTTTTACCTCATGATCTGATATTTAAGCCTAAAATCTATCTATCTATCTATCTATCTATCTATCTATCTATCTATCTATCTATCTATCTATCTATCTATCTATCTATCCATCCATCCATCCATCCATCCATCCATCCATCCATCCATTTATCTATCTATCTATCTATCTATCTATCTATCTATCTATCTATCTATCTATCTATCTATCTATCTATCTATCTATCTATCTATCTGCATCATGCAGTATGTGTGAGTCTTGTTTAACATAGCCTTTAGTTACACACATTAAAATGAATCAATGTAGCTAATTTATGAAATTTTGGCTTACCCCTCATTCCTTCTTCTTTTTTTCTTTTTTTAAACAGGTTTTGTAAAATAATGTTTATATTTCACGAAGAAAAGTATAAATAAGCTTTGTTTTGGTGTCAGTAGCAAAATGCAGGTATCACTGTAATGAAACCAGGACCTCGGCTCCCCCCTAAGAAAATGCTGTGTCAAACAGATAAAGACGAAGGAGCAGAGGCCTTCATGACAGTTCAGAAACACGAGCTCTGCAGCCACCACTCAAACTATTTGTCTCTTTGCTCCTCTGGTTAAAACGTTGCCATCTCAGACTATTGTTGGATCGATAGCTCTGTGAAAAGATTAAAAGTGGGTGGTGTGTGTGTGTGTGTGTGTGTGTGTGTGTGTGTGTGGTGGGGGCTCATAGAGTACTATGGTTGAGCAGTTGCCTCCATTAGTCTTCTGACCTCAAGATAATTCCTGGAAGCTCCATTTGTTGTGGTGCTGTCCTGCTGGCTCTTTGATTCACTTAACTCATTCAGAGACACAGAGACCACTTCAGCCAATTGTTGCCTCACGTCCTGACTTACCTACTCTCAGTGTGGGGAGGAGTTACCTGTGTTTACCTGCTGGGATCGTAGACCAGGTCCGGGTTGATCGCGGCTGTACAGATGTACAGTTTTTGGTCAGAGACAGCTTGTGTCGGGTTTTGACCCCGGTGGTCGTCCTGCATATTGATGAGCTGTCTCCTTCAAAACAGCATCCAGCCTGACTGTAACTGGCAGCTATAAAACCACCGCAAATGCTGAAGAAGCACAATCTGAGATCTAGAAGAGACAGGAAAAAAGTTAACATGCGCTGCAAAGGGGAAAGTCAGGCTTTGCTGGTTTTACTTGCTGCCTCTCTCCATCGTTGTTGCTGCCAACAGGATAAGTTTTAATAGTTGAATTCAAGCCTCCAAATCCAGTGATCAGTTACTCAAACTGCATTCACTGTATTTTTGTCTGGCCCCACCATGTATCCCCCTTAGCTGTTTTAAAGGAGCTATTTGTAAGTTTTGCTATTGCTACATAGCTAATGTTAGCATTAGCAGCAGTTTACTTATCAGTCTTGGCAATAGTTTCAGAAACTGCAGCTCTACGGCTTCAAGGCCCAAAGAGGTAAATGTAACCAACATTTTCTACAGCAGTGCTTTGAGCTACATGTTAACATCAGCATGCTAACATGCCAAAGATATTGTAGCATTTAGTTCAAAGCATCACGTGTGTTTCTGTAATTTCACACCATAGTGTTCTCATATTTTCTCAAACATGCTAATTAGGTTTAAGTGCTCTACAACAAAGAAATTACATGCACCAACTGCTTCACATGAAAAGACATAAAATGAACATAAAGACATGTTAAAAGCATTGATCTAAAATATCTGTAGACGATACAAAAATTGTTTACTTATTAATGCAGGTGATAAAACAGAAAGCTATGATTTCCTTATTCAACACAAGTCTGTCATAGATAATTAACAAAGACATGAAATATCTGAGCAGGCCTCAGACCTTGCACACCCTGCTATCAGGTTTAAGTTGACAAATGGAGACTTTATTATTGCAACCCCACAGTTAACCTGTCAGTCCTTCTCTCAGCCTCTGTCACACACACACACACACACACACACACAAATGTAGATGGCTGATAAACCTCTAATTACTGTCCCAGCTTCATCTGGTCTCTGTGGCCTTCTTGTTTCATTTGAATAAAATAAAAATAGATAAATAAAAAATGGAGTGACACAGTCAGAACCCCTCTCCACAATTTCAGTAAATTACTTCTTGCTTGGAGCAACTCGGTGACACCGACACACACTCACACCTCTGCAGAGCCATGTGTAACATCACACACAGCTGGATCATCATGGACATCTTCATAATTACTGACATCACACAGGATTCAACTCTTAACTGACCTTGTGTGCTTTTCTGTCACTGGGAACTGTTCTAAAGCATTCACCATTTATGGTGGAAATATTAATAAAGATGCTTGGACACAATGCGTCCTCTCTGGCAGCTTCATCGAGAATGTATTTGTCTCAAAAGTATTTACAAAGTTACAAAACTTCTTGAAACACGAAATGCATTTTCATGTCAATCCTCCACTCTGCTTTTCCTCTGTCCTCAATCAGGTTATCATTACATGTTTTCTTTCAAAAAGTGAAATCAATTAGGACAGGTCAGGACAAATGGAATTGTCCTTTAAACTAATAAACATGAACTTAAATTATCAAACTTAAATGCACTGTAAATAAACAAAGTATATGTAAAACATTTTCTCTTGTACTTCTCTTTCTCTTGTCATATTCCTTATTTCTTGTCTTACTATATTTCTTAAACAAACACTTTCAAATTAAGTCACAAATGCAGTAGGAATTAACCAAATACACATACACAATAACAACATTACGGAGGTGCTGCCATGGATGTATTATAAGACCAGGATCCCAGATCTAAAAATCGCGCCCCATTCAGTCCTATGGAAATTGCTCACCTGGCACGAACCCTGAAAAAGTTTCTGGTTTCCAGGTTACTTCCATGTCATGCGGGCCCACTGAATATGCACAGTACTGTCACTCCCATCATGCCTCTGGGCTATGAGAAACAGCAAACAGCGTTCTGGATCTGGTGCTGTGCGTTCAAGTAATAAGACTTGGGGCTTGAAATCATCAATTTATACAAATGACAACAGCAACAAACAATGAAGATAATGTTCTGAAAAGTTTTAATGGTGTTAAACCCACAATCGGTGATAGCACGGATAATTCCTGTTGACAGTTAATTGTGATGTTAAAGGTTTAGAGCTTAAAATCACTTTAGGTTCAACACAATAAATCATAATCAGACAAAAAAAATTTAGTTTGACCAGTTTTTGAGCATTTAATAAGAAATTGATGCTGCATGGGACATATTTCATAACTTGTCAGATAAAATGATCACGAGGGCTTTACTTTCTTACCTTTCTATATTGAAGCGTATTCATATAGCATGTCTTCTACATATTCTTATACTCCTACTACTTATTTATAGTGGAGCATATCAAATAAAAGTTGTTGAAATTTGTCATTTTTTTACACTGAGATTTTGTCCATGATGATTTGTTTTTCATCGTCTCACCACTTTGGTCCACGAAAGCTTTTTCAATTTTACTTGTATCTAAATATATTTTTTAATTAAGTCACTGTTATATAATATTGTATAAGTAAAATTAGTGTGAAAAAGTGAAAGCGAAGCTCTTTTATTGTGACTCTCTGCCAGGCTGCATGGTGTGACTCGTTATGAAATAGTTCAATACAATACAATATTTCCACAACACTGCAGATTTTCAATGTCCACAAATGTAGCTGTCACAGAACCCAGGTATTTTCATTAAGAACATCACTGTCCCAGACATTTGATTTGAAAAGGATAAAATAAATCAAACCATTTTTTTTTAGAAAGATTTAATTTAAATGATAATGAATGCTATTGAACATTTAGCATACTGAATACTGAACACACAATGTCGACGTGGGGAGTAAGAGAGACGACGATGAGGACGTCCAGGACGGTTCTTCCCCTCAGGGACCGGTGGGAGAAGGGGAGCAGGTTGCACCATCTCAGGCCACCACCGTAAACCCAGTGCTTTTTGGGCTGCTGGGAAAATTGCCAGCAAGGTAAAGTGGCAGCGATGTATCCAGTTCTTTTAATACATCCGTGGGTGCCGCTCCATGTCGCTCACCGAGTTAAGCTTGCTGCTAAAATCAGTCTATCATATTTACAGTGAGATCATTTGTAGCAACAGACTGCAACCAATCCCAACAAAGAGATTTAAAAACTGGTGAGACCTTTTTATGCCGCTGGGCTGGCAACAGCCAGAGCTGTATTTGGGTTGACTGTCCGTCCATCCCATTCTCGTGGAAGCGATAGCTCAGTGAAGTCTTAATGGAACCTCTTCAAATTTGGCACACACATTAACTTGGACTCAAGGATTAACTGATTCGATTTTGGTGGACAAAGGTCAAAGTTCAAGGTCACGATGACGTCAAGTTCTTGTGAATGCAATATGTTAGAAACGGCGAGAGGGAACTTTGTAACTTCTGTCACATTGTGGCCATAACTCACAAATTCATACACTAATTATGACACAATTTAACTCAAAAGTCTATAAGGATAAAATGAGGTGAGTCTATGGTTTGGATAGACCCATCCATCCATCCATCCATCGATTTTCTTACACTTACCCAGGGCAGGAGCAGGAGGTTTCAGACATCCGTCTCTCCAGCAATGCTTTCCAGCTCTTCCTGTGTAGTCCCGTGGCATTCCCTGGCCAGATGGGATACAGTATGTAATCCCTCCAGCGAGTTCTGGGTCTACCCAGGGTCTTGTACTGACTCTTTTTCAGAAAAAACATCTACCCAAGTTGAAAGATCACCTAACTCCACCTCTTCTTGCTATCTCACGCTGCTCGTCGAAAGTCTGCAGCTGGCCCTAACTTGGGCCAAGACATGGTTATAGACAAAATCCTCCAGCATACTGAGATCCAAAAACTGACTGAATGACTGAATCCAGATAATCCAGAATCCAGATCACAAAATTTCTTTATTCAGATGAAGTGTCCAAACAAAAACATTACATGTTAATACCAGGTAGAAATGTCACGAATGTTCACTGAAGTCTCACCTCTTTGTCCAATTTTGGAAAAGCTGGGAGTTAGGGGCGGAGTCAGACACTGCCAAGATGGCGACAGAGGAGAAGATAACTTTGAGCTTCAAAACCGCTCTTCAAAAACCTGTGGGTCACGTCACTTACGTCCATCTTTATTTACAGTTTATGGGCCGGAGATTTGAGTGTGGTATGCTAGTAAGAGGCTAATATAGCCTCGAGCTTCTACGTTCAACATCTAGATCCTAGTTAAATGTTCTGGTGATGAAAACATATAACTAGGATTACACCTTGTTTCATCAGCCCCTTACGTCCTGTAATGCTCTTTCAGAAGTGGGTCAGATGTTATGAGGAGTTTTAGCAGCAGTTTAACACCAACTGAGGGGATAAGATGAAGCAAGTTTCCAGTGATAATACACATAAGCCCCTCACATTCTCACACACATTAACTGTTCCATAATTGGCATCATGAGACATAAAAAAATATATGATGTTCTTACACCACAAATCTGTTGTTAATAATACCACAGGCCCACAATGATGCCTTTGGATTGGAGCTCAGACTCTGTGCAGAGCGAGGCACAGAGCAGCCACAGGATATTGCACATTTCTGTAACAGTGCCCTGCAATGCATTAGGGAAATAAAAAGAGAAGCATCTGACAGCTTTGCTCATTGAGAGGGTGGGTAAAGAGCTTCATGTTCACATCCAAAACGCATCCATATTTCTCCGTCTCACGATTTGTTGATGAGCCAAGATAAAGGATCGGTGCCAACACAGTGGATTCTGAGCCGGTCCTCCGGCAGCAGCAACGGTGTTCTGTTCAGACATCTTAAAATGACCTACAGTGTTTTTACAGTCAGCGCCAAAGCAGAGAGCTGACTAGTGTCTGTTTCACGCAGGTGTGAGGCGCAATCCCAGACATAAATGTCGGGATTTATGGTTTAAACACATTTGATAGTGTTTCCAGTTTTCATCAGTGCACTTTGTCTAGAGTCGCTGTAACTTACAGGATGGATCATACTGTCCTGGGAGGATCATTCAGCTGTGGTTTCTCATTTGTATTCACCATCCTGACAAACTTGTCAGGTGAGCAATAAACTCATGATATAGGTTCCCAGGCAGTGTCATCAGTGAGACAGGCACGCCTGCAGGGGGGCGGAAGACAAAGAACTTATGGGTCGATCAACATGAAAAGATTTTTTTATGGAAAATGCTATTATTACAAGGAGGAAGGAAACTTCCATGTTAGCTCAGGATGCAGAATTAACTATTACCTCTAGTGATCTGGTCACAGCTTATTTGGTGTAAAGCTTGATTGAGCGACTTGGTAACAGCTGACTTTGGTGCAGACTGGTGGCTCTAGATGGAAAATGCCTCATGTTATTACACTAGAAAGTAAGACTCTTCATGATCTTACATGGTTGATAGACAATACATTAAATACTGACACAGTTTGTCAGAATGCAGTTGTTCAATACTGTATACGTCACACATCTGACATGTATCTAGCTTTTGAATATTTTGAAGACACAGTAGGATTCACATACAAGCTGACATTACTGATGTAATATCCAGAATGCAGGATGTCAAGGTCAATGTCATGGTGAACTAACAAATTTCACTTTTGGCCTAATTATGACAATTAAACTCAAATGTCTATAAGGATAAAATGAAGTGATGACATTTTATATCCAAAAGGCCAAAGGTCAACTTCATATTATTCAACACTGTAACTCAGGAACAAGAGACTGTGAGCATATTTCCTGCAACTTGGCTGGTTGGTGGAAGAAACAACCGAGAGGTGGTGATTCTGGTTTGTTGGTAAATCGGCTCTGGTTATCAGTCTCTTTGATTAGTAATAATCAGAAAAAAACATCTGTCGAAGCCTAATGGAAATAAGCTAATACCTTTTTCTTGATGTCCTGTGCTCGCTCTTCCATCATGTTTCTACGCACATATCAACACGACGCTTTAATACCTGTATGTTTTGCTCGAGGGGTTGTAGCACATAAATGATTCATACAAGCTGTGCATTGGAAACAAAAACCCAGAGAAAACAGTCAGTGATTTTTGTTGTAGCTCATGTTGTAGCTTCACTCTGTTTAACCCACTTTACACTGACTTGCTTCACACAGAGGCAGCGATTCGCTTTTCCTTCAGGCCCCATTTTTCAGAATTAGTAGGCCCATGCTGCTCGCTCTGTCTGGACGGCTGTGATTGGTCATCTCTCAGAGAGAATGAGAAACTTCTGAGTATTGTATAAAACACACTTTGTTGCACATGCACTCACAGAAACATGTTCACACACACACACACATGCACACACACCACACACAATCACAAACACCCTTTGACAAGCACCTGAGGGGCGGGACTTATCGACTGAGCCATGGACTCATCAGAAGATTGTTCAGTCGGGCCACTCGCATTAATGGTGAAGTAAATTGAAAAATGCAATCAATGATTGGAGTGAATGCTCGGCGGTAATGATATCAGCGTGAGATAATCCAATAATTGCCAAGCTGATGTATTCTCTATTGGTATTTGGCCGTTCTGCCTGTCACTATAAAGTATGCTCCCCTTTTCTTTCCCCTGGCCATGAGTGGAGGGCAGAGATATCCAGAGAAAGGGAGGCTGCAGCTGCTATGTGAGTGCAGCTAATGAAGGTAAGGCTTTCTCAGTATAATGCACAGAAACTCCCCTCTCTATTCATTTGACTGCAGATAGCCATGATTGTTAAGAACGACCACAGAATCTGAAATGTTCCAGGAAAAGTTTTTAGAGATAACAAGAATCATCACCTCATGGTTGTATGCCTCCGCCACTCAGAGTAGTTTCAGATTACATCTCTGTTTATCCAGAATCATATAATTTTTTTCACAATTGCTGTGTGAAGTCTTGAGTAATGGCTAAAAAGTATTTAGTCTGCCTTGATGCTCAAACTGGTTGAAACCATAGACTGTAAATAAAGATGGACAAAGCCTTTGTGACATCACCCACAAGTTTCTTAAGAGCAGTTTTGAAGCTGAGAGTGAGCTGCTCCACCGTTGCCATTTTGGCAGTGCCTGACTCTACCTACCTCCAGGCTAATCCTAAAATGGTCAAAGAGGTGGAGCTGAGATGTCAGTTCATTCACGACAAGCATAAGCTTCCATTAGCATTGTTAGCACAGCTGGGCGTCTTGCTCAAAGGCTAACTCAAGGCTAATTTATTTGCTGTCTAAAATGCTAGTCAGGTATGGTAAGTACAGACACTGATACCTGAATATTTATCCATCTATTTTCTGGTGCTTATCTGGGGTAAGCCTCCAAAGGAAGGCCGGTGGCATCCTCACCAGATTTCCGAACCACCTCAACTGGCTCCTTTTGACATGAAGCGGTAGCAGCTATAGCTACTCTGAGCTCCCTCCAGATGTCTGAGCTCCTCACCCTATCTCTAAGCCTGAGCCCAGACACCCTACGGAGGAAACCCATTTAATACCGACTAGTGCTAAGATATAAATAAAATCATTCTATTATGTCACCAGTGGCTAGTCAATTGTACATAACTCTAATCATTAATAAAATATAGTAAACATAATAAAAAAGGTGAGTTGAAAAAAATCATCAGGGGAAAGAGAGTCATCAATGTTACTGAAGGAAATGAGGAGGGAATAACAGACAACACTGTGTATAAAGTGCTTCTGTATAAACAGCTGTGAACTGATGTCTTATCAACTGTCAAGAAACCCTTTTACTCTTGACCTCTTATAATGAATGCATATTTCTATGCTTCACCTTATCTGTTTGCACAATGTCAGATCGAAAAAAGGCAAACAACATATTTATGTGACAAATAATGACTATGACCTAAATATACAATAGTATTATTCCAACACTATCTTAAGACAGTTGTGTGTGTGCATGTGTATGCTTTTTCAATTATGTGCCATGCACCTTTTGCCACATTGCTTCCAAATTCCCCTTTAACACTGCTTCAAAGTCTGTGCTTTGCAATAAAAAGAGCTAAATAACAGGTTAAAAAATCTTACAACCCCAGTAAGGTGAAGGACATACATTGCAAGACCCAAAGAACGCTTTGTTCTACACTACCTCGCTCCACGCTTGCCTCTAGTATAATATATTTAGAACATAGACTCTAAGAATAGTATCATTGCCAGTATATATGTTTCACGCAAACCCTCGTAATGAACACTGTGGCCTCTAAGGGTCGCTAGCAGGGCTCCAAACCTTCAGCCTCTCTCTCAGAGTCTGTTATGAGCTGACTGCAGTGGTTGAGATTCAGTCTCCCACTGGGGACTGCAAACATTCTTGCCTATTCAGCATCTTCTCGCTCATTCTCGCTTTCCAGCCTCTCTCTATTTCCATCCCTGCCTCCCAGCCTTCATTCCCAGCAGGGGATAGAGTAGAGTGAAACGTACATTCATTAATTACCTACATAACATTCTCCCTTCCCTGCAACATTTTATTAAGAAGAAAAAAAGGCAAATGCAGGTCTGCATGGGTTGTTGTGATTTTCAGGATGAGACGAGAGATGATGAACATGGTGCAATGTGCAGTTTTTAGGAATTAGTTTTCCATCAGTAGTACTGTGCTGTTCACACACTGATGTAACTGTACACTCAAGTAGATACATGACATGAGAAACTGTAACCTGGCATGTAGCTTTCCTGTAGTCTGACAACATTTGGACAAGTGAAACAGATGTTTGCAGTGTTTGGATAAAACAGACATTGTGAAGATGAATTCATTTATCGTCAGCTTTCAAAACTTCACCTGAGAGGACTGATCTTTTGTTCTTCTCGCTCACAAGCTGAAACAAAACAGCTTAAAGGGGTGCAGTGCTGGAGGAGGTTTGTTTCCTACTCCAGTACTCCAAAACTTGTTAGCATCCATCCTCATTCTCTGATCTGATCTGTCCATCATCAGGCCTCGTCAGATGTAATAATAATCTCTTGATGAACCGACTCCTTGAGAAGAAGTGATTGTGCATCCCCTGTTTGAGTCGAGTTCACCTGCCTCAAAACTTCCTGTGTTGTTTTACAATAAAACCTGTACATTTAAATACTTTACTACGTTAATTATGAAACATATTCAGGAAGTGGTGTGTTAGTATCAACAGTAGCTTTACAAATGACTTAAAAATATATATTTTATAATATAAAATATAGTTGAACTGCGATAAAGTGCTGGAAAATGATGATAAATAAGGTAATACGCCCAGATAATTGCTTTGGGTCACACCTGAATGAATGCAATGAGTTCAAATAAGGCTGGCTGATATAACAGTATGTATGGAGGGAGTGCCCCTAGGGTCGGTACTGGGACCCCTTCTCTTTGCAATATACTGTACATCGTATTCTTGGGTCCAATTATCCGCTCACATGGCTTCTCATATATCTGCTATGCAGACACCCAACTATACCTGTCAATTCCCACCAGACGACCTTGTGGTCTCTGAGCGTATCTCGGGCTATCGCTCTGACATATCCACAAGGATGAAGGAACACCACCTTCAACTTAGCATCTCTAAGACTGAACTCTTAGTCATCCTGGCCAAGCTGTCTCTCCATCGCAATATCAATATCAATATCAATATCAATATCAATATCAATATCAATATCAATATCAATATCATCTCTTCATCTCTTACCCAAACCAAGGTCGTGAGAAACCTGGGTGTCATGTTTGATGACCAGCTCTCCTTCTCTGACCATGTTGCATTCATCCCACAGTCATGCTGCTTTGCTCTATACAATATCAGAAAAATCAGGTCTTACCCGACTCAGAATGACACCCAACTCTTGGTCCAGACCATGGTTATCTCTCGCCTTGACTACTGCAATGCTCTCATGTTGGGCCTCCCTTCACGCACAGTGAAGCCTTACAGATTGTCCAGAATGTGTTGTGTCTCCTTTAATTTGTCACTTATCTACTGTATCTGTAACAACAGAAAATATGAATCAGCTTTCTCATGTTATTATTCACTCTTTAAATACATTCATCATGTGTAGTGTGATATAATTTATACAGGATTATTTATATTTAAAAGCAGTTTTCAAAGGTGCCAGTTAAACATCAGCATTTTAATCTGATTAAGCTAATAATTTTGAGTCAGGACCTCCAGTGTTTGGATCAGTGTGTTCACAAAAAATGTGAAAGTCAGTTGGTTATTTTGCTGTTTATGTCATGTTCTGGTTTTAAATATGTGATCAGTAACTATGCTGAACTCAAAACTGTAGTACTTCTGTCTTCTCTCTCAACAAAGAGTCAATTAAATTATTAAATTGAGTTTTAGTTATTTTTGACTTTAATTAAAAATGTGTGAGAGAGATTTCATAAAACAAAAGTCATCCATTATTTCCGTAAATTGATTAAACTAATTGCAGTTGGTGGGGGGCAAATCATGGCTGGTTTAGGCATCAAACCAAAACATTTAGGACTTAGACTTGAGACTGAGACTTGCAGACTTGTCCCACCTTTGAGCTTTCATATCGATATTTGTCTTGAGTAACATTATATACACATTGTCTCTCACGTCTAATAACTATTTAAGAGTGCAAGCACTAGTATGTGTCATCTTTCCTGTAGTCATGTAAAAACCAAGACCAGCTTTGTCTTTTAAAATAAAACGTGATCAAAGAGGGGTAACGGCTTGAAACGCACGATGCTCGGTGGCTCTGATGGGTTCAGCGAACACCTTGGTCCTCGCTGATCTTTCCACAGTTTTCAGAAAGGAGTTATTCCTCAAAACTGATTCAGTGCTGAAGAGTGATGGAGTTATATGTGGTTAGCATCAGCCAGCTGTGAATGGCTGATTTTAGATGATGATGATCTAGCCCGCTCTATAATCCCTCATCTCACTGTGGGCTCTCTCCTGTCAGGCTCTTTGGGCTTTGATCTGCTGACTTAACAGTATTTATCTTTACTCCAGTGTTTTCTGCTTGCCTAAGGTACAGTGCCGCACAGGGCTCTTCTTACGTGAGAAACTGCTTACATGTGTGCTGAAAAACACTGAAGACGCCATCGGAGAGCTTCGAGGCTTCACCAGATTTGGTGTGCTCAGAGCTTCTCAGTCTGTGGATACTACTCCTGCTCCCTGCAGAGTCTCACTGCTGCAGTTTGGTTGATTCTTATTGTGTGTGTTAGTGCCAGTAATTGTGGAGAATATTAAATGAAATTGAAGAATATGGAATACAATTTACAATGCTGCCGTCAATTCATTTTTACGAACAAAACGTATATTAAAACTTATAAACTTGTGACACAATATAAAAGCTGGATTCTGTTTGACAAGTGCAGAGATATTATTCGTTGATAGATGCTTGATCTTAGGCCAGTGTTTCAATTTGCTTCAGAGTGGAGTTAATAGCGTGTGCTCTCCTGTCAAACAGTATGTTATATATGGACAGATCATGACATTCCCCACCTCTTCCATTCAGTTTGACTTTTGAATGTTTGTATATGTTTTATCAAACACGAATGGATCCCTTAGCCCCTCCCTCTCTCGTTAGTCCTAGGTTAAGCACTGCCTTAATGTGATGCAGAGAAATGTGTCTCGGGGGGAGACACAGAAAAGCATCAGCATACAATCACAACAATTTTCTACCTGCCTCTCCAACCCATTATCCCTCCCTTTATACTGTAATCCTCACAGGGTTATCCTTCGTCTCAAATCAATGCTGAAGTGATGAGAATCACTGCAAACCCCTAACAGGCTTCACAGGAGAAACGAGGGCAATGAAACAGAGAGCAAGAGAGAAACAACAATGAATAAAGGACAGAGAAAGGCTCTATGTGGAGATGAAGGAGGTTAGTGGATGTGTTAGAGGCTTTATGTACATCTGAGTCACTTTGGAGTGAGGAACACAGGGCAGAACCCGGGGAACAAGACAGCTGATCTAAGCAACTTCACATTTTCTGGAGCCCCAAGAGATCTGTTTGATTCTGGACAGACTTCAGAGAATGGAGTGTGGCACTGCCAGTGAAATGGTTTCTGTGGAGGACAGGGTTGATGATCTGTCAGTCCAACATTTTCATCCTCAGGATGAAGTACGGATTGCCAAGGAATTTTGATATTCATGGTTCTGAGAGGATGCTTCTGATTAACCACCTCTAGAGCAAAATTTTAAACGTAGAGCAAAAATTCAAAATAAATCTACTGGAGATTTTAATGTATAACAATGTGTGTGGAGACCATAGACTTTAATAAAGATGGACATAGTCTCCGTGACGTCACCCACAGGTCTCTGAAGAGTGGTTTTGAAGCTCAGAATGAGCTGCTTAACTGTTGTGATCTTGGCAGTGCCAGACTCCTAACTCCCCCTAACTCCTAACTCCCAGCTAATCCAAAAATGGGCAAAGAGATGGGGTGTAGGTGGAGCTGAGACTTTCGTACATGCCGATTTAATAACTGTGACAAGCATGAGCTCCTGTTAGCATTGTTAGCTTAGCTGAGCACTTGGGTATCTTGCTAGTTTATTTCTTCTGTCAAGTTGGACATTTCAACATGGGAGTCTATGGGGATTGACTCACTGTTGGAGCCAGATTTTAGTGGTGATTAGAGGAACTTTGTTTTTTGGCACTTCAGTGTTGGTTTGAGTTTTCAGCTTGATGCTTGATGGAGACCCTCCATAAACAACCAGATAAATTACAGAACATCTTTCTCTACCACTGTCTAATACTTTCTCCAGACAGGAACACTGATAATAGATGATTTTTCAAAGAAGAGGATTAAATACAATGCCAACATTTTTTTTATTGTAAAATTGTAATGTTTGCAATAACTACTGATGTTTTAGCTACAGTAACTACGCAGCAACTATCGTATGGTTTACATGAGGAGATATTATGGCTGTGGAAAAATAAAGAAGTTGTTTTAGGAAACCAAGACACAGTTTTTCAAATACAGCACTAAATGCTAAAAGTAAAGATCGTGGTCATTGCCAATTAAAAAGGGAAATGTTACCTGCAGGACATGAGTTCTGGTCTCCCGTGTGAAAGTGTGATGTGCTACACACTCATCTACAATTTTGACTTCCACACGCTTGCTTTCTACCATGGACTCCTGTGTTTGCACTAAATATTGTGTGTGGCTATAAACTGAAGTATGGAATCATATATTAATTGGTAGGAATACAAGGCTGTGCAGCCCCACTTGTCAAATGTTGCCTGTGTTAAGCTAACCTGTCCTCAGAAAACCATTTTACTACAGAAACAAATACATGGACAAGCAACGTAGAGGTTAGATGTTTGTTTTATTGTTTGGATAGTCAGTATTTTTGGATGAGGACTAAACAGGCAATGATCAGGACATAAGGTTTTCTGAAGTGCTGCCCTCAGTGGTTGGGTTTAGGGCTTCATTTAGGTTAAATGTTAGGGGTTGAGATGAACCACAACATCCACTGTTCAGGTCTACATCTCTTCCCCTTATTTCCTAAGCTGGTTTGGTTCAACAAAGGGCCATACAGTGATGGGGAAACTGTGAAATTGAAATTGTGAAAGTGAAAGTGTCTTAATTGTTTCAGTTGCAACAGATCAGTTTACCCTCAGCTCTTAACGTCTTGGCTCTAACTGTCCTGATTAGGAACATGGTGAATGATTTAGTACAATTGTTGTGTCCTGTGCTAATGGCTGAATTGAAGAAGGCTTTAAGGACTGTGGTCACTTTAGATAACTGTTCCTTCTCTTGCAGATTTCAGGCTGACTGATGAGCTGTGAGCAAGAGCAGCTGAGGGTAAGTCTTGCCTGTATGTCCTGTATGTTAACAATATGTTCTGTATGTCCACAGTATGTCGACAATATGTACATACATTTAACTACAGAAACTTTCATATACCTGATTGAGATTTGGTTGGACAAACACTGTATTTGTGTTAATGTGTGTCTGTACAGTATGTGTTGTTTTGCATTTATATGGTATTTCAAGTTTATTTCAACACCCTTCACTCATCAAGAGTGCAGGACAAATGGCAGTAAAACGATATTCTTCATTGTCCTCCCAAAATATGATGCTGTCAGCTGTTCTCCAGTCAGTGGCTGCACATGTGTCCACATGTGTCCTGCTGCCTTCAGGTGGTGCAGGGATTCCATGAAGTGAAGTAGAAACCTTTCACACAGTGCAAAACAGATAGTGTCCATCATATTAATTTATAGATGAATGCAGGTGGGGCAGGTGGTGGTGATTGTCGCTTGACAAGAGCTTCAGCCATCGTTGCGTTAACAAGACAAGAGGTTGTAATACGACCTCTGAGCAGCTACATCTTCAGGGCAGACCTGAGGTTACAGTGAGTCACTATCTGAAAGTGACGAGTCGGACAGGGGCTAGCTAGCTAGCGTGCTAACATCAGTAGAAGACAAGATGAGATTGAGAAAAGAGTTAACATTACTGTTTCTCTCCACCTCTGGAGACAGCTGTTGGTCAGTAAAGGAACGAAGTTTAATGCTGAAATCACAATGTTTCTTCTAGACTGGTGAATAAACTAAGGTGACCAGGTCTCTTAAATGAAAAATGGAGACATTTCCAGTTTGGTGGTCAATAAATCACTAAAATATCCGATGTTTTTATCTATGAAATTCAAAGGGGGACAGTCCCAGTTTCATGTATTTTGACCATGGAAACTGTTGTTCTGTAATAAACTATGGTTGGAGATAGCAATGTGTTCAACAGTGATTTCTGAGGAGGGGGAGCCTTTGACTTTTTAAAGGGCCCCATCCTACTTGAGCAGAAGTTTGGTCATAATTTGAAGTGTTTTACATCATCACAGATGTTATTTGGTACATGGTTATCAGGGTTACTATTCTGTTGTGAAGGAATGCATTTAGATAGAAGCCTGGTTATGTTTTAAAATGGGGGAGCAAACATGGAAAGATACATAGTTGGAGGGGGGGGGTTCTCCCCCAGATATAAATATTCTGATTTAAAACAGATTTCCTGCACTTTTACACCACTTAACTGCCTTGATTAAGTTAACTAACAGTCCCCTGCTCTAGTCGAGATTAGTTAGACTGAGGTACTGTGAAAACCAAGAGGCTCTGATCCTCTCTTCTGATTGGCTGACTGTTTTCTGAGTGATCCAATAAAAATACAGCAGTTTTCAGGTAAACAGTCAGAGAAACCAAATCCTGCAAGGTTAGGTGGTGGGTCCAGATGGGCGGGGCTTGGATATGGCTGAGGGTGGTGACTGCTTTGTTGTGACATCACAAAGTTCCAGAAGTCCTGACGGCTGGCTTTAAGGCTCAGTTCCTGAATACAGGCTGTGTGCATTTCTCTGTCGACTGAGAGCTTTGATACTTTCACAGTATTAATATAAAACTGTACGACGGAGTATTGGGGCCACATTTGGGAAACAAACAATCTGAAATATCAAGAATAAAGTTGGAATTTTGAGAATAAAGTCATTATATAATGAGAATAAAGTGGTAATTGTAGGTTACATGTTGTTTTAGAGGGGAAATATCCGAAGCTTTAAAATGAGGAATGTGGAGCATCTTGTGAAGTTCTACTTTAGCTGGTTTCACAAATAAGGAGATACTTCATCTTTTGGCTCATCATCATCATCATCATCATCATCATCATCATCAGCAGCAGCAGCAGCAGCAGCATCAGGACATTGAAAAGACTGTGAAGAAACTGAGTCTATTCTATTGTCAGACAGACAAACAGCAGCTGCCAAAAGCAGCTCAGGCTGACACTGACTGTCCTTTCACATATTTGATTAGTTGATGTAATATTACTAAATAATTATGTTCTTCCTCTTGAAATTTTACATTCTTAATTCTCTTATTAATCAATATTAATATAATGACTTTATTCTCAAAATGACAACTTTATTCTTGTAATATTATGACTTTATTCTCGACCTCTATCACTGTCTGATTTGGTTCAGCAGCCAAACAGGACAGGAACAGACTACAAAGGACAATCAAGACTGCAGAGAGGATCATTTGCACTAAATCACATCACCACAGATCCATCTCACCCTGGGCACAACCTGTTCCAACTTCGCCCATCTGGGCAGCACTACACAACTCTGTACGCCCGCAAAAAACCAGACACAAGAACAGTTTCTTTCTACCATCATCACCCTGGCAAACACTTAAATCGATGATACAGGAACAATAACCTCTGACATCAAACATTGCACACTGTAATATAGCACATAATGTACATATGCACTTATTCCCTGCCCACATATTTATCTCGTATTAATTATTTATTATTTAGTTTTTTGTCTGACCCGTCCAACACTCTTGTCTTGTTTTAACTGTATATATATATATGTATATTTATATGTATTTACCAAGCAGCATTGTAAAACCGGAGACAAATTCTGTGTATGTGTCCACATACTTGGCCGATACAGCAGGTTCTGATTCTGATTCTGGTACTGCAATTTCAGATTTATTTTTTTACCTCAGTGTGACCCTAATGCTCCATCATAGAGCCTAAACCTGCTTTCAAAGAAGACATGGACGTCTACCTTTATACCATATGGGACCTATGCAGAACATTAATTTAGAGGAAGTTTTGGAGGGCATTATAACGGATTCTTTTCCACACCCAGAATTTTGACACTCACATAGATACACTTTGCTCTGGGCACCAAAACACCACAGACACGGACAAAGACAATTTAAAGGTCAGGAAAATACCAAACTGCTGGAGCGCTGCTTGTGCTGCTCATTCAGTGTTTGAACCAAGAAATTTAAAATATTAAATTTCAGTGAAGAAACATTTGATTTGTTGTAACATCTTTTTTTTAGTTCCAAATCCACACTTCGGAGTTTCCTATAGCTTTTAATAAATAATCTATTGATAAAAACTGCCACATACTAATATTAACATTCAGTGTATTTAACAGGAGACATGCAGTATCTACTGTATTAATCTGTTTGCCTTTCATCAACACTGTGTGTACTGTACATGTTGTATCAGATGGAACAGATTACAGGTCGTGTCGTCCTCTTTGTAGCTTCATGTTTGCCTCCGACTCTGGTGAATGTATGTTTTGATTCAGCTGCTGTGTCTGAAGCATCTGTATGATGAGCATGTTTTGGTCTCATTACTGACTTGACAGGAGACTTGAGGATATCAGTGAAGCGGGAGTCTCATTATAAATCTCGTAGATTGAGCAGAGGTAGCTCATATCCACACTTAATTAGTCCGAGATCTCGCCTCTTTGCTGCCTTCGTGCCTCATGGGAGTTTGAGTCTAGTTTTGTATTATATTGCCAGGTTGAGCAAAAGTGATTTATTTATTTCTTTATATTTTTCCAATAACCAGCCGTGAACCTTAAAAAAAATACAGAGCGGTTACAGCAGCGGTGAGTGGATCTGTGTTTCGCTTTGATGCCATGCAGCATAACTCTCATTAAATTGTGGGAACATTTTGAGTCTAAAAATAAACTTCAAGCCTTAGTTTTATTATTCATGCCGTAGCGTCTTATTGCAATCCCCTCTACACACAGCTACCAGCCGATTTCATTTCTTTTTAATTGTCCATTGCCATAAAGAAATGAACAAGTATTTCCTTCAGGATAAAGGGAAATGAGAAGCAAATAGATTACACTCTCAGACTCGATATGGACTCAGATTTTGTTTTTATATTTTCTGTGTGGTTATTTGGCCTTTGGGGCATTTTTTTTTTAATAAACACGCTTTTTTTTACCACACAGATTCCATCACTTGTTACTATTTCAGTTCAGTATTTCTTCTTTTCTCTCTGGGGTCAAACTGATATGCCAAACCGTTTCCCTGACCCTGTGCGACCTATTAAACCCATTCAAAACATGTTATGACATTTTATAAAATGTGCTTATGGATTTTTAAACATTGGGTATTTAATATTATAATCCTGTCTGGCCCTCTGTTTTCCGCGCTTGACCTTTGTCTAACCTGAACCCTGGGATCAAACGACCGTGACGTGACCGCGTGCGTTTGCCATTAACATCATGCCGATGAAGCGCAGACGTTAGCGTTAGCCAAAAGGTTGGCCACTGCCAAGGGCCGTGTGAAAATATTAATTAGCTATACACGGCCAAACGTACAGGTCTTACAACCAGCATCTTTTTAACAAGATGAGATAACAAGAACAATTTGGGTTAATAGAGGAATTACATGGAGCTGGCAGTCATGATGTGAACACTTTTATTTTACACGAAGGATCTTTACACTCCTAAGTGTGCACTGTACCAGCGTCTTCACTCTGTGGCGTGTCTGGAATTTGTTTGCATGCGTCTTTTTTCCTGTCTTTTTTCCTGTTGAATTTCTCAATTGATCTATTTGCTTTCTTTGTACGCAATCACCTTCAACTAAACCTCTCGAAGACTGAACTCTTAGTCATCCCGACTAATCAGTTTCTCCATCACTATATCAGTATCACCTCTTCATCTCTTACCCCCAGCTGGGTCGCAGGAAGCCTTGGTGTCATGTTCAATGACCAGCTCTCCTTCTCTAACTATGTGGCATCCATCTTTCGGTTGTACTGCTTTGCTCTATACATCAGAACTAGATTTACCTCCTCATAGTTATATCCCTCCGCCACTCAGACTAGTTTCAGGTTATGTCCTTGTTTATCCAGAGTCATATAACATATGAACCATTTGTGTGAATTTTTGTCATAATTACTATGTGAAGTCTTAAGTTATTGCTAAAAAATTGTTTGTTTTGTGTGGTCACACTGACCATGACCTTTGACCTTTGACCACCAAAATCTAGCCATAACCCATCCTTGACGGTTAGTGAATGTTTGTGCCAAATTTGAAGAAGTTCCTTTACTGAGATATCATGTCCACGAGAATGGGAATGATGGATAACCTGAAAAACGTAAGGAGCTTTAGTTCATGTTCACATCAAATATCATAATCGGGAAAAATGTGATCTCATGCAAAACATCTCCGATCTTGAGGTGGATGGACTACAACAGCAGAAGACCACGACAGGTCCCACTTCCTGTCACTAAGACCAGAAACCTGAGGCTGCAGTGGACACAGACTCACCAACGCTGGACAGGTGAGGACCTGGTCTGATGGATCTGGATTTGTGCTGAATCAGCAGATGGTAGAGTCCGGATCCATGGAGCCAACCTGCCTTGTGTCAACAGTCCAGGCTTGTGGTGGTGGTGGTGGTGGTGGCGTGGTGGTTTGGGGAATATTTTCCTCTTAACAATCAATCATGGTCTGATTGTCACAGTCTGCGTGTTGTTGCTGACCATGTTCATCCTTCATGGCCACAGTTCACCATCTTCTAATGGCTCCTTCCAGCAGGATCATGCTCCATGTCACAAACTGGTTTCATCAACATGACAGTGAGTTCTGTGAACTTCAGTTCAGTCTCCAGACCTGAATCCTGTAGAACACCTCCGGGATGTGGTAGAACAGGAGACTGGCAGCATGAATGTGCAGCTGACGACAAATGATGTGATGCATCATGTCAACATGTAGCACAGTCTCGACATCTGGTGGATCCATGACATGAAGAACCGAGGCTGTTTGAGAGCAAAGAGAGGAACTACCCGGTGTTAGGAGTTCCTAATAAAGTGCTCATTGAGAGTCCAGGCTAAAGTTTAACCCAACATTCAGCTCCCACATCTTCATGAGCTGCTTACCATGTTGCAGGTGGATCCGTGAAATGAAGAATGGAGGCTGTTTGA
Source organism: Seriola aureovittata (assembly GCF_021018895.1). Lineage (NCBI taxonomy): Eukaryota > Metazoa > Chordata > Actinopteri > Carangiformes > Carangidae > Seriola > Seriola aureovittata. The sequence continues at coordinate 1,608,359 of NC_079380.1, read as the reverse complement.
GGGGAACTCCACAGCAATTTCTCCAGAAACCTCCATCTAATGGGCTCATGATGATGGTGATGATGTCTTTGTGAGAACTTCAAGGAGAAGCTGCAGAAGTATCCAGGTCTCTTCAAGAGCAACTGCAGGACGTCAGAAGCACAGTGTGATGCATGGAAATGAAGAAGACAACCTATTACTACAGTGGCACTCCGTCCGTGGCTGTGAATGGGTTTCAATTAATAGCCTTCTTTATTATTAAAGTGACTCCACTACAAGCCTTTGATAGTCTCTAAACTTTTTTCTAAAGACAACTTACAGCTGACTAATCTCCAGCAGCTGCAGCAGTGCTGTTTTATTAAAGAACAACTGTGAGAATGTTTCAATTTATCACCTTGAAATGTTCATTAATTATGTGCTACTAACAGCTATTTACGAGGACACTTTCGCTGTGTGTGTGTGTGTGTGTGTGTGTGTCGTCTTTCCCACCTCTCCTCTTCTGTCTCCCTCTTTCCTTTTCTTTGTGCAGTGGTGTACGGTAGCATCCTGCTGCAGAGAGTAGATTTAGTCATTAGCCTCTCTCTCTCTCTTTCTCTCTCTCTCACACACACACACACACACACACACACTCGCTGCGAACTGGTGGCCGAGCAAGCAGGATTTTTACCCCCAGAAGGAAGAGAGGAAGAGAGCGGAGTCAAAGAGAGAAGTGAACAGGGTCCCAGAAGAGTTGTTTTCAGTGAGTGTGATGGTGAGCTGGTGACGGAGGATACGCAGTCTGCAGGTCGCACAACTTGTGTTTTAAAGTAAAGGAGGAGTCTGTGTCGGCGCTGCAGGGGAAAGCACTCCTGTCCAGTCACCATGATGATGTATCTGTGGGTAAGTTGTGTTGAGTACTCAGTGTGTGTGTGAGTTTGTGTGTATCTGCAGATACTGTTCTGATCGGTGATTCTACATTGTCAGGACCCTGTTGTCTGTTGGGAAGTGTGTGAACTTGTTATCCTGTAACAGTTCAGACAACGTTACGTCTACTTCTACACACAGTACGTCCTGTGCATCAGTGCAGGGATCAGAAGTACAGCAGGCAGGGCAGGGACCGGGATCAGTCAGACCATCAGAGGTGGTGGTGGCTCTGCAGGTGGAGCAGGTCATCCTCTAATCATATCCAGCTCCTCCCGTCCACATGCTGAAGTACTGTTGGACAAAGACACTGACCCGTAAATTGGTCCTGATGGTCAGACCAGACCAGACCTGACCGGCACCTTGCATGGCGGCTCCCTGCCACTGGTTTCTGACTGTAAGTGTGGACTTTTTTTTTTCTTTATTAGTGACTTTGCGGAACAAAAAACAAGTGTGACAAAAAGGAACATATAATGGCCAGGCGTTTAAATGACAACAAAACAATAAACAGCTAGAGAGACGTACAAATGAAAAGAACATGATCTGTATGTATGTGTGTATGATGTGTGTGTGTGTGTGTGTGTATTTTTCGAGGTTTATATGCGATGTAGTCATATGTATCGGTTATGTGTCTGTCTTTTGAGTGGAAAGGAAAGTATAGTGGACATTAATAAAGTAATATCAATTTAATCATAGGGAGAATGTAATAAAAATAATTGAAAAAATTATGAATAAAATAATAATAATAATAACAGTAATAATAATAATAACAATAATAATAACAATAATTATTACAAATTATATTCTGTCAAAGTAATTAAGTGTTAAAGTTAAAAGTAAATCAACAAAAACAATTGCTAACATAATATTATTAAAATGTAATAAAATATAATATAAAATTGTGTAGAATAATAATATAATAATTCTTAAAATGTTAGATTATAATATTATAATATTCATTATTATATTACATAATAATTATGATTTAAGAATGTGAAGTTACGCAGTGATGGGTGATGAGGTCAGGTCGGTTACTGACATTTCAGACGCACTGACTAAGAAGTGGTTTAGATCAGGGTTTCTGAAACACTGAGACTCCCCAGTACGACTGCACTCCTCTATCACTTGCTGAAGGTTGGTGAGGTAGTCTTTAGTCTTTAGTACACAAACACACTGGCACACACACACACACACACACACACACACACACACACACACACACAAGCACATACACATTAATAACCCTGAGTTCCTGCAGGTATTTTGCCTTGGAAAAGGGAAACAGGTGTTGGAAAGAATTCCTGGTAATCTGTCTTTGTTTCCAGAGGATCTATAAAGTTGAACATAGCTCATGCAGTGAGACTATATCCGTTTCTCAATACAGAGTACAAGTACAAGTCCGAACTCCCGTACTTTGGAGTTTAAACTTCTAAACTCCAAGGAGGACTATTTGCATTTGGAACAGCAGCGTTCTTCCTAATATCAAGCAGCTCAGCTCAGCACATGTTTAACACACTTGTACCTGACTGTATTGTGACTAATTCATCTAAACTCAAATCTACACAGGCAGAAAAACAGAATTGAAACTTAATATCCAAATTGTAATATATGTTTAAAAATATATATATATATAAATCTAGCAACATTTAATATGAAGCACACTGCCTCTGTTCATTTTCATTTATATATATTTATCTTTATTGAGATGTGGTGGTATATTTGTACAAAAACGCTTACACAGGCAGAGCTGATGTTAAACTGCAAATCACATATTTTTTAGCTTTAACCTTTCAGACTAACCAGCAGCAACAAATATTACATTTCAACTCAAATTTCATCTTCCAAAAGGAATTTTACCATATTTCAAAACACTACATAACACTTTTTCTACCAGGATGATGGTGCACACCGACCGGCCGCTCATCTCAGGAGCTGGGCAGCGAGCTGCTGAGATGACTGCTGGAGTCACCCGGCAGGACGGTCCTTACAGCTCTGAAAATACCACCCGAAGAATTACCACACAAATGTTATTTGTTTAGACCGACACATATTTGAAGTCTTAATGGAAAAAACATCAAAACTTAATGAAGTGATATAATAAAAGACGTAGAGTGAAATTTGTCCAGCCGTTGTCACTAATTGGTGTGAAATGCATTCTGGGATACTTAGCTGTCTCTAGTCCATGCGAGTCACATACTGATGCATCCTCGGTAAAACGCGCAGAGCGAGAACACTTCAGGATATCTGATCTATACTTGGGTGGATGTGGACTTTGAATTGGAACAGCACTTGGGCTGAGACTGATGACGTTTCTCAAGCCCACAAGAACACAAAGAACACAGATTGAGAAACGGCTCATGTTGCATTTTTATTTATTAAATGTTGCGCTAAAACAAAAGAGAATTAGATCTGATCTAAAGTGTCAACCTTAATGATACAGGATAAAAAGGATGGAGGGCTGACTGTGAGATGTTGAAGCTCTTCCCGCTCTTGTGATCTCATCCCCTCGTTATGAATCTCCTCTGGACAATCAGCTTGGACAAGCAGTCACTCACATCCTTCTCCTAAGTCGTCGTGGCAACTGATCAATTCTCTTAAAATGGATTCTGGGAGAGGATGAATCACCAAGAACCATCTCTATCCGATCGGCGATGGAGGAGGAAAATTAAAACAGTTCATCACTGATGCAACTTCAGGCTTTTCCACTGTTGAGTCATGTCTCTCAGTCTGAAGACTTTTTGACATTACATATCTTAATTCAGCTTCTAAAGGGAAGTCTTGCACAGAAGAGATGGCTCCTATTTGTTTCACTTTATGATATCCATACATATAGCAGTGTATATATACATATATATATGTGTATGTATATATGTAGTGCTGTAATGAAAATCCTCACAGGATGCACGCAGTCTAATGCATAGCTACAATTTGGCTATGTGCAAACCAAGTGCATGCTATTACACGGCCAGTGTTAATCTGTAACTTTTCCACATTAAAACATCCAAAAACAACCAGACCTATGTTCTACATGTTGTTGAGTTGTGTTCTTAAATTATCCCAAATGTTTCCATCAATTCTCAAACCAGAGAAATCTGTGATTTTAACCATGGTAACAGTACGGTTCATTGGTCTCCTGTCAATGACATCATATCCTCTATGATCATGTGTCAGTGTACGCCTTGGTGGTTTTCAGCTCTATATCTGAACAAGATGAAGGATTTTAGTCGTCGGACGTCTGGATCTGAAGTTATCAGAGAAACAAGCTGAGGAAATGTTAGACAGCTCAGCTCCCAGCTGCTGGAGACGTCCTGTCCTGTGTCACTGAAGAGCGTCGGTGAATCTCAGATTTTAAAGTCAAACTGCTTTATTCAGTGTTTCTACTGGTTTTAATCCCCTGGTGTGTTTGTTATGGAGAGGAGGACACCTCTGTGGATAATTCAGCTGCTGGTAAAAACCTGCTGAATGTCTGGTTCATAAGTTATCAGAGAAACAATCAGAACAAAGGTCAGCATCAATCTCAACTCCAACTCTTCCCTGAGTCTCTGTCCTCCGTACAGCGTCGCTCAAACACTGACTTTAAATGTCAAACTGCTTTATTCAGTGTTTTTAACAGTTAGAATCACCAGGTGTGTTTGATTCCCTGAACCACTGACACTGAAGGAATCCAAACTGGGAGGAGCTTATGGCAATGGTGGTGAAGACAACAACTCCAATGATCCCCCGCTATTTCATGATGTCACCCAACACAATATTTTGTTATTATTTTGACAGAGAGACCCCTAAAGGAAGAAAGTTACAGACTGTGCCTTTAAAACTCAAGTGTACAATGGACAACTGAAAAACATAGCTGATGCGCACCTGGTGTAGACAGGCTGCGGCTGTCAGTAGCAGAAATCAGTAGGAAATGCAGACTTTTTTTCTCAGCCGAAAGTCAAGCATGTTCTCAGTGGCTGTTGGACTGATTTTGTTTGTGATTTTCATGGACGCAGTCTCAAGGCGCCGTCCTTAGAGACAAGGTGGAGAGCTCAGACATCCAGAGGGAAGTGAGAAGGAACCAGTACGTGGTGTCAGTTAAAGTAGTTTGGGCATCTGTTCCTGGGCACTTCCTGTCAGAGGGTTTTGAGGGACATCTAACTTGAAAGATCCAGATTTTAGTGGCTGCATTTAGAAGGAACTGCCCATTCAATGAGCCTGATTTTTTTGAGAGTTTTGCAGGGAAATTGATATGAGACAGGAATGAGTCATTTTTTCTAGTTAAGCAAATACTGTAAGTTAAGAAGTGCTTTGGATGCACCTGACAGTGTCGTTTGTGGTGACACTCTACCTCACCACAGCCTGATGAACTGTCTTCTCTTCTCTCCTTAACTTGTGTGTTTAAATGCACTTTGCTTTGGATCAGTCAGACAGTTATACCACAGCTTCAGAGTGTCTCCTCCTCCTCGCCTCCTCCTCATCACACACAGGACTGTCTACTGTCGTGTGTGGACTGGCTGTTGTGGTGGGAGTGCATGAGGGGGTCATCTCAGGTCATGTGGGTGTAATTTGGGACTTATTGGACATATCATATTACTGGGAATAGGAGGAGAAGGGCTGATTTTTATTGGCTTTGTAGAATGGACCCAGTTAATTGGACAGCATGTACTGGAGACTTCATGAGAACAGCGGGGGGATATGAGATATTTCAGATGCAGAGCTCTTTGTCTGAGAATCTCCGTCCACATGTCTGAGCTTGAAGATAAGATCAGCTGTTTGGGTTTGGTGACCAACAACTCTCAGATAAACATTTCTTCAACTGTGCTGACAGTTCTCAGGTGTTTAACCAGCATCTGTGACGACAGGACTGATCGGTCAGTTATGTAACTGACAGCGGACTGATCGGCTGTTCATTGGTAGGGTCGGGAATTCAGTGCTCACCTGCTGTTTGCAGACAGTCCGGCGAGGTATTGTGGGTGTGAGAGCAAGATAAGCAGTTAATTATTCTGATAGAACTTAACAGTGTTGAAATTAGTTTCTCAAGCACTTTTGATAGAAATGATCATTTTGAAATTGGTCTGTAATTGCTAAGTGAAAGAGATACAGATGAGGTTTCTTCAGTAGTCTCTGAATAATGACTTGTTTGAAACAAAAAGCAACAGAGGTCAAAGACTAACAGCAGGAAATACGTCTGTTAAAAAGCCGCCTTACCTGAATTCACCTGACATACTATCAGCCACAACCAGGAAGTGAGAATCCTCCACACATCCATTATTTTCTTAGTTATTATCATTACATCATTTGTGAGGTGTTTATTTTTTCTGATGTAAAAATTGCAGATGTGAGCAGATGTGGATGGAATTACATTCAGAACTCTTATTCAGTTCAACACTGACATTTCATTCAGAACTGCTCTTCTGGAGATTCTCTCTATAATATTTTCAAATCAATAGCAACACAAAGCAAGCCGTCCCTCCGGTGTATATCGCAACTAAATCTTTTTGACATTTTTATGAAGCGCAGCCCCACATCACATGCAGCGGGCCTCAAATTGAATATTGATTCTAATGATCTCTTCTTTGGGGCTGGAAGAGTTTGAATCTTAATAAAGAGGGGTGAAATCAGAACCATTCTCAATTTGGAGGCAAACTTCACACGGAGCCCTGGGGAAATTCAGTGGTAATGTGATAGATTGTTGGGTGCCTCATTCATGAAACAGATTCCAGTGAACTTTTTGAAGCGTGGTGAATCTTTTCGTAAATTTGTTTCGGTCTCTCCGGAGCACACAGACTCCATGTTGGGGGCTGTAATCTCAATTAAATATGAACTCTTCAAATGAAGTGTACTGCTGCACAGAGAATAAGACTTACTAAAAAAAGTATCAAGCCTTCTTTCATTAAAGGTGTCCTAATATTTCTCAATTAACATGTCCCACTCCCAAAGCCCTGGAGTCAGAAAGAACACAGACATTAAAAGACATCTGAAGGGTAGACTTTAATTAATTATTTTTTCTAAAATGTAATTTTACAGGCTGTTTTAATGATGGGTGGACTTTAGTATGATCTTGGTCCTGCATCTAGTGTGTGGTAAGGCTCAAGCTCCTAAACCACTAGGTCAGGGTAAGTAAGTAAGCAAAGCTTTATTTATATAGCACCTTTTAAAACACACACTTCTTAAGTCATCCTCCTGTTTCTTAATGTAGACTGATTCATCTCATTTTCACTTTGCCTAATTGTCGCCCCCCCCTCCATGTTGCAAAACTTTTAAATTGTTTTTAAATCTAATCTAAATTTCAATTTTCTAGTTCATCCTCAATTTTATCTTGTCTTCTAAAGCACTTTGCAACTGTGTTTTGAAAGGTGCTACATAAATGCAGCTAATTGATTTTTATTATTATTATTATTATTATTATTATTATTACTGTTATTATTGTTATTAAAGGTGTAGTGCTGCTGGAGCACATTGCAACGATATTCCACCAAGTTTTTCTCCAGGTAATGAAATAAAATCTTCACAGTTCACAAAATGCAGTTGAAATTCATAAACATTTTTAAGCACTTGAAGATCTGATCATCACTAATGCTTATGTCATGTAAGAGAGCTAATAAAAACAAACTGAATGGTCAAAGTTGTCATATAGACATTTAAAGTGCATTTACATACGGCATAACGTCCTTTCATATTCTCTATAGCAACCAGGCTAAAAACAAATCTATAGCTGAGCTAGCTGATGTCTTACGCAGATCCAAATGTGTGATGACAAAATATTTTATCTGGTTAGAACATGGAGGTAAAACGAAGGAATGTATCATAAAGCTCTGGTTCAAAAATGGATGACTGTGTCTTGAAGTTGTTATGTAAGGTGTACTCGAGCGCCCTGGAAGTTGTCTGTAAAAACTAGAATCACCTCCTCGTGGTTGTCTTCCTCCTCCACTCAGACTAGTTTCAGGTTACGTCCCTGTTTATCCAGAGTCATATGAAATATGAACCATTTGTGTGAAATGATGTCATAATTGCTGTGTGAAGTCTTGAGTAGCGGCTAAAAAGTGGTCACCATGACCTTTGACCTGACGACCAAAATGTAATCAGTTCATCCTTGAGTCCAAGTGAATGTTTGAATCTGCAAATAATATACTTCAATGAGTATTTTAAACACAGTTGGACTGAATGCTCTGGAACAACACACTCTGAGTGATTGACTCTGGACCTGCTATGTGTGTGTTCACTGGATTCATCTTGACATGTCAGTGTTTCCTTCATGAAGCTGGAAGTGTTCAGGTCACACAGACCTTCCACCAGCACATCAGCACACTCACATCACCCATCACGATAGTTAGTCTGAGCAGTGCTGTGGGCTGCAGCAGAGTAGATTTGGCTCCGTGTCGCCGTGCTCAGAGGGCTACCAGCGCTTCCTGTTTTGTAGTCAATTATGCAGGGTTTCCTGAGTGCTGGCTGAACAAGCACTCCATATATTCCAGCAGAACAGCAGAAATATGATGTGGGTGCAGGCGGCTGACGGGTATTAATGGCAGGCACTGCAGCAAGGCGAAGAGAGCCCCGTGCTGATACAGTGGGGGGAAAAAAAAAAGACAATTTGGATACAGAGTTTTTCAGAGGACGACAAATCAGTGCAGAGCTTTTTTTTTTTTTTTTACAACACATGGAGCTGCAGCGTTTCATGCAGGGTTCTATTAGAGAGCCTGGTCACTGACCTGCTACTGCCACTATGAGCTCAAACTGACACCAATACATGTGTCTGAAACATGTTTGTCTTGTGTTTTATTTATTTGATTTTATTTATAGTAGGGTTTATTTTAATCATGCATTATGAGACATTAAGACCAGTCAATCTGTACATGTGAGCTGTTCTGGCATCTCAGCTGAACTCTTTTTATTGAATTTGCTGTTTGCTGTTTCCACAACCTGTGATTTGTACTATGTCGATTCGCTGTTTGAATCAATGCAGCCTCATTTTAAAAATCCAAATCATGTGTTAGTTCATATATCATTTATTTATTTTCTGACTTTCCAACCCGGTCCTATCACTTCCTACTGATGTACATTCTTTAAAAAGCACACTCACACATACACTGCCAAACATCTAAATGCATAAACTGCCACTTCATGCACAGTACAGATTCAATAATGAATAAAAGACGCCTTCATTCACAAACTCAACCAGGAGACGTTTCAACTTTTACCTTCACATCATAAAGTAGCAGTAGCTACATGTCACTTTCAATGTCGGTGAGCTTATCAACATGCTATGATGTGGTTGGTGTGAGGCCAGAGGGCGGCTGGCTTCCCTTATCATAGTCCTGACTAATCACAGTTTGGCAGTGGCATGACGGTGGCTTCATCTGATTGGTTAATCATTCTCTTTCTCATCAAGAGATGAAACTCTGACCTGGCCTAGCACTAACACTGTATCAGCCACTGCCAGTTACAAGCTAACAAACAACATAAACAAATAAAAGATGCTAACTATGCTAACCGTTCTGATCTGTCTGCTAGTCTCTGGTTCTGGTCTCGGACTCCTCCTCTGAGTCTGGGTCTGACTGAGGCTCAAACATGTGGCTGAGTCTCTCTGATGTTTCCTCCTCTCACCATCTTGATACTCTCTGCTCTTTCACCTGTCCACCTGGAGCAAGCAGGTGGTGGGCGGGGCTCAAAGCCTGATCCAGATTTCTCAATCAGGAAGTAAGAGGAGATGAGCTTAAGATCCAGTTTTATGTGTGAAAACCAAGTTAAACTAAATATGAATGATAGCAGAGGATTTTTACTGAGTTTAAAACATGACTGGAGAGAAACTTCAATACCCTCATTAAAAAAAAAAAGCTCAGTAATTTCCTCAAACAGCTGGTCACTGTAGTGTTAAGCTACTGCACATTTGGTGCAGACAGAGCCTGATGATGATGACACACTCTCAGGTGGATTAAACTGATACTGACTAATTAAATAGAAAATGTGACAACAACTAGTGTGAGAATCTTATCAAGGTGCAACCAGTGGATCAGCTCAGTCCAAAGACAAATCAGGAGAACAACATAATTAGCAGCTCAGCGTTAGTTCATCTACAGTGGATGTTTAATATTTTAAAATCAGGATGTGAACTCTGCACTGCTTTTATCAGCAGAAAAAAAACCCAAAACAAACGTCTTTGCTGATAATTAAACTAAGTCAAGAGGCCGAGTGGCCCTCACTGATTAACTATCATCATGGTCTTAGCTGAGTGGAAGCTGCTGCTGGATGATCCCTCTGTCATGTACCAAATACAACATAATAACCCTGAGAGTTTACACACAAAATACTTTTAGTTTCAGTCTTTTCAAGGGGTCCACATCGATGCAGTGGTTAGCACTGTCCCCTCACAGCAAGAAGGTTCTGGGATGAATGTGATTGGCTGTCTGTCTCTACATCAGCCCTGTGATAGACTAGCAACCTGTCCAGGTGTACCCCGCTCTCAAGCAATGTCAGCTGGGATTGATTTTTATTGTAATAGAATTTTTTTTTTACTACCCAGGTCATATTTTCAAAGCGTTGTCCATCATTTGTATCATTCATTTATTATAACATTACTCCTCCACCCCCACCCACTCACCATCTAAATGCAGGGTGTTAACCCTCCTCTCATGAGCTCTTCTTGAATTTGTTACACAACTTGTCCCGATCATTTGAGTGGCCAGGAGTGACACTAAATGTGTTTGAGAGGACACTTAGTGTGTATTGTATGCGAGTGTATGACGTCCTGTAACACACAGATCAGGGAGGCGGTGCAGTGCAGCCGGGAGGAGGCGGTGCATCCATCCTTCATGTGAGGCCAGAACAGGTAGAAACTGATGACGTTCACCTTCCAGGGGCACATACATGATTTTACCAAAAGGAAAACTGACTGACTTCAGCCTGAAAACACACAACACATTTCATCATGTGTAAGAATATGCCACGAGCGCGTGCTCTCTTTCATTTGCTGATCCACCTCTTTATCCAAACTTTGCCTCCTACCTTTTTGCCCAGCAGCTGTCTTGATTATTGACCAAATGGGCTATTTGTCTCAAACAAGTAACCATCACTATTTACCAAATCGTATTTCCCTGCTCGCCGGGCTCCGGCGGGGCTCATTCAGCCACATCAGGCCTGTTATCGGCCCTATCATCAAGCTTGAAGCGTTTCCACGCTGTGCTCCACTCAATGGAGCCTATGAAAAGACAGGCTTCTCTGCCTAACAGCTTGCACCAGGCAATCTGTACTATCACACACACACACACACACACACACACACACACACACTGAGGCAATCTGTGCTATCTATTAGCTGAGAGCTGAGCGTAGTCTATTCCCCATGCCCTGAACAGTACTCTCCTCCTCAGACATCTCCTCAGATTCAATCAATAGCAGCTAGTTCACCACAGAGAGTGCTGCCCGTGTGAGTGTGTGTGTGTGTGTGTGTGTGTGTGTGTGTGTGTGTGGTCTGGGTATTACTCATTTTGTGGGGACCTAAATCTCGTTTCACAGTCACATTATGGAGACCCATAATGTAAACCATTAAATGTTAAGGTGAAGACATGTTTTATGTTGTTTCCCCAAAAGTGACAAAAGTAAACGTATGTGTATTCGTGTGTGTGTGTGTGTGTGTGTTTTCATGCGTGTGTTCACACAAAGGAGGAGAAAAAACAGAGACAGTGGGGGTACAGGTGGAGAGATAGAGTGGAGGCAGGATTGAGATGGAGCGATGGTGGAGGCAGAGATGAGGATGAGGATGAGGATGAGGGACGCTGATGCTGCTGTCTTATCACAGTGGATCTGTAACCAGAGCACTAGAGTCACTACAGCCTCACTCTGATTCAAAGGTGCTTCATTGGCAGGAAAGTTTCAAAACAACATTGGCAAAGCATCAAAATACAATTCAGCCAAGTCCACAATGTCAGAGAAAGTGAACAATAAAACAAGATTGATATATTAATTATATATTTACAGTATATTATATGCATGTGTGTGTGTGTGTGCGTGTATGTGTGCCTTGAAATGTGGATTTCAAGACCTACATTGGCTCGTTTCTGGGCTCAGGGTTTTGGTATGGAGGGGGTCTGGGGGTCTCTCTTCTGAATGTTAATGATCAGTGAGAATCAGCCTGGTTCTGCTCCACAGGCGTGTGTTGGTGTTTTTCCTTTTGTATCTGCAGAATCCTGCATGTAGAGATTCTGTCAGTGTTTATCCCAGCGGGTAAAGCTCTCTCTCTCTCTCTCTCTCTCTCTCTGACCTGCTCTCCTCCATGTCTTCCTCCTGCACTGATATGTTGATTGCTTTCCTTTTCAGTTGCAGTTAAACCAGGTCAAATCACTTCATATCTACATATGAAACCCTGTAGTCACTTCACACACTGGCCTCCAGTTTCACATGAGTGTGGTACGGGGGGTTTGGAGTCTGGGGGGGGGGGCATAAAAAGCCCAATTTAACAAACAAACAAGTGGAGCTAATTAGAAATAATGTGCATACAAAATAATTATAAGTTATTATTATATTCCTCTGTCATAAACTTGCATGGGATGAAACAGAAGCAGAAAAACATCAGAGCAGTAGTTTGTTGTAGTTCATATTGATACCTTTTGATTTTATCCATGTAGTAACATATACGTTCTGTTGTATCTTCATTGGCTTCTTGTACGTTTCAGAATTTACTTTAACATAATCCTGATCACATTCATGGCTCCAGTTTAATGGACTGGCCTCCCCCTCACTGTCAGGTCAGCTACATCTGTACCATTATTTAAAAAACCTTTTAAAGACTCACTTGTATAGGATTACTGTTTATTTTCTGTTGGTTGTATCTGTCATGTGGTTTCATGTGGTTTACTACACCGTTGTTTTATTGTTGAGTTCTATGCAGTTTTGGCTGGATCACAACAGCGGGGCCAGAGTTTTAATCTGGAATGTCCCTGACTGACTGACTGACTGACTGATTGACTGACTGACTGACTGACTGATCATATTTCCACCACTGGTCAGCTGAGTCTGAGTGTCTGGGTCTAACAGGATCTATTAGGAAGTGTTTACAGCTGCAGTGTTGCTAACTTAGCTCATTGTCTCTAGATTTACAGACTTGTTTTCAAACAGACTGGGTATAAACCTGGTTCAGGTCTGGACCGTGTATGGATGCCGACTGGGGGCTCAGGGTTACACCTCTTCTTATGGCAGTCTACAGAGCTGTTCTGGTGTCAGCAGGGAAGAGGAGGAGCGCTTCCAATACACTGAGCCTCGCCTCCATTACAGCAAATAAACTACTTTCATTCCATGTATCATTATTTCTAAAGGAAGCAGAGGAACAACTAAACATGAGACACACAGAGCAGAGAGAGAGAGAGGGAGAGAGAGAAGTCATTGGTAACGAGGCTTCGTACTAACGACTCTGACCAACTCTACATATCAAACAGTTAGACATAAAGACCTGCCTCTAATAAAAGTCTGTCACATTATGGCATTATGGGCTTGAAGTAAATAAAGACTAAACTATTGTGGATATGGACGGAGGATGTGCTCTTTGTGAGAGACTAAATAAGAAAGATAATCTGTCTCATGCCTGGCTGGATCACCTGGTGAAGCATGTGCCATTTGGGCTTCGTCTCCCAGGTTTGAGTCCAGCCTGTTGCCCTTGGCTGCGTGTCATCCTCTCTCTCTCTCTCTCTCTCTCTCTCTCTCTCTCTCTCCTGTGACTGTAATAAAAGCAAAAGCCTGAAAAAATAATTGAAAAAAAGTTATTGTGTCTCTTCTAACTTTCTCTCTGATCACGTTACAGTGAATCCAGCTGAAATCACAGCTCAGTCTTTGTCTTTCAGTTACGTGTTTGGTGATTTCGTCAGACGACGTCACAGTTATAAAATCAGCATTTGAACATAGGTGGTCATATAATAGGATTAGACCTAGTCTTGTTTTAATAAACTTGTTAATGTTGTTCCTATCATAAGCAGTATCATTAGTAACAGAGGTGTCCAAAGAAAAAACAAACGTTTATTATGATGTTTTTAGTGTTAGTGTTTGATCACATCAAAGCCCAAGTCAGCTGAATAAAGCTGAGCAGCAGCTGCCTCCATGTTGAATTAGTGGCGGACATTTCCCCAGCTCAACAGACACACACACACACACACACACACACACACATACACACTGCTTTTACATCATTTCATAGCTTTAGGTCTCAGCCTTTTCTGGCTGACATTTGAGTTCCACATCTAGACTGAATGACCGTTGCCGCCGGTGTTCGATTGCCTTGCTCTGCCATGCGTTGGAGGTAAGAGAACACGCAGCCACAAATAGATGTACACACTCACTCTCAGTATACTACAGACACAGTTACACACACACACACACACACACACAGTCGCAGTGGAACTGGCCTGCCGAGGAGTGTCTGTGTCGGTGGCTCATGCACAAATAATAAAATGACCGTGTCAGCATTTCAGCACAGTAATAAGAAATAAAACAAATACTATAAATTCTCAAATAAAAGCCAGTATTCAAATAATGTTTGGCCTGGATAAAGACGAGGGGTGGAAATGTTAAATTCAACGTTAAGTGTGTGACTTTCACAGCAGTTTCTCATCAGTAGAACTACAGAGTCACAACTCGTTTTATTCTCTAGTTGTTTCAAAGTAAAACTCGACCGAGACAAGGAGCAGTTAGCAGTTTAAGCTGCCTGAATCTTTATAATATGAAGTACATGTACACACTGTTGTGTTGAGTTTCATTAACGGTACCTCAACAGTGATTCAAAAATTAAAGGATGGCAGTGAGAAATAATTAGTGATTGAAAACAGCAGAGCAGAGTGAAATCTGGACACAGAGGCCACTGTTTGATGATTTGTGGTATTGTAATTTTTAAAGGGAATAAAAAGGCAGTAAATCAGTAAATCATAAAACTACAGAGTGTCTGAAACTAAATAACACATTTTACTCAAGTTCTGCAGACAAAGCATAAATTATCAAGGACGTTACAACCACAAAAACTATGTGAATAGTGTAAAGATAAAACATTAGACACAAATTAAAAGACACATAAATGATACAATGAATTGTGTATGGATTAAAACTCATTAAGAAAATTAAAATATTTGGACCAACAATTGATTAGTAAAAAAAATATGTTAATTAAAAGTTTAAAAATAAGACATATAAAACCAATAAAAGGAATAAAAGTAAAATAAAAAGGTAAATTAAGACCAGCAAACCAGACGACTAGAAAGAGCAGCTAAAAGGAAAGTTTCCAGTTCAGATTGAAGAGATGATAGCGTAGCAGCACCTCTGATATCATTAGGCAGCCTGTTCCAGCAGCATGGAGCATAAAAGCTGAAGCAGTTTCACCAGTTTTCGTGGAGACCCAGGGAATAACCAGACGGCCTGTTCCAGCTGACCTGAGGGGTCCAGCTGGTTCATCCCTCACAACCACGTCAGAGAGATACTGATGTGCAAGACCATGTATGGCCTTTAAAACAAGCATCAAGATTTTAAATTCGAAACTTTACTGGAAGCCAACGTAACAAGCTCAGCACAGGTGTAATATGGTCGTATTTTTTCAGTCCTCGAACCTGAACATCCACGCAAACCTTACAGGGAGAGAACTCTGAGAAAGGCGAACAGCATTGTGGGTGACCAGCAGCACCCCATTGCTCCATCTTTCGAGCTGTTGCCATCCGGGCGACGCTACCGTCCGCCCCCATTCGCCAAAAATAGGTCAAAGTTTTAATTTGTACCACAAGCAATTAAGCTCTTAAACAAATAATGCACTTTTCTGTTTAGTCACCTTAGCTGTTCACTGTGCACGTACTGTCCAGCTGGTCTGGGCAGCAGGTGCGACCATCTTAGCCATTATGCTTTTAATAATGCTGCAAGGCGTGAGGTGGAAATGTTACATGTCCTAAGCTGTCTTTATCGTATAACGTTTTGTTTTTGTTTTTGTTTTCTTTTGAATGCCTGTGATAATGCTGCAAACCAATTTCCCCACGGGGACAGATAAATACTACTACTACTACTACTACTGCTACTACTACTACTACTACTACTACCTCTACCTCGTCCTAACACGGACTTTGTCACTTTTTATACTACGTCACCTACGTCCCGTCATAATGACTACGACTGCAAGATGTCACCTAGAAATAAAAACCTAAGTATGGGTTGTAACCAACTGCTGCTCAGACGACATGGGCTGATTTTTTTTCACACATTTTGCTTCCTGCTTCACGTCCTCTAACTCGTCTGATTTACCTAAACACAGTTAGACCTCCTGTTCTTGATTGATTTTATTCCTGATATTACATCTAGTATCTAATCTTATCTAATACCTTGGAAATTAAACATATAAACAAACATATATATAAATAATACTGACATCATACAAAAAGTGAAGGCTTCCCATTCAAAAACAATCATAAAAGATTAAATATCAACTGTAATGTTAATAATATATTGTTCAGTTAAACCTTGAATAGGTCAAAATTTAATTTTTTGTTTGTTTTGTTTTCATTGGGGGCGGAGTCAGTGGAGACAAGATATTAATTCATTTATATACAAATGTTTGCTGATTTCTTTTGTCAAAAAGATCCTTGTGATTTATAAAAAAATATATATTTTTTAGTTTTGTGTGTATGTCTGTGTGTGTGTGTGTGTGTGTGTGTCAGTGGACATTGTGTGGAACATGAGAGAGCTCTGGTTTTTTTGATTGGCTGACTCTGCACACTACTTCTGTTTGTAGTCGAAAATGTCACATCCCTTGAGGAGGAGCTACTGCTTGCACCGGCTCATTACATACACACACACGCACACACACACACACACACACACACACACACACACACATACATGCACACATGCACACACGCACACACCAAGTCTCTAGAGTACACCTTCAATTACCTTTTAAAGAAGCTTCATTGATTTAGCTCAGAGTGACGATAATTTTCCTCTTCATCAAACTTGCTGCTGAGAGCTGCTGCTGCTGCTCTTCTGGTGGTAACAAAGCAACACACACACACAAACACACACACACACACACACACACACACACACACACACACACCACAAACACACATATACATTATATTATACCCACTGCGGACCATAATCTCAATGGTAATGTCACTGGGTCACTTCACTGACAACATGCATATGTGCACTCATACTATCAGATTTCAGATTTTTTTTTTAATTAATGGCATCAAATAATTAAAGTGCGTATAAATGATTTAAAACACTAATACAGCAGCAAACAACCATTCTCTCTGGAAAGATATAGTGGAGTAATGGCATCCTGAGCAGAGAATGAAGTCACACCCCCCCTGCTTGTTAAAGATAAGTTTCTCTGGTCTTCGTTTTGGTAGTCAGTGTGTTAGTGCACGTATGTGTGCATGGTAGTGCATGTGATACCCTCCTGTTAAACTGTTGGTCCTCCCCATGCTTAAAAACACACAGGGACCATCTACAGGTGAGATAGATGACCCCCTTGAAAACGAGATGGTTGAGCTCAAGGGGTTTATCCTTCCAATAAACATGTATGTATGATGGCACAGTGCACTGAGGTGAGAGTGGCCTTTCAGTATTTCCTCCTGAAGAAGGAACCACATTTGCTTCTAAAAAGACCACGGACAAA
The DNA here is from genome assembly GCF_021018895.1 of Seriola aureovittata. Lineage (NCBI taxonomy): Eukaryota > Metazoa > Chordata > Actinopteri > Carangiformes > Carangidae > Seriola > Seriola aureovittata. Next base: position 1,590,868 of record NC_079380.1, on the reverse strand, counting down.
GAAAGAGATGAGACCAGAACAAGTGGACTGGTCGGCCGATGGACCGTCAAAAAGTCCATAAAGTTTTTACCTGCCTCATCAGTGTCATTCATGTGGCCGAATTTCTTTCTCAGTACAGCCGTGGAGCCAATACTGGTCACCAGTCTTGGCTAAAGGGTCAAGCTTCTCTTCCATTTGTCAGCAACTTGATGGTTCATAATGTTACATGTCTGTTTTCATTAGTGACAGCTACGGTAGACATGATAACATTAGCTAACTTGATGTTACCCATATAATAATTGTGTTCGGCAAATGTTGCTATCGCCAACTAGCTAACTGTCAGCATTACTGTGGAGCATATCACAGCGATGCTAGCGGGGGCTAATGGTTGTAGGTAGATTGTTTTTTGTTGGCTCTCGTGTTCACTGGCTAGGTTTATTCAGAGGCAGGAGTGAAGCAGGTTTCTGCTGTCTCATTTAGTCTCCAACCAGCTCCTGCAAATTAGATCATCAATTACTTCAACCAGCTCCAATAACTGCCAATATTTACCCCATTTACACACACATACACACACACACACACACACACACATGATGCACAGCGCTTAGCTCATTACATGCTGCTGTATTTATTTTGCTGGGAGAGTGCTGCTCCTTTAGTCTGCCTTATAAAAAGAGGGCAGTCCTTCTTCCTGCTGCACCGTTGTTTAATTGAAGGAACAGACTCTTTCCCTCCTCTAATTACAAGCCGTCAGGCCGGTTGAGGAAAACCCTGAGATATGGCCACTTTCTCTCTGCACAGACAGCCAATTATGGGAGTAAATTGGAATAGCTTGGTTGAAATGTTTGCTGGCTCTGCACAGTGGGGAGTTTTCAGGAAGCTCAGTGTCCAATACTTTTCCAACATTTTTGCCTTTCAAAACTCCATTTGTTTAACAGTTCAGGCTCTGTGTATGTTTCATTTTCTACTTCATAAAATATGAAGAACTGTGTGTTGATAGCATTTTAAGCTATACCATGTTATGTTGTTAATAATCCAATAATAAGACAAAAACAGCTTCTCAAAACCCAGTATCTGGCTGGACTGCATTGTATATGCATTCATATACGATGCATATACTAGTGTCTAGTGTCAGCTGGTTTAAATCTAGTGTCAGCTGTCTTCAGTTTAGTGTCAGCTGGTCTCAACCTAGAATCATCTATTTTCAGTCTAGGGTCAGCTGGTTTCAGTTTCAGTCTAGTAACAGCTGGATTCAGTTTCAGTCTAGTGTCATCTGGTTTCAGTCTAGTGTCAGCTGGTTTCAGTCTAGTGTCATCTGGTTTCAGTCTAGTGTCAGCTGGTTTCAACGTAGTATCTGCTGGTTTCAATCTTGTATCAACTGGTTTCAGTCTAGTATGAGGTGATTTCAGTTTCAGTCTAGTATCAGCTGGTTTCAGTTTCAGTCTAGTGTCAGCCGGTTTCAGTCTAGTATCAGCTGGTTTCAGTACAGTTTCAGTCTAGTATCGGGTGGTTTAAGTCTAGTGTCCCCTGGTTTCAGTCTAGTATCAGCTGGTTTCAGTACAGTTTCAGTCTAGTATCGGGTAGTTTAAGTCTAGTGTCCCCTGGTTTAAGTCTAGTATCAGCTGGTTTCAGTCTAGTATGAGCTCATTTAAGTCTACTGTTACCTGGTTACAGTCTAGTGTCAGCTGGATTATCTGTTCTCCTCTCTCCTCCCTCCTGTGCTCAAATGTACAGTATTTGAATGTTCTCATTGACATGTTTTTCTGTTTCCATTGTCATGACAACGGAACAAGTCTGAAACAGTGACTGAAACATGGTCCATTAAGATGACATGTTAACCAGCAGTCACTTCCAAATTGCTGCTTAACATCAGCAAACATGATTTCAGAAAGTTAGAAGTGACAGAATCTCTTTCTTATTTGGTTTCTCTGACCATGTGCCTTGGAGACATGGTGGATGTGATCATACACAACAAAACATAAGACTGATGTCTTTTGAATGCCTGTGATAATGCTGCAAACCATAAATAATGCTGGTGTTTGGGGGCCCCTATTTTGTCAAACTACAATGGGGGGATTCCAAACCCTTTAAGATGATCCGTGGAGATGCATCACTCTGTTACACTTAAAGAGGAAAACAGGCTGGATTTGTGAAAAACTCTCTCATATTGAAATTAAACATTTCAAGTTGACCCAAGTAATTAAAACCTACAGAAAATGATAATAAAAGATAAACACTGAATCCCACTACATCAATAAATGCAACAGATATTCCCTCAAAAGTGTTTATTTTAAATTTTGAGAACAAAGTTCTTAAACATGAAACATAAATAAACAAAAATGATTTCCCCTCCCACCTAAAACAATAAAAAAAATAATAAATTGGCTGGCTCTGCTTTAAGTGGAGCTCCAAAGTATTTCAGAATTGCAACCAAGAGAAAATGGATTATATGCAAATATTCATATTATATAATTTCAGTTATGTTGCACTGATTCAGAAATTCATAATCTGTTTATACATACATATATACAGTATATACTGTATATATATATATATATATATATATATATATATATATATATATATATATATATATATACACACACTATAGTATAAATTAAATTTACTTTAATTGGTGTTATTATGGTTCTTTTGAATAAAAAAGAACCATAAAAAACCTGCCTCTATTCCTACAATAGAATTGGGTATTTGATACATCAAAAACCCAATTCTATTGGAGGAATAGAGGCAGGTTTGTTCATTCAAGAACTACATTGTCACGGTAAATATTGTACTAAATGTGGCAAAGACTGCAACACAACACACCTCCCACCCAAGGTGTGATGTTACTGAGCTGTCGCAAGAAAATGCTCTGCAGCCTGCTATTATCTGGCACAACAGGTGTTACTTCAGTCAATCAGTCCCAAAGCACAGTACATTCGAATGACAATTTCATTTTAGCCTTTTTCGTAAAGCACACACTGTATAAAGCTGGGTTTATTTGCTTACGAACAATCCTAGCCAGCTAGCTCAGTTAGCTAACTTATCAATTTAGCTGAGGCTAAAGGGGGCAAAACTTGTTCAAAAATTGGCTAACATTATAGCTCCCCCCTCCACCACACAAGTGAATCTACATCATTAATAAATGCCTCACCTTTTTACTGTGACCGTTTCTTTTTTTTTTTCAGTTTTCTTCTTTTATCTTTTTCCTGCACCAGTGGGATAAATCCTTTTTGATGCCATGATACCATCACTAACGCTACCATTATTCTCCTCACTGACGTGACGTGCAGCTGTCAGTCATCTCACCCTACCGGTCAGTAGACGTCACTCATTTTGTGACAGCCTAATGATGAGTTTGACTTGATTACCCCACAAACACAAGCCACAAATATATTGAGGCTGAACTTGCAGCTTGGAGACCCCCTAGTGGCTGCGGCCGTATGCATCGGCATAGTCCGCATATAGCAAGAAATGGCTCTGCCGAGAACTTTGCTGTGGTCTAAGTGAAACCACACTCCAGAAACTAATCATCACATTTCCTCCTTTTGCCTGTTTTTTCCTCCTGATTCTTCTGCTGCACATTTTGTTGTGTCAGCATCTTGGGATTTCACACTCCTGCTGATTAGTAATCGCTTCACATCTCTGCAGTCCAACCGCACTAATGAAGTGATGTGTGAGGAGAAGTTAGGAGTTAGTTTCAGGAGTTGATGAGTACTTATCAAGCAGCTTGTAGTTTAGCCTGTTGTGATCACTGAATCACTGTACCTTATGGCTTTGACCAAGGGCGTAGGTTTGCATATCAACAAAAGGGACATATCCCTACCAATATTTTGGGAGGATAACATTATCCCTACCAGTATTTGAGTGAACTCATTCACACTGTTTGGATAGAAGTCTTTAGATAATTCGGATGTGCCGTCCTGAATTAGGCATGTTAGCATTTGATTGGTTGAAGGGGCAGGAACAATCTGGAGGCTCACGTCATGTACAAATATCAAACTTACTGCCAGACACGAGGGAGAGAGTGGATCAATCTGCAGTCAGTCCAGACCTTAATATTTGATCTGTTACTGTGTGTAGTTTAAAAAAAATCATCATCTGCTATGATTCATATTTAGTGTAATTTGATTTTCACGAAATAAACTGGATCTGAAGCTCATCTCTTCTTATTTCCTGATTGAGAAATGTGGATCAGGCCTTGAGCCCCGCCCACCACCTGCTGTCTCCAGGTGGACAGGTGAAAGAGCAGAGAGTATCAAGATGGTTAGAGGAGGAAACATCAGAGAGACTCAGCCACATGTTTGAAGCTCAGTCAGACCCAGACTCAGAGGAGGAGTCTGAGACCAGAACCAGAGACTAGCAGACGGATCAGAACAGTTAGCATAGTTAGCATCTTTTATTTGTTTATGTTGTTTGTTAGCTTGTAACTGGCAGTGGCTGACACAGTGTTAGTGGTTGTGCTAATTCTAATGCTTGCTCTCTGTACTGACAAGGTTTCAGGTTTATTTAGCCCCGCCCCCCATCCCCACAAGGATTGGTTCCTTAGGTTTGTGATGTATGAAACCCTGGCTGTCTGAATCTGTATTTATGAGACTGTCATTGGTTCACTGCAGTTCAAGGTGGAAACACTCAGTCATGGTGTTGACTGATTATTTCACTCATCATATGTCTTGTATCATATAAAAACATCATATGGATGACATGTTAACAAGGTCTACACTGGATTTTCAAATGTGAATACAAGTAAATACAGATCATATGTTAATAAACCATTTGGTTGACAGCATTAAAAATCCTGTTTGTTTTGGAGGGGTTGTTTCCCTACCAATGTTGCGACCAAACCTCAGCCCTTGGCTTTGTCAGTTACTAACAGTCCACAACATAACCTGAATGCCTCGGTTGCCAATGAATAATAAAAGGATGCAGGCCTTACCTGAACCCAAGATGAACTGGACTAGTTTTCTACAGGTGGTCCACTCGTTCACCTCAGGGCTGTGACTCACTCCTCTTCTCAGTGCACTCAGCTTAACAAAGCACAGCTCAGGTTAACAGACAGAAACTAACCCAAATACTAAATACTTATTGCATATCACCTGTTGTCTATAATTGTCTGAACAAAAAGTTGCTCCCAACAGTCAAGACCTGCTGCCTCCCGAAGCTTGGCAACCAATCAGAATAACAATGTAGAAAGGATGAAAAGGCTGCATATAAAATGTTTCCCTGCTCAGTCTCTCTCTAAACTGTATACAGATGATGATGATGACTACACTGGTACAGAGAATCCTTTGGCCTAGAACACCACTGAGGTGCGTTCCTCTCCACACAGTTGATCTGAGGGCTGATACATTCATTCATTACACCGAGAGAGTGCTGCAATGAAAAGGAAGCTGAAAGCCGGCCAGCGCATGCAGAGCATTAGTCATCAGGTTAACACTAAACGCATGAGTCAGCTAAACACATGCGGCTCTGCTTAGTGCAGATCATTTCAGTTTTCTGTGAGAGTGTGAGAGTGAGACCACAGCCTCACGTCCCTTATGCCCTAAACATATTTGAATACCTAAGAGAGGATTGATAGAGATGATGCATTGTGGGAGTTTTTATTCACTCAGTTGGTAGCAGCACGGCTCCAGGGATGGAGATGTCAGCTGATCACTCCTTTCTACCACTTCAGTCCAGACTGACTTTTCTTGCAGTTTAGTGTAGTTTTGTGTGAAATGTCATGACAAATTTGAGACAAACTTGTGATGAAGTTTGGTTCAGACGTTTATGTCCTGCTCAGGATGAAATGCTGGTGAAAACCTGGTGAACATCTGGTTCATAAGTTATCAGAGAAACAATCCAAACAAAGGTTAGCATCAATCTCAGCTCCAACTCTTCCCTGACATCTCTGTCCTCCGTACAGCGTCGGTGAAATTCTGACTTTAAATGTGAAACTGCTTTGTTCAGTGTTTTTAACGAGTATAATGTTTGATTTCTTGAACCACTGACACTGAAAGAATCCAAACCGGGAGGATACAACAACTCCCGTGACCCCAAGCTATTTCATCACGTCACCCAACGTTGTCTTTTGTTATTGAGAGATTGAAAGACCTCTAGAGACAAAAGTTACAGACTTGTGGGTTTAAATCAGTGTTTCTCAGACCATGGACTTCAACATAAAATAAAACTCACAAACCACCTAACTCCCGAAATATCCCCAAGACGAATAGGGCCTATTACTAGAGTAGTATTGTGGCGAGCTTGTGTGGAAGAATGGAAACAGGTGGTGCTATTTTTGTAGCATCTTACTTATCACACACATGTGAACACTAGCTGGATGTCATCAAATGCACTACGAGACAGTGTTTGTCAGTGGAACATGGGCTAAAGAGCAAGCGCAGGTTTCGGTGGCTAGAGGAGATTCCCAGGGAGAGCCTGGTGCAAGCTTTGAACATGAACATACTGAAGACCACCAACACAGAGATGGTCAACCAACAGCAACACACAGGCTGTCGGCTGCTGGTACAAGGCCTTCGTCTTTGTCTTCGTCGTCTCCCGCAGCAGCCTCAGCAAAGAGGTCCAGACGGCCCTCTCCCCAGCCACTTCCACCAGCTCCTCCGGGAGAATCCCGAGGCGTTCCAAGGCCAGCCGAGAGATATAATCCCTCCAGCGTGTCCTTGGTCGCCCCCGAGGCCTCCTCCCGGTGGGACATGCCCGAAACACCTCCCCGGGGGAGGCGTCCAGGAGGCATCCTCACCAGATGCCCGAACCACCTCAACTGGCTCCTGTCGACATGGAGGAGCAGCGGCTCTACTCCGAGCTCCTCACCCTATCTCTAAGGCTGAGTCCGGCCACCCTGCGGAGGAAACTCATTTCGGCCGCTCGTATTCGCGATCTCGTTCTTTCGGTCATTACCCAAAGCTCATGACCATAGGTGAGGATTGGAACGTAGATCGACCGGAAAATCGAGAGCTTCGCCTTCCGGCTTAGCTCCCTCTTCCCCCGCAACGGGCCGATTCAGCGCCCGCATCACATCCAGACAAAATGTAAAAGCAACATAAGGCAATACATAAAAAAAGAACATTTAAATAGAAAGAGGATGAATCCTCGCTGCGCAACCTGGACTCAGTAAAAAGTTTCTCTCTCCATCACTGAGGCATCAACGCTGTGCAGGATTACAAAGTTTATGGTTATGGATGTTTTGCTGCAGGTGAAGTTGTTTACTGTGTTAATGTTTGTGAGTTTGCAAAGTGTCAGTGTGGACTAACTTCAACTTTTTAATTGCTCAATAAAAGCTTGTTAAAACTCGGCTCCAAACTTTATCTCTCCGTCTCCCTTTGTTTCATTCACCTGGGGACTTATTATCCGACTGTTGGCCCCCAAGACGTCGCGCAGTGATAACCCCTAACAGGCTGCACACACACACACACACACACACACACACACACACACTGTATACACACCTGAACACTCATGTGTACTCACACGCTAGTTACACAGAGAGACATGCTCTGCGCCTCATCCATCACTGTCAGCTCCAGCAGGGAAATGAGCTGCTTCAGAACTGATGGCGGTAATTACACTTGAACTTCTGATACAGATCAGGGGGAGGAGGAGAGATGAGACTCTTGAAACCAGCCCTTCTCACACACTGATCCGTGGACACCACCAGTGGTCTACAGGTAGACTATTGGTGGTGTCATCATCAGTATCAAACCAACTCGTATGTAGATTCAAACTGTTAAAGTTTTGTGGTGGAGTGGCCCTTACTTAACTGAGGGTGGCATCAGTCACTGATACATACAACCAACAGGAAGAAACAACATCCAAACTTTGGCAGAGCTCTGTTTTTTAGGAAATTTGTATTAGACACAGCCATGATTACAGCATTGGAGAGCGGCACGGTTTCGCCCAGTATATAAAGGCTTCAACATTAGCCACTACCAATACAAAAAAGGGTGGTGCCTGAAACAAGGAGTGCAAGAAGTAAGATAACATATTCCTTTATTAATCCCACACTGGGGCAATTTGCAGTGTTACAGCAGCAAAGTGACAGTACAAAGAAAGAAAAACTGCAAAAAGACAATATCAAGTACTTAAAGAAGATAAATAATATTATAATTTAGTATGTACAATTAGACATTAAAATATCACAAAAAACAAGTAAATAGCAGCAGATAAGTGATATTGCACAGGTAGTAAATTAAATTATTGCACATGGTGAGTTGTCAGTCTTTCAAAAAACATAATGTTTTACATCTTACTCAGGCGACCTTTACTAACCTCAAATGAATCAAACAAACCAAACATAACCCAACTCCTTTCCAATCTGCCCCCTCTACTCAGTCCATGAAATGAATCTAACATAATGCATCATCAGCTGCATAGGATCCATCTTTAGCCAATTAATACATTAAAAAGAATCACTAAACACATATTTAAACTCAAGTTGAGTGTGTGAGCGCATGTATGTGTTTGTGAACGTGGGTGTAGGTACTGTGCACCTGGTTAGTGAGGGGATGCTTGGAGCTCTCTCACACAAACCTTGTAATTTGAATTGGCTGTTTTACAGTGCTGTTGGATGTCACTGTAACCCACTGCTTTGCGCCAATTTACAATTTATATTTTATGAATTACATCAACAACGATCAGCGTGATGTTTGAAAGGAAACGTGGATGAAGCTAACAGTTAGCCTGCCCTGGGATTGATGCTAAATGTCGCCGGTTATCATCCTGTTAACTATCAAACACTGACAACAGACGAGATCATGGACCGGCGGGTTAAGACCGGATCAGTTAAAAGAAAATCAAATGAAACCTCCGATGTAACGGACACAACAGGCAAGTTTTCTGTTTTACTAATAATGTAGTCACCGCGACTTGTAGAGCGTTTGATGACGTCTGGCTAGTTTTCGTGTGTGTATAAGTTAGATGCTACATGAATAGTACCACCTGTTTCCATTCTTTCACACATGCTAGCCACAATACTACCGCACTAATGGGCCCTATTCGTCTTGGGCATGTTTGGTTGGGAGTAGGTTGGTTTGTGAGTTTTATTTTATGTTGAAGTCCATGGTCTGAGAAACACTCTCAATCAAAACAATGATAAAATGAAATAGCATGGGATCATGGGAGTTGTTGTCTTCACCACGTGTACCATATGCTCCTCCCAGTTTGGATTCCTTCAGTGTCAGTGGTTCAGGAAATCAAACACACCCAGTGATTCTAACAGTTAAAAACACTGAATGAAGCAGTTTCACATTTAAAGTCAGTGTTTGAGCGACGCTGTACGGAGGACAGAGACTCAGGGAAGAGTTGGAGCTGAGATTGATGCTAACCTTTGTTCTGATTGTTTCTCTGATAACTTATGAACCAGACGTTCGGCAGGTTTTTACCAGCAGCTGAATCATCCACAGAGAACACAACTCAACAACATATCAAACATAGGACTATTTGTTTTTAGACATTTTTATGTGGAAAAGTTACAGATTAGAAATTTAAGCCTTTTCTCTTTACGTTTATGTCACATTCCAGAAGTTCCAGATAGTCACAAGATGTTTCATTTCACTACAAACTGAAAGTGTTTGGCGGTTCACTGGACGACAGATATTGGCAGCGTTTTCAAGTATTGATCCTGTGATCTCTCTTTTTAGCACCACATTCACACACATTATTTATCTGAGAAGTGACAGGAAAGCGATGTGAACCAGACACACTGCAGTTCACTGTCGGCACCTTAATCCCTACTCGTCCCTCAGTGTGATCCGTTACTATGCCATGCTAAATAATTATATGTCAATTATGATTTTTGCATATAATTACATAACAGAATGAGTCACTGACCTCAGGCAGAAAGAGCATTTAAGCATTTAGGGCTTCATCTTACAGCTGAAAAACTTAGTCGTCGTTGTTGTTGTTGTTGTTTGTGTTACATTTGGTAACAAAAACCTGAAGCAGACAGATGTTTAGTGAATGCAAACACAACCTGCTCGCAGGTGCTGCTGGGAAATACCAGGTCACCTCACATGACTCTGAAGTGAGGCACAAACACACAGAGTGAACGAGACAATCGAGCTCCGCCTGAGCCGAGGAGCCGGGTTTAATATAAGAAAGATAATGAGATAATAATTAGGTGCAGCTGAGGCAGGAGGAGAAAACACGAGGGACATCTCGTGGACTGACTGAGAAAGACAGACTGAGGAGGGACCAGAGTGAGCTGAGGTGTGTGTGTGTGTGTGTGTGTGTGTGGGGTGGTGGTGATGGTGGTGGTGGTGGTGGTGGTGCTGGTGGGGGGGGGGTCTAATGGCCAGGTTTATATTTGTCAGGTACAGAAACATAAAAGTCCTAATCTGGGCTCACAGGAGCGGGAGTCTGAGTTGAGCTGAGGTGGTGACCATGGCATCTGACTGTGATAGGCTCCTTCATAAACCTGAACATCCCTTCACTCCTCTAACCCCCGCCCACTCCGAAGACACTGTACTTTGAAGGTTACAGCTGTTTACTGTGCATTGTTCCTGGATTCATTTTACATCAGGGAATTTTTCAGACACACTGAACAACACTCAGTCCCTTTCACAACAGTTTAATACACACACACACACACGCCTCCGGCCATCATGTATGATGTGAACCCTGTCTCCGGTCCTCAACTACACACTCCTCTCACTGCTACATATCGCCAACACACCCTTACAATCCCAGTGTCGTTAACACTTACACACTGTTCAGGTCAGATTTGATCAGTTCTTTCCTGTCTCTCTCACTCTGGCTATCCAAATGAAGTCAGAAAATTATTTAAAAAGAAAAAGGTGATGAACTTGGCTCAGACCTACCTAATGTTCAACGCCCAATTGTTACTTTTGACCGAACAACAAGTGCCTCCTATGGATGTATTATAAGACCTTTTATTTTATTTGTTATAGTATTTTTTATATTTATTTATCATTATTCTTATTAAATTTATTTTAACCTTTCATTATAAGACCTATTATAAGATAAGTTGTAATAATACATATACATATAATACATGTATCAGTGCGTCTCAGCCAGGTCCATCATTTTTAAGTGTCCCCTAGAAACACCTTTGAGTATTTGCAGCTCATGTGTTGTTGATGTTTTCTGAAGTTGTTGTTGTTGTGTTTTGCCTGTTTACATGTATTTTTTTAGGTTGCGTTGAATTGAGCTCTCAGGGCCACCTTAGGTAAAAGGTGATGCTGGGGAAACATGAAATAGTCAGACTATAGACCGAGCATCTCTGTGTGTTTTTGTTGCTGGGACAGTGGTGAGAGAGTTCAAGCACTGTCTGTTTCCTCAATACATGTTCCTACATGTGCCAGGATTCCCGCCTCAGCAGGCTCCTGCAGAACGTTGAGGTCTAAGGGGAGAAGTGGAGGATTAAAACAGCACATAGGCTTCATCATATATGCCGTACAGGAACAGGTAGAGAGGTGATGATGAGGTGCGTCAACACTGTTGCAGCATCTCCACCTGCAAGCATGTGTAAAATAAAACCATCATTTTCCAGGCAAATAATATTGTTCAAACGAGTTTTTGTATGTATGTGCATGTGTTTGGAGTACCTGAGCCACCTGATCAGTTTATGTTGTCTTTCCCCAGTAAGCTAATTTCTTCAGTGTCATGTCAACCAGACACCTAGACACTTATTATTATTACTACTATTGAGCCCCTAGACACTTGAATTTCCCATAGGTGATGAATAAAGTATGTATGTATCTATCTATCTATCTATCTATCATCTCAAGTCTGACTAAAACTGAAACTAATACACTATGAACTACAGAAGTCAGTTTTCACCAAGAGGAGCTTTTCTAAAGCTGCAGCTCCTCTGCCTTTATATGGGTTTACCGCTACATATCTCAGGCCCCAATGCTGCCGCTCGGGCTGCAGCACTGAGCTGGAGGAGAAAGCACCAAGAAGCACAGCACCTGTTAACCCCCTTGTTAACAAAAACTGTTGTTAACCTCCATCCTCCCTGTCCAGCCCACCTCCTCACTGTGCTGTGTATTAATGAAACCACGACGCTGTCCGTGGTGCTGAAGTAACAGACAGATTTAGTGATCTTTGATTTCCATAACTCCAGTAACGTGTTGAAATATATATGGGCTGCCTATTTAAGCACTGCTACAGAGCAACATCCTGGACATGGGCCTTGAGCTGGACGGGCTAATGTGCTAACTTGAATCATTACTTCCTAATTATGACTTGTAGCAGTGGATTGTGTATTTAAACAAGGAATGATGCACAAACAACATAGTGGAGTTTATTATCGAGAAAGACCAGCCATAGTATCTCACCACTGTTGTGTTGCAGCAGTCTACCTGCCAGCTAACATGACAAAGGCATTGTGAGAGGTGTAGTACACACCGACAACATCTCTGGCAACTTCAAAGATGTACGTTTAAAGACTGATCTACTGAAATCCAACCAGTTCGTCTTCTTGATCGTAGTTGTGTCTGCGTTCATTAAATGTCTGCACCTCAGCACCAGTGACAATGATGGTTCTCCCTCAATGTGTCCTGAGGTTTTAAATAAATAAACTGAGTGAAAAATGAGTGAAGCAGAAATATTAGAAGACGAGGACAACAGGGAGGAAAGCTCTGATTACAACTCTTTCCATGATGAAGAACCTGAAAAAAACTCAAAGCAGCAGGGAGCATCGGAGACATTGACATCAGTCTGCAATCCCATGTATCCACCATCTTGTCAATTTTCCAGCTCCTTTTCCTTCCAGCCATCGAAAAAAATGTCACTTAAAGGACACATAAGGAAGGGAGTCATCACTGAAAATGCCACCTACAATTAAATAAAATTTTGTTCATATAGCGCTAATTCATAACACACATTGTCTCAAGGCACTTCACAGATTTCCACCCAGAGTAGCACTTGATGACAGTGGAGAAGAAGAAACCTGTTTGCCTCGACCAGATGGGCTGAGAGGAGAGAAAGGTTTAGGTTAGGGGGTTTAGAGGAAATTGGAAACAGGACAGTTTGAAGCCTGATCTAAAATGTAGAGAGGATGTCTGCCTCCTGAACCCAGACTGAGAGCCGGTTCCACAGGAGAGATGCATGTAGAGAGTGAGTGTTCTGTTGGGATAATAGGGAACTATGAGCTCTTTAGTATACAATGATGTCTGACCATTAATATCTTTGGCATATCCTAGTTCCTGTCAATACTCAGCAGCATTTTGAATCAGCTGGAGGCTTTTCACTGAGTTATTGGGACATCCTGATAATAAAGGATTACAGTCGTCCAGTCTAGAGGGAATAAATGCATATACTGGCTTTTCAGAATCATTTTGAGACAAAATGTTTCTGATTTTCACAATAATGATTAGGTAGAAGAAGGCTGTCCTTGAAACTTACAATAACTTCCGTTTGGCCTGAATTTAGTGAAACATTACAGGTCATCCAGGTCTTTATGTCTTTAAGACATGCCTGAAGTTTGACCACCTGAATAGGCTCATCCTTCATAGATAAGCACAGCTGGGTGTCGTCTGCATAACATTGAACATTTATGTGGTGCTATGTGGTACGTCCCTTAGTTGGAGCTAGGGATGACAGGAACCGTAACGTGACAAATCAAGAATTAAACTGAGTCAGTGAGTACTAGAAGGTAGTTTATTGCACCCTGAAGTTCTCAACAATGTATTTAAATGTGGGTAAGGAAGGGACAAAGGTGGTGTGCCAAAGAAATGAACCCAATAAAACAAAATGAGGCTTAAGCTATCTTCATCTCCTGAAACAAAAACACACAAAAGAAAACCGATCTACCTGATCTAAGACAAGAGCCTCCAAAACAATACAGCGGGTGGCACCCACCACTAACCTAATGTTTCTAGACAAAGGAAAACTGCATGTTGAGATGTACAGGGTACCCCAACTTACCTAACTCCTTCCTCTCACCACATACCTTCAGTACATCCCTTTAATACATGAACACAACTGGCAGGCTGATCACTATCCGGCAAAATGAGAGCGAGATTTCCTCATTCAGGCTCCCCTTTTATTGGAGGACTGGAGGCAGATGATTGGCCAAGGGGACAGCCAGGAGCTCAATAAGCCATCCTCCCCTAGTCTGCTCAGGTGGAGCCCAATCACCAATCAGCACCGGGAGGGAGACCAAGTGAGGGAGAGACAGAGAGAGAGAGGGAGAGGGAGAAAACAAAAACAAACAGCCTGCCCTTGCCTGGCACATAACAATTACCTATAGGAAGCATATATAAGGTGAAAAGTATCCGACCTAGCACAGAACCTTGTGGAACTCCATGACTAACTCTTGTGTTTATGAAAGAGTCATTGCTAACATGAACAGATTGATAAGTCTGACTCAAACCAGCCTGGTGTGGTTCCTGTAATGCCAATGACACGTTCTAGTCTCTGTAATAAGATCCTGTGATCAATCGTATCAAATGCAGCACTAAGATCTAATAGGACAAATATAGAGACAAGTCCATTGTCTCAGGAGGTCATAAGAAATCTTAACTAGTGCCGTGTCTGTCCTATGATGGAAAAGAAATTTACTGCAAGTCAGTTAGTGACTCAGTAAGTCAGTTAAAAAGTACTGGGAGTACACATTACTGTATTAAATTTCAGAAGGGGGGGGGTGTTATACATGATAATAATATATGAGAAAATTTTTATTATTAAAGAGCATCTTTAGGCTACCAGGAGTATATGCATTGGTTATTTCAATGCATATTGAAATATCTTTCCCAGGTAAGAAAAGCACCGAAAACAACCAATTATTTCCAGTCAGGCTTTTTGCAGCCTGCACATGCAACTGATAATTACTAATATACACTGAGTGGGCAGGTATTATGGTTACAGGTTATTAGGAGCATCTAGCTAAAACTAATGCAGTGTAACACAACAGCCCTGCAGTGAATCCTCCTTCATGAAGGTAATAATGTTCAGTTTTTATTACAATTGTTTGATTCAGTTGATTCAACTGTATAATCATTGGAGGATTTAGTGTGTGGTGCTGTTGAGCTGTATTATATTATAGAGAGGTGTTTCTGTTATTTAGCCTACCTTATATAAATATATAAATGGGACCATTTCTACAAACATAGGGACATCATGGCAGGTGTCCATAGATTTTATGTAGCAATATTAACTACATGAACCAAACAGTTGCTGCTTCTTATCATATAAAATTAACAGCAGAATAAAGCAGCTGTAGATGTATAACCATGCTATGTTGCTAGGCAGCGCAGTAGTTGTAGATGCTCTCCTTGTACAGAGTAACATGCATCATCTACCACAATGTTGCCAAAATCAAAAATGTTCAACACCTACACAAAAACGACAACTCCATTCAACCCCCATCAAGATGACAACGGGGAATTGAGTTGATCCTGAACGAGCAGAAGAGAGTGAATTTAAACTTCGTTCTGTGTGTGTTTGTGCGTGTATGTGTGTGTTTGTGTGTGTGTGTGTGCGTGTGTGCGTGTGTGAGTGAGGACATTTAAATCATCCCCATGACTTCAAGTTGTGTCCGTTTCCTCATTTGCTATAAACAAACACTAAATACCAGCTGTGCCCTGTGGACTGATCCACTCATTTAGCACAGACTGATTTTCTTCTTCATGTCTTTTTTTTTAACATGCAATGATTTGGTCTGTTAGTGAGCCTTTATAATTTTCATGCATCTGAATTTTTACTTGGATTTGTCACATTTGGTTTAATTTTAGTACATTTACCTTGTTTGTTTCTATTTCATGGTAATTATTTGTTTGGTTTCAGTTCGGTTTCAGAATTGTTTTATTATCAATTTACAGATAGAATAAAAGCTTTTTTTTTAACTTATACGGTAATAAATAAATGTCTGATAGTGAATTTAGTGTTTCAGGACACTGCAACTATTAATTGAACATGAAAGCTTGATGCTGCTTTGAGTAAATTCTCAGTTGCAACAGAGAGAACCAGGACTTTGTTAAAACAGCTTTAACACACAAGATTGTATTGTTTCTATAATCCATTGTCTTATACAGTATCTGATCAAATTTTAATGAGGGTTTCTCATCTTTAACAGAAATATTTACAGTTGTTTCCATTTTGCCATTTTTTGATCTTTTTAGTTTCCGTCTATGAAAGTCGTTTCCTGTACAGATGTTTCACAGTGTTGAGTTTCACTCACAGTAAATTATGAACAATAATAAAAAAGTACAAGCAATTACATCAGTGTCTGTAGAAAAGAGAATCTCGGAGCAGCAGAGGTTAAGACTGTTTCTCTGGAAGTTCTGCTCAATCTAACATCTCAGCAATTAGACTACAGGTTTGAATACCTGCTTTTATTAGATAATGAATTGTAATTTCTTTTTCTGCGGAAAATATATATGAAAACCTCTTTATCTTCAGGTTTCATTTTTGCAACTTACAGAAGCTTGTCTTGAAAACTCTGGCAGTAATGGGGACTTGTTGAGGAGGTGTTTGTGTAGATAAGAGCTCTATAGGCTTGGCTAATGGTGTGTGTGTGAGTGTGTGTGTGTGTGTGTGTGGTAGGAAAATAAAGATGTGCTCAAAGGATAGAGGTGGAAGAGAGAAAAGAGAGAATATCTTAAGTTGAACGAATGAATAAAAGGCAGCTTCTAGCCTGCAGCCATGCAGCTGCAGTGTTCTGCTTTATCCCATAATATACTCACATTTACCTTTATGTTCCTCTCTCTCTCTCTTTCTCTCTCTCTCACAATCACACGCACACACAAACATTTCACCATCCTTCAAAGCAACAGAAAGCTCACACTCATTGTATGTAGTTACAGTATTATCCAGGGTTACACTGATGCTTCAGTTAGGTGTTTGCAGGTGTGAGAGGATCATATTCTGCTTTTTAAAGAGATAATTCACCCAAAACAAAACACAGCCATGTCCAGTCATAGGTTTTGATGCCAGTGGACAGATCTGTGTCTCTACATTGTTGCAACACAGTTCAGGGTTTTAGGGCTTGTGATCATATAAAAAAAAGAAAAAAAAAATTGCACTTGCGTTATTAATGAGACTAATTTAAGATTAGATTAGATTCGTAATCCACTACAGTAAGTAACAACAATGATGTGTTGTGTGGGCGGAGCCAAACTGGTAACAGAAAGTGACAGTTAATGATGTCAGGTGTTAGTTTCCAACAGGAACATGGATCAACCAGATGTCTTCTCCAATTATTTTAATGGTTTCCTGATAAATAAATTAATCAGTGAACAATGAATGATAAAGTCTAGACTCTGGATCATGGACCTGGATCTCAGTCATTATGTTGTAACATCGATGATGTCATGTGGTCCTGAGGCTCAGCTAAAGTTAATGTCATGCACAGATATAATATCACTATGAGCAGCACTGTGTCTATGAGCTATAAGTTTGGTTCGTTTACTTGCTAATGTTGCTAGCATTGGTCAATGGTGTTTACCATTATGAATTAGCCTACTGAGAGTGTGATGATTGATTGATTTTATCTTTGTGTGATAAACATTTTAGCTTTCATCAGTCCAGTCTGTTCAAGACTTCAAACCATAGTGAGTTTAGTTTTATTCTGAAACAATAAAAAACAACAAAACAACAATATATTTCCTTATTCTGGGGATTCTCTTCCTCTACGTGCTCACAGCTGCAGTCATGTAACCGTGACGTCTGCTCCACATTGGTGTAATCTGTGGGCCTTTCCTGATAAAGCCGTCTGAAGGCAGCAAATACAGGATCTGTTCCAGCTGCACCTTAACTCTGTGTGTTTATCAACATACAGTAATGCTTGTAGAGATTTTTTTCAATAACTGTAAAACTTGAAGTAGCCACTAATCATTGGTTAGCCCTTATATAATGATGGGCAACAGCACAGTCCTCCTTAGCTGTGTCCCGATTTAGGGGCAGCATCCATTGAAACCTGCATTGGAATACCGATAACGTGACGGTGGCGCGATTAGGCTCTCCCATTTCAAAGGCTCCTTCAAATGTGTCCTTTTCCGGGGGCCCAACCTATCCCAAGATTCATTGCACGCTGGCAATCAAAGAAAACAACATAGACAGAGAGTCTGAAGATTACACTGTTGAATGTAAGTACTGGGTTTCAGCTCAGTTCAACAGCTAAAGCTACAACTGTTAAAACCAAGGGCCTTAAAAGCTGGTGACACAAGCAAAAATCCCCAGTAGACCAGACTGTCTCATTTCAGTTCAGCCTTCGCGGCCTACAACAGCTAGAAAGGGCCACACCTTCGTAGAACCACATCCTCCGAAGGATGTGGCCCCTGAATCTGGACACACCTCTTATGTTGCACAGTGCGTAACTGCGAGTCTTGTTTACATTTCCATACCAAATGGGCAACTGAGTACATTAGTGGATTGCTGCAATTCAGAAAGCTTTTTTTTTTCCTTTTACCAATTCTAGCTTGAATGGAGAATTTGCTGTTGCTCGTATTATCACAATGCTCACAGTCATTTATTATGGCTAAGACATGGATCAGGAAGCCAGGTTAATCGGGGTTAACATATGGTGTGTAGAGTTGTCCTCTATGGCAAAGCTGTTTCAGTTTGGAATCTTTTCATGTTTCATTTGTATTGCTTGTAAATTGTATATTGTAAGTTTCTATGCTGCATTAATAGATTTCTCTTTCTAGCATCCATTAAATGCCTCAGATTTAGATCTTTGGCTTTATTCTCAAACTGTCCACACGATCAAACACACTTCAACTTCAAAATAATACAATTTTCTTTTTTTCTTTTCTTTTTTATGTTATTCTTTCGGACATTTTTGCCTTTATTGTGATAGTCACAGTGAGAGAGAGAGACAGTAAAGTCAGGGAGAGAGAGGGGATGACATGCAGCACAGGGTGGACTCAAACCTATGGCCGCAGCGGTCAGGACTAAGCGCACTCTACCAGGTGAGCCACCAAGGTGCCCCAATAATGCACTTTTCAATCATTTAATTTCATTTTGGCGATATTGCATGGGTCTGTATGTAACGGGCTGTAATAGTTAAAAGGTTTTAGTTTGCTATTTTTAAATGCTGATCTAGTTTTTAGAGACAGATCACTACAGCTCTGATTTTTACTCTAACTTACAAGCTGCAAGAGTTAAAGGTTTAGTCAGTGAGCTGTCACTATCTTCATACCTAATGCCTATAATATGTGACTGGGCCAAACCAAAGGTTGTTTGAATTCTGTGAATGAAATGCGGAGAGAAGCGCCACGGATAAATACTCCCTCGATAGTCTGCTATGGACTTCTCATGACGATATTCATAACTCGGAATACTTTTATGAAAAAACCCTTTTGATTTTTGTGATCTGTGGACCCTGACGGCCTAAAGGAATATAAATAATGGAGGAATGGACAGACAATCAGACTTCTAGACCTCCTCAAAGGTAGGGAGTCACCATCGCTATGCCTGTCTTGCTGATACATTATGCTGGTAGATATTAATAAATCATCATTTATGTGATCTTTGTTAGCACAAAATTAACTGAATATTTGAATTCTAGAGACTAAGCGATCCAACGAGGTACAGCCTGCCTATATTGACAAAAGTTTAAGCTGGTACTCCTTCAGAACCCATCAGGACATTCTAACGGGCCTGTGCACGGGACACCAGTATGAGGTTAAGAACAGACTGCCAGGATGCAGTTAAAAAAGATTATGGCATTCACCAGGATCCCATGCTGTTGGCTGTTGACCCAAACTAGGACCAAGTCTGGATATACAGTATATATCTATATATCCATAATGTATGTAGTGTTTGCATATATGCATATATATACTTGTATGTGTAACATACCATTTTATTTGAATGCTTTCTTAAAGGAAACATAATCTGATTGGTATAAAGTGATCAACCCTCCAGAAGGGAGAGAGAGGGAGGATTGTATTGTTGCTGCAGTCAGCATCCACGATCGCCTCCAGTAACACATGTCAGGGAACTTCAATTCATCAAGGGAGAAAGAGAGAGAGAGGGAGAGAGAGAGAGAGAGAGAGAGATCAGCATTTTTTTGCAGGAAACAACACATACACACAGCTGGACTCTTTCTCTCTGACACACACATGCGCGAGCACAAACACACGCACACACACACACACACACACACACGCGCGCGCACAGACACACAGCACATTAGAAACACACACATACAGAGACAATTTTCTGCCTCCCTCACGCTCCAGCGATCGCAGTCACAGTGACTGCTGGCTTGCCTCCACACACAGGCACACACACTGAGTCACACACACTGCAGTAGAGCGCTCTCTCTCTCGCTCTCTCTCCCTCTTCCCCTCTCTCTCTCTCTCTCTCTCTCTCTCTCTCTCTCTCTCTGCCAGCAGTCGTCCCACCTTGCGAGCAGAAAACACTCCATCGTACGGGACCGGCTGCTGCTTCCTTTGAAGCTCCGTCTCTCTGCTCAGTCTCTGCCAACCAGTCTCTCTATCTCCCTCTCTCTCTCTTTCTCTCTCTCTCTCTGCTCATCCCGCTCTCCCTCTCCCTCGCCGCTCAGACCAGGGTTGAGTATTGTCGGGGTTGAGGGGGTTTGTGTTGTCAGTTAGAGGAGGGAACATGCAGCATCCTGGAGGAACATGCGTGGCGTTACCCAACGTGGACGCCTGTCCTCAGCTGTCCTGCGCCGCCCTCACCTTCATGTATTTACAGCAGGTGAGTGTGTTCGTGCGTGTGTGTGTGTGTGCGTGTGTGTGTGTGATTTTGTCTACATGAATGTGTGTCTTGTGTAGGCTACATGCCATTATCTGCTGCTGCTGCTGCTGGACATGCTCGTACTTACAGGGCACAATAAGAGAAACACAGAGTGTGTGTGGATGTGTAGCAGCTGTAAATGCGTAGCTCCAGTTTGTGCCAGTTTGAGAGGCATCAGTCCAGCTCGTCCTGGACACTGGGTGATACTGGGTCTCTCCTCCAGGTGTTGGCAGATGAACCAGGTTTGAGTCAGCGTCCAGGAAAGCTTGAGTGATGTTTACATGTGTTAGTTGTAGAGGCCGTGGATCGGAACCATCCTGCTCTGTGCTCTAGTTTGTTTATAGCCAATAAAAACATAAAGTTGAATATCATGTTAACAGAGTGTGCACTGCAAACAGCCTGTTCCTGTTTAACACTCTGTCTTCATATTACTACATGAATCATACTGTTTGGCAGGTTTAGAACAAGTCATTGTGGTTTTGTCAGTTGAGTGTAACAATGTGACTGTAGACATAACAAGAAGAAAATATACATTTTGTACAAGAACAATTAAATTACTGCCACATTGTCTTGTGCTGCAAAAACAAAGGATTTTATCTTTTTAATTATAATCATTTATAATTATTTTGATTAAAGGATATAACTGCTAAGTTTTCTTTATTTTTTATTTTTTTATTTCTTCACATTAAATATGCATAGTCGGATTTTACATACAGGGATTTTATCAACAAAGGATTTGATTTTTTTGATTATTTAGATTAATTTTTCATTTATTGGCAAATATATGTACATATACACACACACACACACACACACACACACACACACATACTGTATATCTGTATATATATAGATATACAGTATATGTGTGTGTGTGTGTGTGTATATATATATAAACAATGAAATCGCTGCCTTTTTCACAAGATTAAAGATATATTGTCTGATCTTACAAACAGCACTTACATTCCTTTGTGAATCAGTGATCCTGTTGCGCTGCAACGACATAAAGGATTTTTTCTTTTCATTTATCTCGATCAAAGCACTAATTGTTCATTTGTTGACCATTTACTTAAATTGGAGGAAATTTGTAATTTTGTAATTTCTCTGTTCTCACCTGATTGTAATTGAAATCTATGGTTTGTTTTACTGTAGTGTTTCCAATGTAGATGAGCCTTTAACAGCAAAATCATTTAAATAATTAAATCATTTGATTTAGTTGCCTAGACCGTTGTGCAGTCAGTGTTGGAGTGGTGGTGCTGGGTGGTGTTGGGCTGTTTGGCAGGCGGTACAGTTAGGTTCAGTTATTTTAAGGTTAAGGTTATGGTTAGGGATTTAGTAATTTTAATGTTAACATATAGAAGTCTGTGGCTGCCAGGATTAAAAAGAAATCTTTGAATATTTGTATTTTTATGTTTGAAAACGCAAAATACATTTTAATTTAACTTTTAATGTTTGAGATATCTTAATTATTCAAGATTGGCAAATTGCAGCCATGTTTGTGTTAGAATTACGTCGTGTTTTAGCCTATAGAAATGAAAGACGAGTGGCCTTTTCATGATTTTTTGTTTTGAATTCATCAGAAATGAGCTAAATTCAGGACATTTCAAATTCAAATGGATAGGTCAGTTTGCAATTTCATTTTTGTTGACTAAATGTTAATTTGAAATGAAGAATGAAAAGCCAGTGGCAGTGAAAGTGTTTTTATTTTACTTTCATTTTGGCAGTTATCAAACATGAAAATTAAAAAAAAAAAAATATGCGCACAAATGGAAAATAAGTCTCAATGTATGAATGTGAAAGAATTGATTTTAATATTGGCAACCATTAACTTCCATACAGCCAATGCTGTTCTACATTTTCATACATAGAGTGAGGAAAACATGGAGGTTTTTTTTAATGTAAACATGAATTTCATGTCAGATCAGCTGTACGTACAAAATAATTATTGTAAAAAAAGCATTTTCATTTTCACATTAATGTTGCAGAGAAACCAGCATGTGAAATAAATCAGAGATATTTCTGACATTTTGAAGACAAACTGCGGAGGAAATGATTCATTGTGCTGTTACACAGAGGGCTGCACACACCAACTGTAGTCAACACATGTAACTGAACATAACACAGAATATAGAATTAGCTCTGTGTGAAGTGTTTGCTCAGTCAGACAAACACTCTTCTCCTCTTTAAAATAACTACTTTTAACTGATGGCCACACCTATCATTTAATTGAACACATTCAGTGTGTGTGTGTGTGTGTGTATATGTGTGTGTGTGTGTGTAAGAATGAATGTACACACTGTGAAGTGAAAACATGATCATGTTTACACCCTGTAGGCTGCTGCACTGACCTCATGTTCCCTGATCATTACACAACCCACAGATCAATCACCAGCTGGGACCAGTCCCAGTAGATGGCGCTACACGGTTACACATCCATCACTGTGGGGTCCCTCAAGACTCAGACATGTAGATTAAGACCCTCGAAAAACACCTGCACAAAATGAGCTAATTTAAATCTGCAGAGCCTGAGCAGGGACGAAAACAGTGTATGGATTAATCATTTGATATTAGACAAATCGATTGATCACAAACAAATAAAAAACAAGCCAAAGAGTAAAAACACAAAATTGTACCTTTCTAATTATAATAATACACAAAAGAGATAGTACTGAGAGGATTGGGGTTTCAGGGGCAGGAGGAGGACTACTGAGGACAAGGGCCTCCACAGCTCCAGCACCAGGTCCTGGGATCTGGATGAGCCTGGTTCCCTGAACCTGAGGCGGTTCAGAAAGGACAGCGAGGTTCTGTCAGCACTGAGGAGTGGGGAGTCGTTGAGGCTGGATGTGCAGGAAGTGAGAGAGTTGGTGGGAGAGGCCTGTCGTGGTGATCTGATTTAATTAGACTGTGATGAGGTGAAATTATGTAACATACATACGTTTATCATTTACACATTATGTATGAAAAAATGATCCATACTGTTAAATGATCAGAAATTCCTGAGTAATATTCAAGTTTGAAAGAGGTGACAGTGTAATCTATGTTTGACATGTTGAACAGGTTTTAAATGGTCTGGATATTTAGCCGTAAAAAAAAAAAATATTAACAAAGACAGTTCAGGTGTTTTTAAGCTTTCATTTAAAGTTTTAAAGTCTGCTCCGTTATTATTGCATTCCTTCGTATATTTACTTTTTCATTTTTTTTCTTCAGGTGTGCACAAACACACACATGATATTAAGAATAAATACATACAGATGGTTTTGTGTTGTTCAGGCTGATACTAGAGACCTTTACATGAAGGTTACTGTGTGTGCATTTGTGTGTAGATTTATTGTTGTATTTTCTTCGTCATCGCGATACGAACACGTGCAAGAATCACATCGCAAAAAACTGAAACACTGTGAATTAGAAAAAAAAAATCATTTTATTTACCCGCACCATGTATGAGCCAAATGAACCAGAAAAAAAAAAAACTGTGCTGAATGTTCTCTACTGCGTTTTGGTGTCGGGCCACAGCCTCTCCTCTCTAACACACACACACACACACACACACACACACTGGGCAGCACAGAGGCGGCGGTAGAGACCAAGGGGCTTTTTACTGGAGCTGACAACAATACGATGGTAGCTCTGTGTCATCAAAACCTTTGCTTTAAACATGTAGAATAGTCACAGTTTCTCCCACCCACTGCGCTTTAAGTTAGCACGTTAAGCTAATAGAGATTTTTATGAAGAAGCTAAAAGGAAAGTTTTGTGTGCGTAGCCTGTTAGCTTCATTAGAGTAAACATTTTGCATGAGTTCCCAGATAGTAAAAAGAGATAATATTGAGTTTATATACAGTGACTCTGCTGCTCTAGAAACAAATTTAGTCTATTCTGACCCTGTTGTGAATTTTAAAATTCTCAAAATATTAATAACCAATATTAGGGAGTTAGGGATGCCCCAATTGATCGGCTGCTGATCATTATCGGCCAATTTTCATTAAAAACATGCGATCAATAGTTTGGAATGAATGCTTCTAATGATTGTTCACACTCTGGTGTCTGCGGCTGAGAGAAGCACTGTGCTCTGTGTAGTGTAGTCCCACCTCCCACCTTTGCTCACTGCGCTGGCGTGTGACAGGCCACCGAGACAAAATGTCGGCCGTGTGGAACTTTTACAAAGTGTGTGAGACTGATATAACTTAATAAGAGATAAGATAAATGTAAAATTATACAGCTACACCTGATGAGAGAAGCCCCGCTGTCTCTCAAAATCCGCCTCCAGTAGACTTAGAGAAACCTGCATTCACACTGGGTTTGAACATGTGACTTGTCAGGTGGAGGCTGGACACAGGGGTCATGGTGTCAGTTTGATGACTGTGAGGTTAGCTAACACGATGGCGGAGGAAAACATGGGAACTGAACATGCACACTTCCAGTATTTGCTTATTTATCGTGGCTCATTTCGTCTTAGCGATCCCGAACAGTGTTATCGCACATCGCGGATTTTTCCCTCATATTGTGCAGGACTATGTGGAATAGGCTCCTTCCTGTTCGGTGGGGGGGTTGCTGGGTATGTGGGATGTTTCGGAGATGGTTTCAGATTTTTTTTACTTACAGTCTGATCCGTACGATATTGCAACACGTATTCAAATATTCTGTAAATATATTTATCCGACGGAATAACCCCAAACCGAGAAGGTTGTCAGACTCAGTGATATCAGTGTGTTGGTGACTAAGAGGCAGGTTGTGAACGCAGCCTCAGACTGACGACTCTCTTTCTGACTGTTTGGTCCATGTGATCCGTGAGTGACAGCTCTGCTCTGTGAGTTCACACTGTGTCGAACCCCACGAATACGGCGAGATAATACAGTAACAAAAGCGCCTCCACGCACGATCAATAAAGGCAAATGCTTTTTAAAATGCCACATTTTTCCTCCGCAACTTTCTCTATTTCCATTACGCAGTGTTTGCAGTCGGAGCGTGTGGAGTTGTTGAGCAATGCTGTGGGTTTTTATGACCCACTTTTTGATCACATCAGCATTGTGCCGCCTTCTGCTGCCGCGTCTGGAAAGCAGAGAGAGGGGGAGAGAGAGAGAGAGAGAGAGAGAGAGAAGATGCAGGGGAGCGAGTAAGAAGAAAATGAAAGTGTGACCGAGCAAAAGCCCGAAGCGGAGGAATATTTTAACGGCACTCCGGGATGAAAGAGCTAAATGACGAGCAGAGAAAATGGCTTCTGCAATCTGACAATTTGTCATTAAGCAACTTTCCTCCATTAGTCTCATTCCTTTATCCAGCTCTTTCATCCCTCGCTACATGCTGTGAGAGTGTGTGTGTATATGAGAGAGTGTGTGTGTGTGTGTGTGTATGTGAGAAAGAGAGAGAGAGAGAGAGAGAGAGAGACAGCTTTTGTTTTCAGATTGCAATGTTCGAGTATTCCAGATTGTGCTAATGTGTTGGCACGCCAGAGCATTGTGCGCGCGTGCGTGCGTGCGTGTGTGTGTGTGTGTGTGTTGCCTACATAGGGAATCTGGGTCTTTGAAGCTATATATAGTCGAGCCGTGTAAGACATTTTGAATACATCTGAAGGCCTTTGGGGATTCTCTCTCCCTCTCTGTGTGTGTGTGTGTGTGTGTGTGTGTGTGTGTGTGTGTGTGTGTGTATGTGTGTATTTTCCGGCTGCACTGCATATTAATTATTTTTGATGTACGTTTTGATTCACCCTTCAGTGATTTCTTGATTTATTTGACCACACGCATGTTACATGTTTTTGTTCTTTACAAAAGGCTCAATAGTCACAGACACGCGTGAAGGAGTGTGTACATCGCACACACACACAGTCGATGTAGTCAAGCTTTAATCACAAACAAACACACACACACACACACACCACGTTCCCCTGCTCATGTGTGTGTATGTATGTATCAGCTGTGGGTTCATGCTCTCAGTCTTACTGCACCGTATTGTAGCTGTTGTTGTCACATACGATGTGACTTGCAAAGGATGATGGGAACAGTAAGTTTCAGATAAATGTTTTCCAGCTTGAAAAACAAAGATGGGTCCCTAATGAAGGCCAGAGATAATTAAATAGCCAACAAAGAAAAATATTGAAATTGATTAAGATAAGTTGTGACTTTATTGATCCCCTGTAGAGGAAATTCCAATTTTGACACAGCAGCACAAGAGAGCTGCAGAAACAAGAGGGAAATGTAATAAGAAATAAAATAAGAATAGAAACAGAATCTAGAATAAATAAGATACAATAGAGATAGTATATACAATATAAAAATAAACATTACATTCAACATCTGTGTCTGTCCAGTGCTGCTGACACTGAAAGCTCAGTGTCTACATTTATTTCCAGTTGTTTGTTTATTCATTTATTTATTTCAAATCAAATTGCCCAATCCGTGTCATAGAAGAGCTGCTTTGTTATGATTTATCCGTCGTGGGTCGTCGTCACAAGAATTAAGCATATTTTTTAGATATGAACTGTGACATCAGCTGGAGGACGAACATGTGCTGGGAGGAATAAACGCTGGTCATGAGCAGGAAGTCATTGTTGATCTTTAACAATCAAAGCTGGATGGCTGACTGCTCAGTGGACTGCCCTCAGGCCCTGGAGGCCCTCAGGGGCCCCACAAGTCCCTGGTTTTGAGAGTGTGGCAGTGAGTTTGTGCAGATTATACCTGATTGTAATTTTGTTTGTGAGTGTGTGCACGGGGGGGGGGGGGGGGGGGGGGGGGGTGTAACGGTACGTGTATCTGTGCCATGATTTCGGTTCGGATCCAAATGAATATGAGAATAGAGTGAATGTATCGATAATTTCCTACATGCTGCACTTTAATGGATCTTTATTTTATTATTATATTATTTATTTCTTATTTATTTGATAGCATTTTAACCTTCTTAAACAAGTCATCCAATTAGAGCCAGTTTGCCACTGGCTTACAACTTTACAATTACACCTTTGTTGACAAATGAAATTCATAATAAATTAAAAGAAATGCAATGTTTTTCATGTTTTTTTTTTCACTCATTCACTTCAATTCTATGGTATGTATGGAAATGTGAGTTTTGCGTACCGTTACACCACAAACTACACAAACACATGATAATGGCCGTGAGGCTTCAGGAATTGATGTGTGTTGATCTGTTTCCACTTTTTTGTTCGTGTGGTTTCACGAAGCACAGTTGTGTTGAACTGTTCAGGTGTGAATGTGCAGTGCTGGTTCAGAGGCCGGTGTGTCTGCAGTGCTTCCTCTTCCTGTCTCTCTCTGCTCTGATACAGAAAAAACAGTTGTTGTTCTCATCGTGACACTCGCTGTTTAAAATTTTGCTGTGGAGGCACTGATGCACCGAGGCGCATCCTCCAGTCAGCGACTGTCCAATGAGAGCACACGTCTGAGGTGGACACAGGAGCGTTGCGTTTAAGTGCTCTGGTTCGGTCTAAGCAAGGCAACAGATTTATGGCAAAAGGATCAGATTTTTGATACCTGATAATTACTTGTGTTATCTGTTGAGTTTGCAAACATCATGGAGAAGCTCTGTCTTCAGACCTTCAATCCAGCACATGAATGCACCAACAGATCATTCCGCCATTTTAACACTGTTCTAGCACTATTCTTAAAATCAACCCTAGTGTTTCACTACGATGCATCAGCAAGTTTCAAGTCTCTGCTGGTTGATGTTGAAAGTGTATGAAGACTGTAAGTTATTGTAAGTTGTGTTGTAAACTGTGCTGTTTTGTTCCTTTAAGATGACAGCAGCATTATTATCTAATCCTGAGGAGGAGACTTGAATTTAAACACACAGTCTGTAACTTCTGCCTCTAGGTTTCTCTCAATCAAAACAATCACAAAAGACGCCGATGGTTGACGTCATGAAATAGCGTGGGATCATGGGAGTTGTTGTCTTAACCACCATTACCATAAGCTCCTCCCGGTTTGGATTCCTTCAGTGTTAGTGGTTCAGGAAATCAAACAGACCCAGTGATTCTAACCGTTAAAAACACTGAATGAAGCAGTTTCACATTTAAAGTCAGTGTTTGAGCGACGCTGTACGGAGGACAGAAACTCAGGGAGCTGAGATTGATGCTAACCTTTGTTTGGATTGTTTCTCTGATAACTTATGAACCAGACATTCAGCAGGTTTTTACCAGCAGCTGAATTATCCACAGAGGTTTCCTCTTCTCCATAACAAACACACCAGGGGATTAAACCAGTAGAAACACCGATAATCAATCCATCAAGAAAGTCGCAATCGCAATAATTAACGCAAATTCAACCAATCCCAGTGGATTCTGCACGACGTTGCATTTTTGTCCTGCGACTGCAACTTTTCCTCAGTTTTGATCAAAAACCATCAGAGTTTCCCGTGAGTTGAACCAATCACACCAGTCCCTGCGCAAAAACTGTGATGTACTCACTTCCTTGTTTCTGGTTTTGAAGCATGTTGTGAAGACTTGTGTGACATGAACATCTCACATTTACCAACAAAAATCACGGTTAAAGACCATGTAAAGCAATTACCTGATGTTTTGCACGAAAGCGGGGTCAAATTGTTTTGTATCGCGTTCAACATTGTTGTGAAAATATAGGTGTAGACTGGATTAATTAGTAAAGATGAAAAGACAGAAAACATCCTTTCTTTTGTCATCCACTCATGATGAAACTGTTTCATAGGCAGAAATCTCGGGGAGGGGTCGTGGGGGGGGCTCTGCGTTATGAATTTATAAATTCATGAGGTGATTATAAAGATCAGCTCTACCTGTGATTAAGACACAGCAGAGAAGCAGAATCGCTTGTTCTATCTCCCTATAAGATTTGTGAAGACCGGGTCACCACCTGCACTGCACTGGATTTATTCTCACTGGAGAAAGTTGCCTTTGATTTTTAATGAATTATTATTATCATTATTATTTTTAATCAAGATAGCGACAATTGCTGCAATTTTTATTTTCTCTCGCAGTTTCATTGCATTTTAACATTACATTTTTAAGAAAAGCTGCCGCAAAATCAGGTATATTAGCCGCAACAATCCCAAAAAAAGCCTGCAAAATCCTGGAGGGACTGGATAAAGCAGAGGACACAGGACAGGACGTCTCCAGCAGCTGGCAGCTGAGCTGTCTAACATTTACTCAGCTTGTTTCTCTGATAACTTCAGATCCAGACGTCCGACGACTGAAATCCTTCATCTCGTTCACATGTATAGTTGAAAACCACAAATGATCATAGAGGATATGATGTCATTGACAGGAGACCAAATGACAGGTACTGTTACCATGATTAAAATCACAGATTTCTCTGGCCTGAGAATTGATGGAAACATTTGGGAAAATGTAAGAACACAACTCAACATCATATAGAACACAGGTCTAGTTGTCTAGATTATATCTTCAAATCTTGTTTTTTGTATTGCGGTAAAGTAATGTATGCACCATCCAGAGAGAGCACATCAGTTGTGTGTGTTGTGTGGGATGGACTTTGGCTCAGGATGTGTGTTATGTTTCTGCTCTCAGGGTCCGATAAGAGACGTAAAACAACCAGGAAAGATCATAAATATAGTTTGCTTCCTACACCCAACATATAAGTAACATGTTTTTGTCTTTGCCCTTGTTTCTGTTGAAGGAGCGTTCTCTGGCTTGAAGGAGTCTTCTTATTTATTTATTCTCCTCCTTCAGATATTCAACATGGCAGCTGGTTCAGGAACAAGTGCCTTCTTCACTGTAAATGGGCTGTGGATGCTTTTCACAGAGCCGCGTGTTGTTACAGGGGAAAGTGAGCGCTTGTTCAGAAGCAGCTCTTGTTCAATGAGCAGATTAAAAGTACTATTGTCAGACCTGTAGAGAGACAGAGACAGAGCTGGAGCCTGGCTAAGAGACAGGGAGATAAAAACCAGAAAGAGGCTCTGTTGCTACACTTTCTTTTCTTTCTTTTTTTTTTTTAAGCTTTTCTCCTCTTTAGCTCATTTCCAACCATTTGCCAGTTTTACTGATGGTTTCAGTGAAGAGGACTTTCAGTATGGGGACTGTGTGAAAATGATTTTCTTTTTACGAATAAATACAAAGAGAGTGGCGCCATACACAATCCTGTTTCTGTTTCCCTTCTCAATCAGCTGGGAGATAGAGGGATCGATATGTTAGCACTTGTTCTAGCAGAAAAGTGAAGTGAAATCAAACTGTTTTTAAACTCAGAATTTTTTTTTTTTTCTATAGAGATTTTTTATTGGCCCTTTTAACATAATTATGTGAACACAATTATCAAGAGAACAAACAATAAAGAGAAAAGAAAAACCCAGCCTGGACTGTTAATGATATATGATGATATTCAGTTCATCACAGGATCAGGCTGTTGGTGTTTGTTTCTTCTTGTCAATAATCCCTTGAAAATATCCTGTAATATCCTGACCTGATATACAGTATATACAGTGGCAAGTTGTTATTTAAAATGAAACCTTAAGTTTTCCATCATCAGTAGGAATCAATGGGTTTGGTATGACGTGATGTGTGATATGGTGCTGTATAAATACTGTTGACTCAGAGGCAAATATACACACTTCCAATATTAACATAATAAATAAGGAAGGAGAGAATATTTAGATGTTAATATTATTATTAAACGATATTTAAATACAAGTAAGACTGAAAATCTTCGGTTTATCAAAGCGGTAAAACAATGAAAAACAAATGATCGAGGACAAAATATCATTGTGTAATAAATAATCACAGTTAGTTAGTTGGTTAACAGTCACACACTCCTTTTGGATTTGGAGGTTTCCTACTCGCAGAGATATTCTGCTGCGTGTGTGTATGTCTGTGTGTGTGTGTGTGTGTGTGTGTGTGGCTGTTGGAGTCGAGCGCAGCTCCTCTACGTCAGTGAGCGTGGATCTGATCTGCACCGTGGATCGTGGCAGTAAAATGTCATCGCACTTGAAGCTGAGAATCACAGACAGGAGAAAGAAGTGAGGAGGTGATGAGGGACAGACTGACACAATGATAGTTCTGATGGTTTCACAAAGATAGACTGTGACTGTGGGTTAGATATAAAAAACACTCAGACTTCAGACGGATTAGTTCTCGACTGCGGTGCAGTGAATTCTGGGTAAATTAAGACTTTTTTTTTTTCCAAAATAAAAAAAAATTGCCAGCCCAGGAGCTGCATGCACTCGCAGAGCTTTGTTTACTCCAGGACAAAATGTTTGTCTTTTGGAGTTACAAGGAAATTTTACTTGGGATATTAAGTAAAGAGTGGAACAATAAAAAGAAATTTTGATTGAAAAAAAAAAAAATCACTGTACACTCTAAAAACCCTTTCCCTTCTCTTTGCTCTCTCCATAACAATGTTAGCAAACCATAAGTTATGAGCCATGTTTTACCAGTTTTGGGTGCTACTGGTCAGAACAGGTGTCATTGATTGTTACCATGGTAACACTGGTCTTGGGCCGGAGTTAGCCTGGGGGGGTGAGGTGTCTGTTTTTGGCTTACACTGAGTCAGTCTTTATCTTTGTTTAAAACAGTCTGACTTGCATTAGACCAGTCTGAAGTATGTTTGTGAAACCACCCACTGATGTTTTCATGGTGTTTGTTGACAATAAGACAAAATAGCATCATCATTTAATGTAAACACAGTGACTTCAGTCATTAATCATCCGAACACATGCACACTTTATCATCCGCTCCTCTATCCTCATTCAATAATAAAGACTTCACGGGAAAATGTTTAATTCCCCCTCTAATGGTTGTTGTTGAAAATGATTATTATCATAAACATATTAAATTTTAAATTAGCGAAGACCACCTTGTCGCGTAAAGGTAGATATGTAGACAGGTGGGGTTGTGTCCTTTAAGAAAACTTGTTTTTGTATGAACCGAAATAATAGTGATTTTTGTAGGTAAATGTGTAATGGAATGTAACCACTGTATAATGTTTAATTAGACGTGTTTGCCTCCAAATGAAATTGTGTAGCAATTACTGCATGTGTGTGTGTGTGTCACTGATATGGCTGAATGAGTGTGTATGTCCTGTTCTGAGGTGCTGTGTCATTTCCTGTTCACTGCACATGCCCATTTCATCTCTCTCCCTTTCTCTCTCTCTTGCTCTCTCTCTCTCTCTCTCACACACACAGTCACACAGTCCATGGTTGTGTTCATGTAATGACACGCCAGCGCTGCATGGATGAATGGAGTGGAAGATGGAAAGAGAGAGAGAGAGCCGGGGAAGAGAGAGCGAGAGAGAGCGATAAAAGGAAAGGATGAAGAAAGCGGATTAGAAGGAGAGAGAATAGAGAAGTAGGCCAAAGGCGAACCAACTTCAGGCTCTTTGTTCACAAATACAGTTCACATGTTGGTGGTGGAGACTGGAGAGGCCAGTGTGCTGCTGCTGCAAACTGTCACTGAACTCAAATGACTCCATTTGAGTTAGTTCCTCACATTTCTCTGCTGAGTTCACTTTGACAGAACAATGCAGCTCAGCACAACAGTTAATCACGACTAATGTCTGGAGCTATGGAGGACCAGGGGTGTCACAGGAAAAGTAATAAAGCATGTCCTTAATTTCATTTTTAATAGGCATTAAAAATAGGAAAATAATTATAAATGAATTATTAATCCATCTATAAATACTTCAGATTTAAAAATGGATTTACAAAAACAGCATTAAAACGCTCAATAAATAAACCATTTATAAATCTATTGATTCATTCATGAGTAAATAATAGAATTTGAAAAACTTTTTGAAAAGGCATTTTAAAAATGGGAATATATTCCTGGATTGCCTCTTCAATTTCCATTTCCTTTTTCCAGCTGCTTCTCCTTTTCTTATTAGCTAATCAATTAGCTCAGTCATTTAGCTTCTCCAGTCTGGGTCGTCAGGGCTGGTTAAACTGTAGACCGTAAATAAAGATGGAGTTAGACTCTGTGACGTCACCCATAGGTCTCCGAAGAGTGGTTTTGAAGCTCAGAGTGGGTTGTTCCATCCCCAAAGGGGAGGGGCATGTGTTGAGCCAAGATTTCGGTGCATGCCAGCTTGTGTCAAGCATACGCTCACCTGCCTGTCACTCAAAGCGGCACGCCCTCAATTCTCCATAATTTAAAGTCTTAATACAATGTAAACAGGTGATTTATATAAACAGTTGTCATGAAAGTGGAAATTAGCTCTAGAGACCAAAACTGTTTTTGTACCAGGCTGTAAACATTGCAATCCTGCTAGTTTACCTGGACTGGATCACATGAATGTGAACTGGCTCGGACAGGCTGGTGTTCTGGATCCAGCCTGGTACTGGACTAACACAAGCTAACACACTATGTAAACAGTTTTCATTCTGATTTCAGTTACAGTTATCACACACTTCTGTTACAGATATATCATTTTATGGTATGTTTCAGTGTGTGTGTGTGTGTGTGTGTGTGTGTGTGTGTGTGCATATACACTTTCAGATTCTGTAATTACCTCTCTACTATCTCTCTCTCTTTCTCTCTCTCTCTCTCTCTCTCTCACACTCACACACACACACCTTTATGATCTCATTGACCTTATTATCTTTTTTCTTGCTGTAGAAAAAAGGATTGCATTTCAGAAACAGGTGGAGTCGGACACAGGTGGTGTTGGTCCGTCTCTCTACATCTTTAAAAACCAATAACAAATGTACGGGCAAATATGCACTGAACCTGTACACCCTATTGTGCATCTCTGCAATTTTCTATATAGATCTTTATTTACTACAACTAGGAAGAATATATATAGCCTGATGTTGTTAGCAAAACTAAACAAACAAACAAAAGTCAACTTGATGATTGTGTTTCAGCCACATTACTGTGAGCCTTTAAAAAGAGCAGTAACCAGAACCAGTAGAATACATGTTGAAGCAGGAGGCCGGAGGGAAACAGCTGTTTCATGTTGTGATGTTGTGGTGCTGAACGGACAGCTCCTGTACACTGACCTCATACATCTGCACTGTTTGTTACTGCTGACACTGAAGTGTTTCCACTGTCTCAACTCTTACTGAGGCCTGAACCCAGCACTTTGACAATTGTTTAATAGATTTTTAATAAGACCCCACACACACACACACACACACACACACACACACACACTCCACCCCCACCCTCTGAAAACATATGTGTCAGACACACTCATCGTTGCCACAGTCACCAATCATGTATATGGTTGTTGAATTAATTTCACTTCCTTCCTTCTGGTTCTAGGCCACAGAATAGAAACACATGCCGACCTATTCAGACCTGTTTAGACCTTTTTAGACCTGATCAGACCTGATCTTACCTGTTCAGACCTGTTTAGACCTGTTTGGACCTTAACAGACCTGATCTGACCTGTTCAGACCTGTTTGGACCTGGTATTAACATCTGTCTCAGGTGATATGATCACACTCAAGACGCTTTGAGGACGCATTTGAGATCCGATCACTCAGACCACATTCAGAGGAGGTCTGGACCACATGTGGCCTCATTCTTTTAGCAGTGTGAACATGAATGTGTCCTGTGCCACACTGAAGGAGCAACTACTGACATCCTCTGTCACAGTCTGATTAGTCCCAATGCAGTTTATAATGAACCAGAAATATTTTACTATTTTTATTGCACAAAACTTTATTTCATTGAAGAGCTGCGCGAACAGCAACAATTTGCTCAACCCCTCACTGCCTTGCTCTCTCTCGCTTTCTCAC
This sequence comes from Seriola aureovittata, assembly GCF_021018895.1. Taxonomy (NCBI): domain Eukaryota; kingdom Metazoa; phylum Chordata; class Actinopteri; order Carangiformes; family Carangidae; genus Seriola; species Seriola aureovittata. Next base: position 1,555,561 of record NC_079380.1, on the reverse strand, counting down.
ACACACACACACACACAAGCACATTGACGATGGGCCCATCTGTCGGATTGGCTAAAAACAACACGTACCTTATGTTTATTTGCATATAAAGCAGGAAGTGAGATCCGATCACAAGTGGTCACTGCAGACACATTTTGCCTCGGAGCTGACCACATTCTGTTGGATCATTGGGCCAAAGAGACAATTACAATCACTATTGTAAGGCTAACGAGTGGGACAGGTGCTGGACCTGTAGTGTGGTGTAACTTTGGACCATCTGCACCAGAGGCCAGATCAAGAATATAACCATCATCCCCCCTCTTTTTTCCACATACTCTCTTTATTATTCTTCTTCAAATAAAAAGTTTTGGCCATGTGAAGCTTCACCCTTTAGTAATAACACGGTTTGACAGTGTAGCACCTGTAATTTATTAATAAACATCCTAGTTAAATTTTTTCAAAAGGCACATCTGATCAAACATTTTTTTCAGGAACATTTTTTGGACTATTTTCAGCAGTGGATTGATACACATTTGGTGCAGTAGTGAGGTGTGTTTGTACAGTGTGTGTGTTGATGGTGATGACGGAATATGTGTGACTCACTGATGGTTTTATACATGAGGATCAGTTTACTTCTCACAAGGAGCTGCACAGCTCTGATGATGTCATACTGACGTGATCAGTGTTATCAGACTGCGCATTAACTGTGTTAAAAAACTGGGGGGCATGGAGTTTGTAAGTTGTGGGTTTAGCATAGAGACTAACTAAAATATGATATTGGTTGGATTGTGGGAAATGTAGGATCCATCATATTTGGAGATTGGCCTCTGCTGCTGTGATTTTGAAATAAGAAAACGACAGAATATGAGCAGACTAATGCTTGGAACTTGTAAGCCACCTGCTATTGAAGGAGGAATTGCATGAAGAAGAGAGAGGGAAACGGAGAGCAAAGCAGTGAGCAGGGAGAGATGAAGAAAACGGGGGGTGGGGGGGAGTGGTAGACTCCACAACCTCATTATGTCTGTTGGCATTTTAACTCCTTTTGATGATTTAGTAAGAAGAGGGGATGGAGGAGGAGGAGGAGGAAGAGGGGAGGAGGAGATGTGTTTTCTCCTCCGTCCATGACACCATTTCAATCCTCCACTCGCACATCGCTCGCCCCGCTCTCCCCACGACAGAGGAGAGAGAGAGGGAGAAGAAAGGGAAGTGAGTGTCTTTAATTTAGAGGGATCCCGAATGCGTGAAATCCTTTATGCTATCTGGGTCACAGTGTGCCTTACAGGCTGGAGAAACACACACACACACACAGACACACACAGACACACACACACACTGCAGAGAGCCAGCCTGCTGGTTTGTGCGTCGACTCGTTTTGTGAGTCTCTCTCTGTTACATGCGGTGCTTTATGGTATGTATTGTGTAGGTATAGGAGTGTTGTGTTGATGCACCAGGCAGCATGGTGGGAGTCAAACCAGCATCCTGCACCACAGCCCAGTGCTGATATCCTCAGTGTTGGAGCAAGTAGCTTTAAGCCTTACAACAATCACACACTGTCACACAACCCGCACGAACACAGGCATGTGAAAGAACATGGAGATCCACACTGTTTGAGAAGACGTATAAGAACCGTGCTGCAAAATGCTCAGTGTTTTTACAACACTTAGAATGAACAGCATCGTGTTTATTCTCATCATATCTGTTGTTTTCTGATACATGAAAGTGTAACCAACACTAGATTGTCTTACTCTCTTTCACTGAGAGAGTTTATTTTTAAGATTGAGTGTTGTTTTAAGGCAGGGAGATATTGATAATTATCATTTTTAACGACGAATAAAGACCAGAACAGTTGCACTCTACTGCGTACTGTACGGTGTTGTTGCTGAGTCTCTCTCCGTCGTGGAGCCTGTGGGTTGTTGCAGATGTAGCAGATGTTGGTCGTGACTGACGACATGTGTAATCCGGAGGGCGGAAAGTGATAAAATAAGTTTGTTGTTTTCCCCACTCTTTGTCAGGGCGATTTTCCTGCACAGTTCACACACACTGTGGTTTTCTGATATTGGTAAGACTTCATTGTCTTCACCAGCTGCACTCATTTTCTCACTCCTCCCTTCTGTTGTTGTTGGTGCAACCAAACAACGCACCTGTTAAATGATTGGCTGTTTGTGTAGCACGCTTCATTATCAAGAGATACGACTGGCTGTTTATGAGCCTGCACGCTCAGGGTTCGTTCATGCACCTGGGAAACTACCAGACATTCTACTGAAGAATTTTCATATTGCTACTGATGATGAGTCTATCATCTCTACAGAAAAATATGATGAATTAATCTCTGTACTATTTGTTTACGTGAGTTTAAATATTTTTTTAATAAAAAAAATATTTAAAAATATATACAGTACATATACAGTATATATACAGTATATATATATATATATATATATATATATTGGGATATTAGGAGCAACTTAACTGTATATGCACATTTACATAGGAAAGACTGAATGCCTGTAGATAATATTGTTGACTAAATGTATCTTTTGTTTATTCTGCAAGACACGGGTAATTCATGTTCACTCTCACTGTGAGTGATTAGTCTGTCTCACGGATCTGAACCCAGTTAGTAGAGAAGATGTCTCACAGTACAGCAGCACTCAGGGCGGGGGCAAATATGTCACTCAATGTTCAAATAAAATCATTTCAAGAGTGCATACTCAATATGGTTTAAAATTTCTCCAAATAATATCCTATGGACAGTCAAGGTTCTGTAGATGATTGTCACTGCCACTAGATGTCGCACTGGACCACCAACATCTCAGACCAAAATTAATGATTCATCGGCCACACCTCCAGCCTCCTTCTGGCCACAACCCCTAACCACAACCATTAGCCCATGCTACCATTATATTTAACATGCTACAACAATGCTGACAGTTAGACAGCTAGCGATAGCAACATTTGCTGAACAAATTCATACAAATATCGGTAACATTATCATGTCTACTGTAGCGCAGGAGAAAACTTGACTTGTAACATTATGAACCATCAAGTTACTGACACATGGAGGAGAAGAAGAACCGGTTCAGTCGTCCAGCTGGACCCTGTAGCAGCTCGTTGTGTTCTCCTCTCAGTAAAGCCAGACCAGTATTGGCTCCATAGTTGGACTGGGAAAGAAATTCCTCCTTGGACTGATCCACTGATGACATTGAATGACACTGACGGAGTCAGTAAACACTTTTTGAATGTTTTGATGACCAGGATTTGAGCTGGTAATCTTTACATCCAGTCCACCTGCGCTCCGGTCTCATCTCATCTTTCTTTGTCTTGAGGAAAAAAACATGGTTTCTTCATCAGTGGAGGAAATTCTGGAAGGTCACTTTAACCTGAACACTGTACTGCACTGTGTCATCACACCTGTGGGCGGAGCCTGTGTGTTTGTAAACATGGGGAGGACTCACATGCACTAACTTGCACACTTACATGCACTAACATGAGCGCTACCAGACTGACTACCGAAACAAAAAAGAAGCAACACACACAAAGGGGGTGTGACTTCATTCTCTGTTCAGGACGCCAGAAGACGGTTGTTTGCTGCCGTACTATTGTTTAAAATCTTGTTTACAGAAGCTTTAAAAATGTTTTTTTATTTTGTTTTTTTTTGTTGTTTTGCCCCAAATCTCATGCTCCACATGCTGTATGAATTAGGGGTCAAATTTTTCTTATACAAGCCAGGTACTGCATCATAAAGTGAAGGTGTGGGAGCAGGATACAACAGTCTGAACATGTTGTGATGTTGAATTATTAAATATTTTAAATGTACAGTTAATAGTGTCATAGATAGAGAAAATATTATGTTGATTATCTGTATTTAAAGCAGCAGCAAAAACCTGAGTCCTGTATATTATTATTATGTTATTATTAGATTATTGCCACTACAGTCCAGGTTAATCCTTGTAGTACAATTTTCCTTCTCAATAGTCAAAAGCATAAATCCTACACAGCTGATCAGGTTTTTGACAAAACATTTTCAGAGAGATACTACAACAGAAACTTTACCTGACACTGAGCCGCCTCCTCATGAAAGTCCTTCATTATGTCCAAAGAGAAAAAGTTTGTCAAACGTGACAGAACAGTGGACTGTTCCCGAAAAACCGAACACGGACATCGTCTGTGGGTCGGATTGCAGCTCACTGCAGCTGCATTTCAAAAAGCTCTTCTCCATGCAGGATTATCTCGGGGTCATCCTCAGTGTAAACACTCTGGGCCTTATCTCCTCCAATCAAACACAAAGCACAGAAAATAACGTCCAGTAGAAACACAGAGTTGTGTGCGTCCCCCAGTTATCTGACACAGAGCCGCGGAGTTTCTCAGTGGAGATTCAAGGTCATGACTCCGCAGTGTTTGGATGTCATTAATCAGAGGCTGCAGGGCACAATCTTATCCACGTGGTTTCACATCTTCAGAGTGAAACAGTGCAAACAAACAAGGTTTCATCACGGCAGAGTCAAACTAACTGAAGTCTGTTGTGTAGAACAATGGACATGTCACATAATAACTTCCTTCGCAAAAAGCTGTCCGTTTTTGTTTCATACGGTTCCTCAACAAGTTCAAAAATATTAATAACATAAATGTTATTGTCTTTATAATCGGTGTCGTTCACTAGGACTTTATCAAAACAACCTTTTGCAATCAAGTTTTGCTTCTAACAAGATTTCAACTGGCTCCACAAGCCTGTTTCTCCTTCAAATGTTTTATTCTTTTAGTTTCAGCATTAAAGCTTCAAAATCCTTGAGACCTTGTTCTGATGTGGATCTAATGGAATCACCTTCAGGCTTTATTTGGAAGTGCAGTTCCTCCAAACCACTTCCTTGGAGTTTTCGCAGTCGAGGAATTGTTGTTAGCATTTTAGCATTTAAGATGTTCAGATGAGTCTTTTCTCTTTTCCCCTCTGGGAGAAGAAAATGTCTTCGCAAGTTGTTTCCAATCGAGTTATTTGCGCTAGCTATGTGGGATATAAAACCAAGTACGTGACGTACTGATGTCATCGTCCTCTGTGAGTCTCTCAGCAGCTTCAGTCACGTGTTTGGCCTCTTGGCTTGAATCCTGTGTCCAACTTCTCAAACGTCTTGAAGGCTCAGCACCAAACAGAAACAGGAAGCTGTTGATCATCCATGCAAATCCATCAAGCCCACAAGTAATTGCTTCTATCCAACCAAATTAAAGACTGGAGTTTAAATAAAACAAATGCACAACTCAGCCTTTGACATCTGAAACATGTAGAAATGTTTTTAACACATCTGTGGTTCTTTGTAAGGTTGTCATATTTGTTTCATGAGGGGAGTGACGCCTCCCGTCTCTCCCTGTGCCTCATTTATTCCTGCACATGGACATTTACTGATGTTGAACTGTGGAAAGATGCTGCATAACTGACCTCATGACTCCTCCTGACTTAACGGCTGTAAAGAGGAATCACTTGTTTGAGTAAGTAAATTACAGTCACTTTATTAACAGCTGACTGGCCTCAGTCCATAGTGTTCACTCTAACATCATTACACTTAAACTTTAATCATATTTAAATATGAATGCAGATGAACAGGCGCTTCTATACTACAATCAGGAGTCTGTGTACGCGGACACATACCACACATAGAGAGCATGCAGAACCACTTCCTTTGTTGCATGTGGCCAAAAACTTGGGCCGACCACACACTGTGCAGTGGTCTGCATGAACCTTTGCGGACCTGGGCAGATGAGGACACAGACCCACACAGACCATCAGGCGGTCTTTAGACCTTCAAACTCACTGCATGCGTGGCGGCTGTCACATCATAGCAGCAACATCTTATAAAACTGACACCTTCCTATATAACTATAGTTTCTATGGCTAGGCTGAATCTGAATATGATACAGATATGAAAAAGTATAAATATATTTTTTTTACCATTTCAGCAGCTGCATGCGGAGACGGTGACATGTTTGTGACGCTATCTGTCAAAAGTAAATCAAATTAATTAATAATGAAGAGAAATCCAACATTCCAGTGACCTGTAAAGAGAGAGAGAGAGCTGCGGCAGCAGAGATGCAGCCGTTGTGAACACACACATGCTTCTCTGCAGCAGCTCAGCGACGGCAGCCGCCACGCTCACACAGCGCAGGCAGTGTGAAATCAGACGGTGTTTTTCTAGACCAAAAGAGCAAATAAAGAATATAATCTGCGGCGTCTTTGACCCTAAACAACAACATCACATTCACTCTGCTCTCGGTGAAGCTGACTTCCTGTCTGTGACAGTCATCCAGAATTCATAGAAAATGTAGTTACAGACTTCACTCTCAGAGTTCATTTAATGGCCTAGAATTAAAAATGATGGTTAAATGTCAGATTACGTCCTATGACCGCAGCAGCACATCACTCAGTGATGACTGACAAACCTGACACTGAGAGAGAGAAGGGAAAGAGATGGTGGAAAAAAAGAAAGAAAAATTGACTTTCTTAGACAACCACTAATGGAAAGAAAATTAAATTAGCCAGGCTCTCTCTTTTTTTGACGCTCAATCTTTTTTCCCTCTCCCACACACACATATACACACACACACCCGCACAAACACACACATTCAGAGAGGCACCAGTGTGGTCATCTCCACCCTCTTTGATGTGATTATTTTTGCCATTGTGGTCACTTCACTTTTCGATGGACTTGTACAGTTCATATCATGTCACTCTTTACATTTACATGCACAGAACATTCCTGTTTCTGCTCTTATTCTGAAAAAAAGACAATATTCCTACTAAGCTGTTTACATGACCAATGAAAGTAATTATTCCACTAATATTCCTGTTCACATGCAGTCATGCAGATTCCGATAAAAAGTCGGTGTTGTGATATTAGCACATATCCAAAAACATTTTGATATTCAAATGTTTCTCCTTCTGCCCAGAGATCTGGTCTTTTCTTTTGAGCATGTGTCTCTGATGAAATGTGTCGGACTAGTAAACTTTTTCCTTCGTCCCTGCACCTTTTAAGTAGGTGAAGAAACCTGTTCTTTGCTTCCATGCATCTCTACTCCAGCCCTGAACACTGGTTTGTGTAAAACACACCAAGCTGACTGTGTATGCTGAGAGGCATATTCTGAATGTGCAATATACATATTAATGTGCTGTTAATATGTCCAACGAATTCTCCTCAAAGCAATTTTTATTTTTTTAGAGAAGTCGACAAAACACAGAGTGAATGCTCTGTGTTTCTATTGAGTGATGTTATATGAATAAAGATCTTTTCTCCTCTGTTATGTTTGACTCATAGTAGAACTGTATGTGCAAGCAATGTTCCATTGTCATGAAAAATGATGATAATAATAATAATAATAATAATAATAATAATCCACTATCTGTATTGATTTCAATATCGGAGATTCTGTCGGAGCTGCTCTGCCGTCACCATCTTGGCAGTGTCTGACTCCGCCCTTATCTCCCAGCTAATCCAAAAATGGAAAAGAGGAGGGGCATGTGTGGAGCTGAGACCGACCGCAAACGCTCACTCACCTGTCACTCCAACAGGCCACGCCCTCAATTCTCCATAACTTTAATCCTTAATAAAAGTTAAACAGGTGAGTTTTATAAACAGGGGTCATGAAGGAGGAAATTAGCTCTAGAGCAGTTTTTGTACCACGCTGTAAACATGTTTATTTCTGCTGTAAAGTTGGACATTTTAACATGGGAGTCTATGGGGACTGACTCACTGTTGGAGCCAGACTCTAGTGGTCATTAGAGGAACTGCAGCTTTTGGTTCCTCAGTGTTGGCTTCACACAGGGAGACTGAAGTGTTCCGTGGCAGCCGGTCTTGTGTTTGTGTATTTTCATGTGCAGTGTGCCTGGATGTTTTATTCAAATGTGGCAGTTTATAACAGCTGGTGAAAGTAGAGGTGAATAAATTACTGCACAAATTAGGAAGTTGTTTGCATCTGAGTTCATTATCTGATCGTATTGTATTGAGATACATCGTTGGCTAAAGTCCTCTGTTGTGTTGTAATCCAGCATATGTCTTCAGGCTGCTGTCGTGAAGCTCTGCCTGACCTTTGACCTCCACGTGATGTGAGAGAGAAAAATCAATGCAGCGTCGCATCATTTCTTCAGATTATTTAAAAGAACTCAGAGCTCTGAAGCTTTCCATTGAATTCCAGAGTTCTACAAATGATCAATGCATGGATACGGTTTCACTCAGCCCTCTCTTTACACACACACACACACACACACTACAGCAGGGTGCACACACACACTGACATGAGATTGCGTGTGTATATGTCAGGTGACACTCGATGCTTGACATTCACTGATGGAAGAGCACTTAAAGCAATAATTGGAAATGTTCTTAGAGACAGAGCAGAGTAGTTTTAATGTGATTTGAGGGTATGGTGTGTGTGTGTGTGTGTGTGTGTGTGTGTGTGTGTCTGTGTCTCCATACAAGAGAGCGAGAGAGACAGTGATATCTATGGAGCGAGAATCCTAAGTGAGCTGGCACACACACACACACACACACACATGCACACTGGGGGAAATCACAGAGACGAATGACCCTCATGGGTGTATTGACATCTCTCAAGGCTGAACAAATGGCGCAGTTGAGTTGCGTTCACTGACATCGATCTGGAAACTGTTTAACATTCCATCCATGGCCTCACCTTGGTTAACCATAGAGCACAGGGATATGATTTCTCTCTCTCTCTCTCTTACACACACACACACACACACACACACACACACACACACACGCACTCACACACACTCACACACACTGTGTTGATTACATTTTAACAGTTAAACAATAGTTTCCTGCTGCCGCTTTTTTTGTTGACCGTCTTTTTGTGGTGTTGATGACAGCGGCAGTCACAGAAATGATAAGATTAAGTTGGTAATGTTTACTTGATGTTGATGTTTATGTCAAGATGATAATGATAATGCTGATCTCTCTCTGTAGGTGTTTCTGATGGTGCTGATGATTAGGAGCTTTATTAGACAGGGACGGTGTTACACTGATCCTCCTGCAGGGGTTTGAGAGTAACACAGTGATACAGCTTGTTCCTCAGACTAGTTTCAGCTCACATCCCTGTTTATCCAGAGTCATATAAAATATGAACCATGTGTGTGAAAGTTTGTCATAATTTCTTCGTGAAGTAATGGCTAAAAAGTGTTTTGTGAGGTCACACTGACCTTGATCTTTGACCTTTGACCACCAAAATTCAATCAGTTTGTCCTTAAGCCCGGGCGAACCCTTGTACCAGATTTAAAGAAATTCCCTCAAGGCGTTAAGGAGATATTGCGTTCACAAGGCCAAAACCGCATTTTGTTAGGTCACTGTGACCTTGACCTTTGACCTTTAGCCACCAAAATCAGTGTGTACTTGAGTCCAGGTGAAGGGACAGAAAGACAACCTGAGAACAACATGCCTCTGGCTCTGACTGTCGCCGGCGCAGAGGCAAAATATATATCTGCAGAACTAAATTCCCATGAGCCTCAGCTGTACTTTGTGTTCAGTGCTACAATTTAACCTAAGAAACATGGTCAACATCACACCTGCTAAGAATCAGCATGTTAGCATCGTCTTTGCGATCTGATGTTACCGTTTGGCTCAAAGCAGCTAAGTCCAGTCTCGCAGAGCCACTTCTTATATTTCTTATATCACTACGATATTTAAAACCAATCCTCTAATTCTGTATATGATTATATATTTTTGTTCATATTTACATTTATACCACATTATTTTATCTAACCTTACTTAAGTTTAAATTTTAACTTGATATATTTCCCTTATGCTTTCAGTATGTAGGGTTAGAATGTTTCCATATGACAGGAATGAGAAGGTGCAACATTCAAACACACCCACATCAGGACTGACCCGCGCTGAAGCTCGTTAGCTCTACCATCAGCACTTAGAGCGTTTCCAACCCAGACCCTCAGCTGTAGTTTTAAGTTGAAATACAGCAGCAGGTGAAGGCTAATAGCCCCAAGGTCACAAATCCATTTTACTCCCATCCATGTGCTTCTCTCTCTCTCTCTCTCTCACACACACACACACACACACACACAACCACTCACTCATGAACACAGCAGCATGCAATTACCAATATCTTCTAAATCTGCTGACATGACATTTCTAATTTGATGTTGTTATGGTCTTTGAATAACGTCTGTGAGGCTGCCGTACACCCTCTGCTGCTCTCCCACAGCTTCCTGTCATTCTATCTTTTTATTTTTATCTTTTTCTAACTTAATCTTTTTCTGTAAATGTTGTAAACAGTGCACGTTGTAGATGTCACTGTGTTGATAGATAGATGGGTTTAGAGATTTTCATGGAGGTTGTGTGTGTGTTTCATGGTCTACATGCTGAACACCAGCATGGACCTGACAGGGAATGCTGCATTCACTGCTCCTCAGATGTTCCTGTTTCCAGAGTCGCAAAGTTTTTCCTCTGACTTCGATGTGTTTGTTAAACTTCCTCTCCAGACATGTTTTAAACTTTGTAAAAATCCTCTGCTATCATTCATATTTAGTTTAACTTGGTTTTCAAACATTAAAATGATTTGAAGCTAATCTACTCTTATTTCCTGATTGAGAAATGTGGATCAGGCCTTGAGCCCCGCCCACCACCTGCTGTCTCCAGGTGGACAGGTGAAAGAGCAGAGAGTATCAAGATGGTTAGAGGAGGAAACATCAGAGAGACTCAGCCACATGTTTGAGCCTCAGTCAGACCCAGACTCAGATGAGGAGTCTGAGACCAGAACCAGAGACTAGCAGACGGATCAGAACAGTTAGCGCAGTTAGCATCTTTTATCTGTTTATGTTGTTTGTTAGCTTGTAACTGGCAGTGGCTGACACACTGTTAGCGGTTGTGCTAATGCTAACTCTGGCTCTCTGTACTGACAAGGTCTTTAGGTTTGTGACGTATGAAACCCTGGCTGTCTGAATCTGTGTTTATGAGACTGTCATTGGTCTTGTATCATATAAAAACATCATATGGACGTTAACAAGGTGAAACACTTTATTTTCATTGGAGGGGTCTTTAAGTCTAAATGTGGAAACAACATGGACATTATACAAAGTAGATGTTCTGTATTTTATTGAACCAATTATCAGGGTTACTGTTAATAAATAACTTTTCTAACTAATCCAGTTCACTCCACCTGGACAGCAACTAACAGTTACAACCCAATAACATATGACAAATGAAATGTTAGCAAAAAAAAAACAAAAAAAAAACATACCCAATATGTTAATTTGCACTATAAATCAAAATGTTGTCACATAAACCAAACATTTACTTTCGTCTGCCGTGGTTCTGTGTACATGACGTCACAACTAAGACAGCAGTGTTGGAGAACGGGATCACAGTGAAGGATAACTTCATGTCCGTTCCGCCTCTTGTCTCTTGTCTCATGTTCCCTCGTTTATTAGAGACGAAATATTGACACAGGAAGTATCCTCACACGGCAAAAAAATCTTTTAGTTGTGTTAAATGAGAGCTCGCCCAGTCTTTCAAGGGGTTTTACATGGAACAAGGGAGGTTTCATATATCTTGTGTGAGTGTATGTTGGCATTAAGACCACAGTCCAGAAGAACTGGGAGGTCGTAGTAGAGAGGACGGAAGGATAAGTGGAAATGTCCTTTAGAGACACTGATCATTAAAAAACCCCAGGGCTTCTGCTGTGTGGCATCGGTCGGTCTGCATGGGTCTGCATGGGTCTGCATGGACCCACCTGAAGGCCTAACACAAAGGCTAGGCTGCAGGAGGACAGTGGCGGAGTGGAAACACCTGACCTGGAGCCGGGTTTTGTTCCAAATGGATTCTCAGGACCGCTCAGTAAATATGACGGACTGTGAGAACAGTCAAAGGAAAAGTTGTGTATAAATGTTCTGTGCTAGCACTGATCATATGTGAGCTAGAGGACCGGTTGTGTCAGTATCAGTGCAGACACAGAACTGGATGATGACAGTGGTGTGAAACCAGTATGGAGGGTTTTCTATAAACCACCTACAGGACTGTGGAAGGTTTCACATGGTTAATGTTTGTATCCCTGTGACCAGGCCCTGCAGTTTGTGGGAAATTTTTATGGAAGCAAAAGACTGTTTGAATGTTTTTAAGACGGTTTCGGTGAGAGGAGGTTAAAACCACCTTCGTTCTGAGAAGCAAAATAAAAAAACAAAAAAATAAAAACGTTTGATATTTAACACTATTTGTAGGTAGGTGTTGAACTGAGCTGTGCAGCTCTATTCACTGTCACCCGAACAATAAATGTGATACAGTTCCATATCATAATATGTGTGAGTTGAACTGGATCTCTGTGAGGTTTTCCAGTCAGTAAGATTTCAGCATTTCTTTAAACTCCACAAACGACCTGAATTTAAACATCAAGTAATCATTCTCTTTAAAAGTATTTGAATTTATAGGAGTCAAAGTTTGGTCTCAATGGGAGAATATTTTTTTCTTTAATTTTCATTTCTTACATTTCTTATTTAATCTCATAACGTCCCTCTAATTAATCTCTCCCCCTTACTATCTCTTCTTCTTTGTTCTTTGCTTCAGAAAGAAACTGATATTTATAGTTTGTTAGTAGATTGATATTTTATATAAAAAAAAACATCTGATCTGTTTGAAAAATATAATATGCAATATGTATTGTTACAGATTAATCCACCCAGTCATCCCCAGTGCAGTATTTGAACCTATATATCCATACACTCGTGTATATAATAATAACACTCTGAAAAACAGCTATTATGCATAATGAGTACTTTTACTTTTATGACTTTACTTTTATATATATATATATATATATATATTAAGCTGGAGCTGAGTGTGATGTACTCTCCCACAGTGGTTTAGATCTGTCTCTTACCGAATATGACATCATGCCTGAAACAAAGCCCAACTCACCCCCTGTAGAGCAGCAGAGTGAGGCTTTAACAGACTGCAATTCAGTGAAAATCGTGTGAAGCTTAATGGGGAAGATGGAAAAAGTTCTGGATTCAGGACTCTGCGATACAAAAGAATGTAAGTTAGCAGTTACATTAGAAATCAGAGATAAAAAACGTGTTTTTGTCTTTTAGAGTGTCATAACTCTGCGATGGTTTGAGCCAGAGGCATCCCTTTTTTTTCACGTTAAACCAGAGAATCGACAAGTGTCTGTTGTGAGTGTCTGACTTCATTTGATAAACTAAATTGTAAACTTAGAAAAGATTTGAAGTCTTGCCGATTGTTCAGCAATTGCTGCTGTATCTCTGTGTGTTTATTGATCGATTCTCATCCGCCGTCTTTGCTAGTGACATCTAGAGTCACGTCACTGAATCAGACTCTCCTATTGGCTCCAATCAGAGCGTCCGATTCAGAGGCTTGAATGGGAGCAGGACTGTTTTATTGCGAGCTCAGAGTGTGGAGAAGTTGTTCTGAGTTTATTGAAGTGACAGAACAAAGACAAAAAGGATGTGACCAGTCAGATATTTAATGAAGCAGAGGCTCCGGAGCTGATTTTGAGCATAACTCCTGAACAGATAAAGATCGAAACCTAAAATCACCTTGAGAAGAATCCAAACAAATGTCTGCAACTTTCAGTGTTGAAGTTTCCGTTTGCTTTTATGGTTTGCAGTGTTTTTATGTATATAATAAGGAAAAATTCAAGTTTTTTTTTCTTCTTTTATGTGCTTCAATCCTCTATTACAGTGTAGAAGTCTTTATTGAGTGACATATATAATTACCTGAGGTTGCGCTGATTCTGAATCTGTTCAGCACTTGGTGAAACTTTTCAAAAAGACAGCTTTATAAGAAAAAACACAAAAGCAACTAAAAAACTGAAAAGTCTAAACGAGGTGCAGGCTGGGTCAGGTGGTGCTGGTACTTTCATTCATTCTATTGTAGAAATGTATTAAGGAAAAAAAGAGATGCTCGGAAAAACACTCATGTAACGGAGAGTAAAGTAGTTCCCAGTTCTTAATATTGAACTGGTGGACTAAAGACCTCAAACATGGCCGCCATAAGGTCGAGAGACGGAGGAGCAGAGACCTTTAATGGAGTCTTCAGCTGGGAATGAAATAACAATTGATTTGTAGCAATGTTCTGCTTATTAATGTGCAGACAGTGAAGCTGTTCTGACCACAGCGCGCGCACACACACACACACACACAACACACACACACACACACGTCATATTACTCCTATGCATTTGGTGTATATTCTAAGTGGCTTTATTACACAAACAGAAACCTGACACAAAAAAAAAATTAAAATAAATCATGTTTTTCTTGGAAGAATATGTCTGTTACTCTGGATAATATGCAGACCACTGAGTCAACAGGTTCTCTATGGTTTCACTGTTAGTTTCTTCTGAGGAAATAGTCCCTTTGAAAACTGTTGACAACATGTTGACACCTCCTCTGCTCCACTCTGCTGGAAAGCTGCAGGGAATTAATTAATGCCTCAGTGGAAACACTCACTGGGTTGGTAATTCTCCCAGAAAAAAAAAAAAAAAAAGAACACTTAAGAGACTGAGTCCACAAGTGCTTTTTGAAAATATACTTGCAAAGGTAAAGGTTTTTGTGATGTAATCGACATGGAGGTGAATTCATCAGCGTTTCCTGTCATTATGATTGGAAGTTGGACTGAGTCTGTTCTAGACTATAGATCTAAAGATGTGCAAACCAGACAAATAACATTAAAGACAAACAGTAATCTGTGATGTAGTGAGAGTGTCTGTTATTTTCTAATACGTTTTAAAAAATGTATTTATTCACATCCCAATGTAGCATCTTCCATATTTTCTTCTTTTCTCTTCAAATTGCTTTTTTCAGTCTTGGTTCAAGAACATGTGACTGTAATCACACCTAACCTGTTGTCCAGTGTGCGGTCTCTGGCTACGTTCACACAACTATCTTTTTACTCATCTCATTCATTACGCTTCCTCCTGCCCTCCACATTACTTCAGAGTTTTCAAGCCCCTAAAACAGAAACTTTCAGAAACTCGGTTGGGCCGGTTTTATTTTGAAAAACTCTGGGGTTGTGTTGTAGTCTGGACGGACAGAAACTGAAACCTTCATAAACAATGACATAGACACCCCGGTTGCTCCCTGATTGGCTCTCATCAGCCTGGACTACCAGTGGTGAATATAACATGATAATGAATTACAGTGTAACTGACCTTGTTGTCTTTGCTAGCAGCTGCTCTTCAGTTAAATTCTGCATTTTAACGCGACAACTGTCTTTGCTGTTTCGCATTCAGAGTACTAATCAACCCGAGAGTAGACAATCTGCTTCCTGTTTACACTGGCTCGCACATGCCCAGTGTAGGCGAATGCTCATGTATTGTATGTATGTGTTTTCAGGTGTGATAGTTTGGACGGAGATTATTTCTGATACTGAGCTAAAACGTCCATCTGGACAGAGATCGATTTGGTTTTTAAATGAAAACAAATAGTGTGAACATAGACTGTAAATAAAGATGGACGTAGCCTCTGTGATGTCACCCACACTTTTCTGAAAAGCAGTTTTGAAGCTCAGAATGAGCTACTCCACCGTTGCCATCTTGGCAGTGTCTGACTCCGCCCCTAACTCCCAGCTACCAGGCTGTAAACATGTTTATTTCTGCTGTAAAGTTAGACATTTTAACATGGGAGTCTATGGGGACTGACTCACTGTTGGAGCCAGACTCTAGTGGTCATTAGAGGAACTGCAGTTTTTGGTACTTCAGTGTTGGCTTCATTTTCCAGCCCCAGAGGTCGATGCTGGGTGTGGACTTTGCCTCTGTCTTTCTCAGCCTGTGCTCCCGGGGGTTTCTCCGTCTTCCATTATCTTAACATCTGATCCCAGCTTTACGTTGTGATCGCTTATAGGTCCCGTCATAGATTCCCCAAGGGGAGGGAGGAATGAGCATCTTTCTACCATGAGATATCCCCTCATGCTGTGTTTTGGTGATGGATTTGCTGAGTGGGCTTCAGTCAGGCTGAGAGCTGCTGACTGTGATGGTGATTCCAGCGAGCCCTGCGACCTGTATGGAAGCATCTGCATTTTACATTGTCATTGACATTTAACCTCTTCCATCTGTGAGTCTGTATCTGTGCTCTTTGTGTGTGTCTGTCTGTCTCCATCTGTCTGTCTGTCTGTCTGTCTGTCTGTCTGCTGTGTGTGTGCAGCAGCTGGGACAGACAACACTTGCTGCCAGGAGCTCCCCATGTTGCTTTAGAGGTGCTAAAATTCAACTTACCCCGTTTGTCTGGCTGAAATATGGAATATTCACCTCTCGCCGGACACAGACGCCCTCTTTGTGTGTGTGTATGTGTGGCTGGCTGTGTGTGTGTGTGTGTGTGTGTGTGTGTGTGTGTGTGTGTGTGTGTGTGTGTGTTCAAAGGCGACTGAGGTGAAGACAGATGGAGAGCAGAGCCGAGCCACTCCAGCTCTTTCATCCCTCATCAAACTATTAATTCATCCTCACTCTGTCCACAGCCACACACACACACACACACACACACACACACACACACACACACAGAGCGTTCCAGATGAATATTAATTGGGATTTTGCTGGATCTACACATTCTCCTTCCCCACTAACTTGCTACATGGCTGAGCCTGATTAAAGCCAATCATTTACATAATTAACATATGGTTCTAGGCCTTCCTTTAATGTGCTGATCATCTTGCCTCACACACACACACTCACACACACGCGCACACACACACACACACACACACACACACACACTCACACACACATATGCGAGGGGAGTGAGAGGAAAGGAGAAGCAGTGATGTATCCAGCCAGCAGCAGTGTTGCTACTCTGTCTTATTACTTAATATTAGCAGTTATTTCTAATTATTACAGAGGCTGTTGCCTGTGTATCATTTCTAACAGCCTGCTGTTATTAAGGATGTTTGTTAAAAAATATTTCCCTCTAAAAGCTTGAGAGCGTGGTTGTTGCCCCACTTCAGGGAAAGCCTGAATGTGTATGTGTGTGTGTGTGTGTGTGTGTGTGTGCATGTGTTTTGTGCACTTGTGCTAATTTAGGAGGTGACTAAGTATGTGCAGCGCAGCCATTCAGCTGCAGTGATGATAGTATTCACTGCAGTAGCTGGAGGGCAGTAACTTTTACCACAGGCGAGTGCTGACCGATATGAACATGAGCAATAAACACCCGATCCCAAACGACTGAAACACGATGAATTTAAAAAGAAAATAATCTTTTTATTTACACGCACTATTCATTCACACACGGTTTTCAAGCTGTAGCGCCTGAGCCAGATGAACCGGAAAAAGATTATGCTGAATTTTCTCTACAAGGTATTGGTGTCGGGCTGCAGCCTCACCTCTCTGACACACACACACACACACACACACACACACATACACTGGACAGCACAGAAGAGGCAGTGGTGACCAGTGATAAGTGAACTTTCTGCTGTAGCTGACGACAACTACGGTTGTAGCTCTCTATGTGTCATCACAACAAGACTTAAACACGAAAACCAGCTTCATTTTCAACTTCTCCACACACTTCAGTATTTGTTTTTTTTTTTTATCCCAAGTCATGTCGTCATCAACACTTTTAACGCACGTCGCCGATTTTCCTCACATCGTGCAGGTCTACCACGGGCTGCGTAAAGATGTGTCCACATGCTGTTCAGGAAGGCTAAAGAGACGACGTCAGTAGAGTGACTGACATCACGCATTCATGTCATTACGGCGGTGTTTACATTGGCCTGCACAGTCTACATAAATATAGGATGATGTTATTTCAGCTCGTATTAATCAGTCATCACAGGCAGCGTTAAGATGAAGATTCAACGTGCCAATGAACACTTGCTTTTCCATAGGAAGCAGCACACCACAGACTAGTAATGGAGCCTCCTGTGACTGTTACCCAGAGATCAGTGTGTTTGTTATGGCACTGGCTGCTAAACTGCTTGTTACATTATATGTTAAGATAGGAAAAGATTCCCTTTTATTGTTCCCCCATATGAAAAATTCAAATTTGACACAGTCGCACAAAAGAATAGAAGCATGAGGGGAAAAATGTAATAAGAAATAAAGTAAGAATAGAAACAGAATCTAAAATAAATTAGAAATAAAATATATATATAATAACAATATACAATACAACGTAGGATATTCTGTACATGATTGCAATATAAAAAAAAATATGTGGTTGTTCCAGTTTGTCTCATTCTATTGTAATATACAGATTGAGTCTCAGACTGTGGGTGCCGTGGCATTGTGCAGTCTGATGCCTAATATTATTATCAAATTATTATTATTTTATTATTTAGTTTTTTTATTATTAAACCTAAAATCATGAAAAATGTCAAGCAACACAAATTTTAACTTTCATATTGATTTTATTGTAATAATTACAAATTACGTTTCTGTACGACGAAACTGCACCAGGAAATATGTTTTGTAGGAAACATCAGATTCAGTTTTCTATCACCATCATGAGGAAATGTTGTTTATAAGGCTGCACAATATACAAAAAAAAAAAAATCATGTTGGGATTATTGGTTGGATTGATGGTTTTTGCATTTAATTTTCCCTGAAAACATAAAAACAATGTAAATATCTGTAGCACCACAACACGTATGGTGCTAACAATGTGACACATTTTACCTTTAGCAAAAAAACTGCGGCTCCTGTGATTTGAATATGGCACTTGCACTTGTAATTAATATTTTGATTATATTTGTTGTTGCACTTTAGTTGTGTAGCAGGTGAATTTGTGGGAGTCATGTGTGCACGTCTGCTCTCTGCTCTCTGTCACTATACTTTCAGGAAGTGGGCTCCAGTACAGTTGTACTCTAAAAGTTTTGCTTCGCAGTGCAAGACGCAGCTGAGAGGCAGCACTGACCCACTCAGCCGGAGTGAACTGAGCAGAGGCGTGAGTGGAGGGAGTGAGTGAGGACCAGAGCACAGCAACCACTGCATTCCTGACTTTGTCACTTGATATAAAAAAGAAAAAAAAAAAAAAAATCATCTGAATGCAGTTTCTCTTTAAGGAGAGGAACAGGAAGTTGTGTAGACGCTGGTGAATTCTCTGTAGACCTTCTATTTTAGGAACACAGGTTCAGCTTCCAGTCCTCAAATAGCTGCACCCTCTCACCTGAGCCACATCTCATGGCTCTGTTTACACTGCCACATATTCATTTTTTTGGCTCATATGTGTAATAGGGCGGGAAAAAAGAAAATATTTTTTTTTTTATATTTAATTATTTATTTTCAGATTTTACAATTTTGATTTAAAAAGATTATATATTTCATTTTGGAAATAAATGTGATACCTTTTATTATATCACTGACAAATAATTAACAAAACTGAGATGATTTTGACTTTGTTAATATAATAATTTGTTATTTTTCATTTTGACCTTTTGAATCACTGTGTGTGACACAAAAATCTTAACTCATATCCATTCAGTTGATTTGGGGATTTTTTTCAACATCTCATGGTCTTCATTCAGCAAATGGACCTGGATCCTCATCACTTCGTCAGCTTTTTATTACACTTCAGTATTCTAAATCTTTTCCTAATTTTTGCTCATGGCTCTAACGGGCTTCCGTAGTAAGACTCTTGTATCTGTGATGTGAACACACAGATGCATTTTCAGGTCATTTGCATTCATTAGAAAGGAGGAGAGTGCAGGTGTGTGTCACTTCAGCTGTGTGTGTGTGTGTGTGTGTGTGTGTGTGTGTGTGTGCATGCACAGGCACAGCCATCATTTTCTGCAATAAGGATGTATGTGTGTGTGTGTGTGTGTTTGTGTGTGTGTGTGTGTGTGTGTGTGTAATAGCATGTGTGTGCTGCTCCGGTTGAAAAAGTGCTTGCATTGGCAGGTTCATCCTGAGAGCCTCTCAAATCAAATGACCAATAATAATGTGGAGAAAAATGCTTAGGTCTGCAAGACTACACACACACACACACACACACACACACACACACACACACACACGCACAGAGTCATGTAATTGCACGGCAGGGACTGTTTGTATTCCTATATGAACGTGTTTCAGTCATTTCTTTTCTTCTTATCTTTCCTCCTCTTTTTACCTCTTTCTCTCTTTTTTTTCCTCCCTCTTTCTTTGCCACCCTCCTGTCTGTCCCTGCAGTGTCTGTAATGTATAATCCCACTCTCTCCATTCACTGTGTACTCCAGCATCACGCTCACTGGTGCTTATGGAAAAGAAATTCAAATGTTTAAACATCATTTCTTGTAAAAAAAAAAAAAAAAAAAGAAAATATTACTCTTCACGTTTACCCACATGTCACATGTTACATCCTTTTAATGATACATATCTTATTGGTGATTTGGATAAGATGATATAAGACTGGAGTACCTCTGGTAAACAGTCCTTCACATATCTGTCTGACTCTTAAAATAAAAAAAAGGAAAAAGTCTGACGACATATTAATGATGTTTGTCATAAAACAGTTTGTCAGAAGATTCTTACATTATTTCCTTAGAAACTGACTAAAATGTCAAAAAATGCCCAACATCTATCCATGTAAAGGAAAGTTATAAAAACTTCCCGGATCTGCCCCTTTAATCAGAACCATCCCTCAACCAAGTCGCTTCAGTTGTTTCTGAGGGATCCTGCCAACAAATATACGAACAAACCGACAAACACACCTGGGTGAAAACATGACCTACCTGGAGAAACCAACGACACCTAACCAGATGTTTGACCAACCAAGCAGCCCAGATGTGCAGTCTTGTCATTCAGACAGATATAAACGAAGCCATTATGACGAAGGAGCATTAGTCGTAATGAAGATCAGTCAGTGAATGCATCATCCACAGTTTAGATCACATTAAAACTTTGTTCATTTCTGATGTTTGTGTCTGACAGGAAGATAGATTCTTAGGTCAACAAATACATTTTGTTTTTGCTCTTATTTTGGTGGTTTACAGGCCACATATCATATTTTGTTATCAGAACAAGTCAGGCAACTGACAATCAGCTGATCAACTGGCAAGTCAGTGCTACATGTTTGGTTTTCTTATGTCCTTATAAGAAAGTGTATCATAACAGATTTTGTTCTGTATATTGATGGTTAGAGGAATTTATACTCCTCATACACAGATATATATGTTTAGCTTCCATAAAATATACAATAACATTTATAACATGCTCCTAAATTAAGCACATAATAAAGTGTATTTGTATTTGGAACAATTTGAAAGTAAACAGGAAGTTTTAACAGTGGGACAACAATGATAGTCGTAATTCTTTAAACACTGGGATGAAAGTACAGTCGGTCAGAAAAAAAAAGACAAAGCTGTAATAAATAATAATAGATAATAAATAAACTCAAGTTTCATCAATGGAAAACATCTTAACAAAAACTGTTTTCATTCAACCATAATGTTTACATCTGCGATTTAAAACAGACAAAGACTGTGTGTGTGTGTGTGTGTGTGTGTGTGTGTGTGTGTGTGTGTGTGTGTGTGAGAGTGTGGGTGTGTCTTCCTGTGTCAGTAAATAGCACAGGCCGGCATTGTGGAAGCAGTATAACAAATAGGACCTGTCAGCCCAAAGGGGGAGGGGGGTGGCACTGATGATTGATTACTACAGCAAGGAGTGTGTTCGTGTGTGTGTGTGTGTGTGTGTGTTGTGTGTGTGTGTGCGACAGAGAGAGAGAGAGAGAGAGACAGAGAGACCCTCACACTGCACAGAGGTGCTGATGTCAACACTTTGTCCTACCAGACTGTAGCAGAAGAGTGTGTGTGGATGCAGGATGCTGGATGTCCTCAGTGTGTGGAGGAAGAATAATTAGAGGCAGCTAACAGCAACACATTAGAGTGCATACACACACACACACACACACACACACACACACACAGATGTGATACAGGAAGGGAAGAGCAGTGAGGAGAGCACATCTGTCTCAGAGTGTTGCGGTCATATCTTTAGTATTGAAGCTCAAAGCTCATGAGTCATTACTACAGGAGGAACATACACTTTGTGTATCTGGTTATTAGATACACTTTTTTCTTATTTGTGCACTTAACTGTCCAAACACAGACACAAACATCGTCACACAGCCAGAGTGTAGCTGGATAGATCAAACGCAGGTTATTTTAGCCTCATGTTTTGCTGCTCGCACCAAAGAATGGTGATGATCAGGTGTTGTGGAGCAGAGAGCCTCTGCAGCCAGACAGACCGCCATGAAATATGTATTCATTCTATTCATAGCAGGCTGCTGTCCGTCCACACAGGACCCGAGTCTGCAGCTAACTCCAGCACATCACTACTAAACCTCAGTGTCATCCCCGAAACACCCGGCTAACGCTGGGGCGTTGTGAGCCAGCGCTCCTCCTGCATCACGTTTTTTAAAGTTCAGGTTTTATCTCAGAGTAGTTGATGGAGGATGTTCGTGCTGCTGTTCAACTGCATCACGTTACACTGAGAGGTGTTTCTGTTATTTAGCCGACCGTCATTGATGTAAATGGAGTGAGCGCAATAATAGAAACACCACTTTACAATGAGACGACCCTTATAAAGGATTTATAAGTGGTTCATAATTAGGGTATTCATTTGGTTGTTAACACTTTATAAATCATAAATAAGCAATTATAAGTTTGTATAATATATGTTATAACACTGTTTTCATACATTGATGCAGACTCACTGTGTGGCCAGATCAAGTTAATACTTACTACGCATTAATCTTACTATGGGTTACTAGTATTTATAACTGGTAAAAGGAGCCTTAAAGCTAAACCAAATTAATAACCACATTATAAACTATTTATAAATCTTTTATGAGGGCAGTCTTATTTCAAAGTGGTACTGAAAACACCTGTCTGTGTAATGCAACACAACCGCAGCCTCCACGAGGACACAAACTGAACGCTACATCCATCATGAAGGAGGATTTACTGCAGGGCTGTTGTATTAGACTGACTTAGCTTTAGCTAGATATATTCCTAACAACAATAAGATCAACTGAGTGTGTCTCTGCAGACTGAGCAGTGGACTGTCAGTTTGCTGCAGCGAAAAGTGCAGATTCACAGTGACAGTGCGTGCAGAGCTGTAACTTCAGGTGCAGAAGCATTCACAGCTGACGAGGATCAAACCTACTGACTGCATCTGTTATAGGTGGACATTAACTAAGTACCTTTACTTGAGTACTGTACTTAAACACACAGTCTGTAACTTCTGCCTCTAGGGAGGCACTGATGCACCGAGGCGCATCCTCCAGTCACCGATTGTCCAATGAGAGCACACGTCTGAGGTGGACACAGGAGCGCTGCGTTCAAGTGCTCTGGTTCAGTCTAAGCAAGGCAACAGATTTATGGCAGAAGGATCAGATTTTTGATACCTGATAATTACTTGTGTTATCTGTTGAGTTTGCAAACATCATAGAGAAGCTCTGTCTTCAGACCTTCAATCCAGCACATGAATGCACCAACAGATCATTCCGCCATTTTAACACATCAGCAAGTTTCAAGTCTATGCTTGGAGTTGAGATTGATGCTAACCTTTGTTTTGATTGTTTCTCTGATAACTTATGAAGCAGACGTTCAGCAGGTTTTTACCAGCAGCTGAATTATCCACAGAAGTGTCCCCCAGCAGATTAAAACCAGTAGAAACACCCAGAAAGCAGTTTACCTTAAAGATCAGAGATTCACCGACGCTCTTCAGTGGACACAGGAGAATTGATAAAAACATTTGGGATAATGTAAGAACACAACTCAACAACATATAGAACATAGGTCTAGTTGTTTCCAAACATTTTAATGTGGAAAAGTTACAGATTATAACTTTAAGTATTTAAAAGTAAAAGTATTTACTGTTTTACAGTATCTGTTCTTTACTTGAATATTATTTTTTTTGACACTTCTGACTTTTACTGAATGACACTTAACAGAAAGATATTGTACTTTTGCCTCCTCTACATTTCCCTTACAGAAAAAAAACACAGTTTCACGTGTGCAAAATCATTTATGGACACATGTACATGTGATTTTTTTTGCACGTGAACTGTGTGGAACACATGTGCAGGCACATGGGTGACCTGGTTTTGGAACATTTTTGAAGTGTAGTGTGTGAAGCCGCACAAATTCCTATGTGAAACCTTTGGGATTAATTACGAAAACCCATGTACATAGCCATATGAAACCCTGAAATACTCTTACTTTGAAGCAGAGCTTTTAGTCTGTGAATGAATTGTATTTTATTTTGAAAATGTGATAGACCATGCACTGTGTTATCACAGGAGAAAAAAACAATCACAGCGAACTCCAACACTGTCAGTCATGTCTGAACTTGTCAAATGTCCTAACAATGGCGACATTAGATAAAGAGGAGGCAGAAGTGGTAGAGCTGTGTTTATTCACAGGTAAACAGAAGGGTTATGATACAGGTGGATACAGGGGCGGGCATCACCGGTTCAGTTCAACAGTAAGCACATGTTCATCCCACATTACTGAAATACATGTGTCTATATGAACTTTGCAAAGAGTAAATCATATTTCAGAGTGAGCAGTTAGAAATAAATGTACATAAAATGAAGATAAATGTGACAATGCAGTGGTCCAAATAGGAGACTGAGCATCTGCAGCAGGGAGTGCACATGCCCAGCTAATTAGCTAATTAGCTCTGACTCTGTATGCAAATGAGTGCATTCTAATTTACATGGATTCATGGCAGATGCAAAAATGTAAACAGTCAGAAGAAAAAGTTTGAGTCTGTGTCTGTATTTCTTCTACCTCTAGAAACAGTGTTCTTAAGGTGTGTGTGTGTGTGTGTGTGTGTGTGTGTGTGTGTGTGTGTGTGTGTGTGTGTGTGTGTGTTTGTGTGTGTTTCAGTAAAAGAAGGGTTGGCTTTGTACAAGCCAATCAATCAAACAGCATACCCCCTCACACACACACACACACACACACACACACACACTTGATGAGATAAATCAATCAGTGAAAGGAGATGGTCCGAGTCCGTCTCTCTCTCTCTCACTCTTTGTGTGTGTGTCTCTCTCTCTCTCTATGTCTCTCACTCTCTGCACGTTGTGATAAGTGGGTTAAGCTTCTCTGGGTTAATTAGACTGTTTCAGATGTGACTAATTTGCTGGCTGCAGGCACCACAATATGCTAAATACTCTTCGAGTGTGCGTGTGTGTGTGTGTGTGTGTGTGTGTGTGTGTGTGTTTGTGGGCAGGGCAGGGCATCCTTCATAATAGACACTTCACTTAAATGTTCAGTCTGATTTGTGTTTATTGCTGTGTTGTATCAGTTTAGTTAGAGTTTAGTATCAACAACACTTTCAACCTCAACCTTCAGAGCTGACTTCTCCGTTCAAAGCTAAATAACAGCATGTGTCTGTGGGACTTTAACTTGTAATGCTTTTTAAGCTCTTCAGTATTTTTTCACCGCTGTCATTCAAGCAGCATGAAGCACCACTGAAGATTTCTTTACCACGAAAGCCCAAGTCAAGCTTGTTTTACTCTGTGGTTTGTTTACTTCATTAGACATGAAGAAAATATTTAGAATTAAATTTTTTAGTTACATGTATTATTCATGAGGTTTTTGACATGTCCACTCTGGTGGACAGCATGCGTTCAGCTTTCAATGCTAACTAAGGTTCAAGGTTCAAGGTTCCTTATTTGTCACGTGCACAGAAATATATAATTAATATGCAATAATAGTGTACTACATAGACATATGTATGTTAAGAAAACTGTGAACATAAAATGTCAATGTATTAAAAATACATTTTCCATATTTTAACATACTCTGTTCTGGGATATAACAGCCCAAACTACAGTGTGTCAAACTGTGGGCATCCTTTTCTCCATGTTGTTTAGCTCTGACTAATGTTTTGTAATCATTAGCAAAATGCCTGAGGGAATTTTGGGACATAGAAAATGATAATCAAATGCCAGTAACACAGTAGACTTAATTAAAACAAAGTATTGTCTTTGTTGCAAACACCCTGTAAATTACACACTTCTAATAGATAAAGAGAAAATGTTACAGTTGACTAACCTTTAATACATTTGTAAAGTTTTAGTATAACTAATGAAATTATAACTGGTAACGCATGATGTCCATTTTAGTTGACACATGATTAATTGAGATTTTCTGCTCTTACAAAATCAATATTTGAAAAATCTATCAATAATATTGTTTCCCAGATGTTAATTATCACCATATGATTTTTTTACCTGCAAGAGTCTTCTTCTATAGACAGACAGGACAGATATTCCTGAGGCGCTCAGCATACCTGATGTTTTGTCAGCCATCTTGGATTTGGGGTTTTTTGAGCTGCAGTTGCATATAGTTGCAACTAGGTGGCAGCCTACGGGGTTTTCAAGGGCTGTATACCCAGGCGTATACAGAAAATAGGCTTTTGAATAGCTGTCCGCTGTAGTGACCACTGTGTGTGACAAATCATACCCTCTGTACCCCAAATTTCCCCTGACTATTTTCAAATAAAGGCCCTTTAACTTTTTCCAGATCAAATTTGATCAGTGGACAGGTCTCACTGGTCTCACTGGTCTCACTGGTCTCACTGGTCTCACTGGTCTCACTGGTCTCACTGGTCTCACCGGTCTCACCGGTCTCGCCGGTCTCGCCGGTCTCGCTGGTCTCACTGGTCTCACTGGTCTTGCAGGTCTCGTTGGCCTCACTGGTCTCACTGGTCTCGCTGGTCTCGCTGGTCTCGCTGGTCTCATGGTGCAATTTAGGCTCAAAGATTTCACCATGTTTCTCTCACTGTTGCCGACTTTTGTCTGGGTCAGCTCAGACTCACACAGTGTGGAGTGGCATTTTCCTGACAACAAGTTTAAAATAAAATAAAAAAAGAACAGTTTATTCAAGTGTTAAAATACATTGCTGTAATTAGGGCTGGGGCAATATCCAAACTGAATATCTTAATCCAGTCCAGCCCATATATTGCGATGTACAATATTATCACAATATTGTCATAATATAATTATATTATTATATTCCGTGTTTCAGTTTTTTCAATAATACATAGTGTACTTTAGGTTTCAGGTGTTTTTTATTTTTCATTTATATCATTATATTATTGTATTTATATTTCAGATTAAAGTAATGCTGCCACTCAGCAGCAAAATAACTGCAACTGTGAAAAAAAAAACTTGATATTATGAAAAATATTGTGATATTCAATATTATGAAATATTGGCCTAAGCCAATGTAATGCAGTGTTTGCAGTCAGTTTTCAGTCAGTATAGTGTTTTTATTCCCTTTGTTTCCCTACTCTCTCTCTCTCTCTCTCTCTCTCTCTCTCTGGTTGAGTGCCAGGAGAAGAGGCTGAGGTTAACAGTCTTTTGAGCGGTGCATGCACTCTACCATGTGTCATTCTGAAGGCACACACACACACACACACACACACACACACACACACATGCTCACAGAGGTAGGGTGTTTAGTCAGGGCGCGTGATCACACAGCAATATATTTACTATGACAGGGTCACTGCATCACTCAGGCATCACTCATTCCAAAGCCTGAAATATGTTATTCCTCTGTCCCATAGACACACATCAGAGAGCCACACTGTTGCACTGTGGGACATGTTCCTGCACCATGAGCAGACATACTGTACATACACCATCCTGCTGCCCCAAACACTCACCAGGGGAGGGAGGTCTCACCGTCTTGACTGATAGTTGTTTTTTTTTTACTGAACTATTGAATAGATTAATAAAAACTGCTCCACCTGGAGTCATGACGATCCAGACCGACCTCAAACAAGTCAAGCTATAGCTAAAATATTTAGGTCATTTGAACCAGACATCGTCCATATATTGTACAGCCCCTTCCTGTTGTTGTTGTTTCTGACTTTTTCGTTTCATTTTACATTTGAGAGCATATTGTTGTTTAAAATGAATTCTGTGTGTTTTTCTCTCTGTCTCTGCTGCGCCTGGTGATTGCATTTGGCTTTGTAAAGGTAAGAGCAAAATCATTGTCTGTCTTACATCATGTCACCACTGGGCTTTGACTGTGTCTGACTTCTGACTTATTGATTGACTGACTGCTCAATGATGTTTTAGTGATTGCAGACTGCTTTGATGGAAGATGGTGGACTGAACCGTATTATGACTGACTGATTTGCTGCAGCAACATTGCTAGGTTTGAAGTTACAGCATTTCCCCCTTTAATATGTCGACCATGACTGTCACCGGTGTTCGGGTGCTCCTGAGCATGACCCTTTAGCCCCACCTGCCCCAAGTGTCCCACAGATTGTACTGGGCAGCTTCTACATGAGATTGTTTTCGGGTTGTCCATACGTCCGTCTGTCCTTGTTGGACGCGATATCTCAGTATCGCTCTTGTCGGAACTTCTTCAGATTTGGCACAAACATTCACTTGGACTCGAGGATGAACTGAGTAGATTTTGGTGGTCAAAGGTCAAAGTTCAAGGTCACTGTGACCCATGTTCATGTTCTTGTGAATCCAATATATCAGGAATGCCCAGTGGGAATTCCATCATAACTCACAAATTCATTCACTAATTATGACACAGATGTATATGAGGATTTTTTTATAGCATTAATAAGTCTTGGAGGAAACATAAATGCTGCTTGGATTATGTGTTTAATCAACATAATAGGGGAGGGGCCCAGCTCCCATCTGGCTGCAACATGAGACCTGTATCTGGATAATGACATCTCATCCACAGAACTGTGTGTGTTTACCTGGTACACACAGGGTTAAAGTGGACAGCCCCTCAGTAGATCATCCTACAAGGGGATGGTCCTTTAACATAATTAACCATGAACAATTAAAAAGCTCTATGTTGTAAATTCTGTGTCGGAATAATGCCCAGGTTGGTCATTGCTATGATACTGGATCTAAAGTCTGGAGTGGTACCTCTGTCCGAACAAATGATCTTTGCTTCTATTTCACCAAGTGGATTGTCTCAGGGTGATGTCACTAAAGAACAGGTTCCGCCTTTTTCTAGTAACATGCTGTGTGATGGGAGAAATGAGAGCTGCACGCTGATCAGTAAATGAAATAACAGATTGACTGGTTTACTGACTGACCAGCTCTGGTTCAGTCATTTTGTTAGCATTGCTCTATGTGTGTGTGTATGTGTGTGAGCGAGAGAGAGAGAGAGAGAGAGAGAGAGAGAGAGAGAGAGCCCTTCTCAGCATCGTGTTAAACAAAATGGGAAGTGACAGATTCACTAAAGGATAATGTGGCCTGTGCAGTGGCTGATATTACTACACACAGACACACACACAGTCTTGTTCCACTATCGCCGTGGGGATACTCATTGACATAATGCATTCCCTCGCTCTTTACCCTAAGAGTTCATAGCCTCTCTTCTTATAGGCTGACTGTTTTCTGAGTGACGCATGTCCAGGCCAACCACAGGTAACAGATTGTAGCCTACTACTGTAGCTTGGTAAAACTCATCCACAATGGTCTTGGTCAGTCAGCGCTGAAATGAGCTGAAATGAGCTGAAATCAGATCAAATTGGAACTAAAATGTTCCAGCCTTAAGCCTGGTTCAAGTGCAAACCTCTGGAACATTTGGTGGCATCGGACTGACAGTCCACGGTGTTTCAGCGTTGACGTCCAATGCAGTGAACATCATTCCTTAACTGTAAGCGAGTTTGCAGTCCACCCACACACACACACACGCACACATACACACAGCCATAATAACAGCTTGTTATAAGTCATAAAACAACTTGAAAAGTAAAGGATGGACATGGCAAAAGAAACACTAGTAAGACTCCTTAATAGAGATAGAATATAAATATAGCAGGTAGATATTTCAGGTAAACACATAGAGAACCCAAATCCTGAAAGTTCCAGAAGTCCTGACGGTTGGTTTTAAGGCTCAGTTTCTGAATACAGGCTCTGTGCATTTCTCTGAGTGCTGATATTTTCACTGTAGTAATATAGAACCTGGACCTGCTTTGTAATCAAGCAACACATGGACATCTACCTTTAGACTGTATGGACCTTTAATCTTATCCTAACTGTAACCTGAACCCTAAAACCAAGTCTTGTCATGTGTGTGTGTGTGTGTGTGTGTGTGTGTGTGACTGATTACATGGAACAGTGGAGCTTCGGTAGGTTTTTATTTTTGTGAAAAAAGGTGGGCGTTACTTCACCATAAACAATGTTAGCATCATCAACATGACCAATCTATTAAATCTCTTCACTTCAAATATTTAAAAGGGTCAGTTATAGTAATAAGTAAGTGTCACATAAAAAGAAGGGAGGGACGTAACATTGGCAATCCTGTGAAAAGATGAATTATTCCACTATTACAGGTAAAATACAAATTATGTTGTGCCCATGTTAAAAAAAAAACAAAAGAAATTACAACCAGAGTGCGAATTATACAGTTACAAAATATATACAATATATATAGCTAACATTAGTCAGCTAAACTGTAACTTAAGGCTAAAGTTAGAACAATCTAATTCAGAAACAAGCTAGACAGTTAGCTTCTGCTACTTACATGTATTTACAGTGTGTGTGCGACACATGGGAGCAGAGCCACTGATGGAGTGAGGCAGGCAGATGAGACGCTCAGCCAACGTCAAGGTTAAGAAATGGTATGGTCCATTTTTAAGGGTGTCTGAAATTGTACTTCAAGATTCTTCAAGGCATGAACGTGTGAAATGTATTGTAATATTTAAGATTCCTGGTAAGAACTATCAGGGGGATCAGACCCTCCGATTCTCCCTGTAATTAGAATCCTGATTACAACACTTTGAAAATAAGAATCAATGGACATCGAGGTTGCGTTAGAGAAAGGGAAGACTTCACCTCAACAGTGACAAGACGCTTCATAGACTTTGGACATAAAACTGAAGAAATAAAATGCAATGAAGTTGAAAAGTGAAAAACGAGTTGGTGACATTGAAAAATCTCTGTAGAAAAGATAATGATTCAGTGTGTAATGTTTTGAGCAAATGTCGTGTGTAACATCTCTGAAATGTTTATTACTCGGTCAAATGGATCATTAATTTACCTGTAAATGTGTGAAAGTGACCCAAGGCCCAGGACATACATTTCAAAAGAATCCATGGGGATATGTTGGGCACCAGCAGCGTGGAGGACGTTATAGTCAGTAAAGTGTTGACTATACTCCTCAGTATAGACAGACACATGTTTGTTTATGCTCTCCTGCTCGGAGGCGTCCAATCTGACCCCAGTTCAGTGGTTCAAACGAGAAGTCAGCTCCTATAAAGATAACGATGGCGGTAGAGGGAGTGGTCTTTACTGCTGCCCGTCATCTCCAGAGAAATGACAGCGTCTGTCATTTGTTGTGATGCCTGAAACAAGAGTGTGTTATCGTCAGGACTCGGGTCTGTCAGAGACAAAGTAAGAAGTAATGTTGTGTTGTTGTGGAACAGGAATGGATGGATGTGTAAGGAAAGACCTGGGAGATAGCTGATTGTTTCCAGGCTCCTACCAACAACACTCGTTGGTGTTGTTAATACGCTAAACTTATATAAAGTCATAGTGTTAGCGCCGCCCACTGAAAACAGGATACATACAACATTTAATTTACTCGGAATTTTCACATTCTGGTCGACGCTTGATTTACAGGAACATAATACATGTGTGGTGCGAATTCTCTAGCACGACATAGTGGATATCGCAGTAATGCCTTGATGCAACTTCAAATTTGGCAAAACATTCACAAGTACTTAAAGATGAACTTATTAGATGTTGGTGGTCAAAGGTCAAGGTCACGGTGACGTCACAAAACATGGTTGTGGCCTTGTGAATGCAACATCTCAAGAACACCTCAAGGGAGGCGGAGTCAGACAACCAAAAGGAGGTGATTCTAGTTTTCTGTTTGAGTCTTTTATACTACCTTTTACCTTTCTCTTTATATATCTACGACTTTCTTCTGACAGAATACATACTACTGAAGGCAACGGCAAACAACATATTTTATTGTTTAATTTGTTGATTTATTAATGTAAACATCCAACAACTTGTACCTTTATTCACAAATTAGTAGATTGATTAGTTTGATCAACAGAACATATTATGTATTTTCATAATACATTGATAATTTCAGCTGTGACCCCCCCCCCATCCCCGCTCTCTGTGCAGTTACATTTTGTCTGTGCTGGAACAGAACATGGTTCCACGTTTTCTGTGTGGTAATTTGATTAGACACTAATTAATTTATCAGTGACCGTCTTCAAGATAGGGCCGTGAGATCAGGTAATAAAGCCACCTGATGGTCCACATCATGACAGGGGATGTTATCATATCATGCTTCAGTTTAGTTCAATTAAATTAGCACAAACCAGCTACGATAAACCGAGAGGTGGTTCACATGTGACTGAAGCTCCGTGAGTGAGTGAGTGAGTGAGTGAGTGAGTAAGTGAATGAGTGAGTGTGAGGCTGATTGCATGGGGACGCTGGACTTAATGACAGCTAATTGGAGCAGCCTCTCAGTTCTCTGTGTTGTCGTGTTCTGGCCCGGCTGTGGCCCGTTGCTTACACTGATGACTGGCTCTAATGACGATAATGACATTTGCATTGTAAATGTGCCTCTCCAGCAAACAACAGCAGCACTGAAATCATTGGGATAATTTGTGTAGTTGTACTAATATGATGGTGCATCATTGTTGTTTAGTCCGCTGGAGTAAACACATGAGCGCATTACACAGCATATGCTGCGTACTGGTTGAATTTATTCTCTTATTCATTACAGAGTTTTTAAGGCTGTAACAGTGGAAACATCAACCAGTTATTTAACAAATAAATAACCAAGTAATATATAAAAAATTATGGTATATACATATTGTGTGTATGCTACAGCACATATCTAAATGTGTTTCTGAATCATACAAGTGGAACAAATTTAAGTGACAATCACACAAAAACACTTCCTTAAACCCAGCATTCCTTACGTATGTATGTGTGTATGTCATATTGCATATATTTGTTTTATATTCATATATTTTATATTCTTTCACATTTCTATTGGAAATATTTTATTGAAAAAAAAATACATTTCACATTTAAGCTATCTGACCTGCAGTACTTGCTGCTTTATCTTTCTTTATATTTTCATGCCTCTTTGCTGGCGACGGCCAGAGCCGGAGGCATATTGTTTTCAGGTTGTCTGTCCGTCCGTCCGTCCCATTATTGTTGATGCAATATGGCAGTAATGCCTTGAGGGAATTTCTTCAAATTTGGCAACAACATTCACTCGGACACAAAGATGAACTGACTAAATCTTGGGCAAAGGTCAAAGGTCAAGGCCACGGTGACCTTACAAAACACAGTTTTAGCCTTGTCAACGCGATATATTTCCGTAATGCCTAATTGGAATTTCTTCAAATTTGGTGGAAACCTTCAAATGAACTCAAGGACAACATGTTTAAAATTTGGTGGTTAAATGTCAAAGTTCAGAGGTCAAGGTCACAGTGACCTCACGAAACGTGATTTTGGCCTTGTGAACGTAATATCTTGAAAACTCCTCAAGGGAATCCCTTCACATTTGGTACAAATATTCAGTTAGACTCAAAGACAAACTGTACTTAAGGATGAACAGATTAAATTTTGGTAGTCAAATGTCAAAGGTCAAGGTCAGTGTGACTTTACAAAACACAGCAATTATGACAAAATTTCACACAAATGGTTCATATTTTATACGACTCTGGATAAACGGAGGTGTAACCTGAAACTAGTCTGAGTGGAGGAGGGACACAACCATGAGGCGGTCTAGTTTCTTCTTACTATCTTATTGTTTTGAACCAAAACCAAAGCAAAAACATCGTAAAAGTCATTGTATGTGAAAACCTACTTGGAAATAAACCGGATTCTTCTGAGTCTGTTGTAGCTTTAAAGAAAAGTTAGTTTACTAATGACACACTGGGCTGTGTGTCTGAACCTCGTCCAACAGATGGTTTGCGTGAACATGGGGGACTGGGGGACGAGGTGGAGTCAATGACAACAACTCTGCCCACAAAGTGTCATTGTGTTTTAGAAGACACTGACAGATGTCTTGTTGTGATTCACTTACTGGATGTAAGATTAGACTCCAGAACTCACTGCACTCAACTGTGTAAAATAACTGGAACTGCAGGAAAAACTTCCCAGTTCTCTACAACAGAACTAAAACTGTGCATGGAAACACAACATTTGGCAAAACTTCGTCATGAGGCTGTATCATAGCAACATGAGGGAATAACTCCCCAGTCAGAGCCAAGTATGTAAATTAAAGCTCAATCCAAACACACGAGTTTCATGCTCATCAGAGTCCTGCCTCTTTGTAAGCTTACCACAAACTTAGGAAACCAAAACTGTCATTATGTTGATTGTTCCATTCGTCACTTTTGTAATGTGTGCGGCTCGACATCAGCTGTGCCCCAAATCAGGGGCAGCATCCGTCAGAGGCTGCATTTGAAGACCGAGTGCATGACTACACTGTCTCATTTCAAAGGCTTTTTCAAATGCATCTTTCTTTTCCTTGGCAACAAAGGCTCCAACAGGTGGATCCTTCACGGCCCAACCTATCCCATGATTCATTGTGTGCAGGTAAAGAAAATAATATGGCAGCAAACAACACTGACAGAGAGCCTGAGCATTACACTGTTTAATGTAAGTATTGGTTTTCAGCTAAGTTCAACTGCTAACGATACAACTGCTAAAACCATGGGCCTTAAAACCTCAAATGTTTGTTGAAATAAGTTACATGTTCTCAAGGTTGCTTAGCGACAGGCGAGGCACTTTGTTACGCAACGTTAAGAACAGGCACGGCTGGGTAGGCCAGACCGTCTCATTTCAGCCCAGCCTTTACGATCAATGACGGCTACAACAGCCGCACCCTCGTAGACCGCCCGCCACGAAGGATGTGGCCCCTGAAAGAGATACCTGGGGTCTGTGACGAGGCACCGCTGGTGTAGTAATGTGGTGGCTGTGGTGGCTTGAGCCGACCCTGCAAACAACATACACTGAGCAACTGAAACGTCTCCCCTAGGCGGTGAGTACATCAGTGTAGGTGTGTGTTCATTTAGTTTTATGAGCATTTGTACCACTTAATGTTCCAACAGCCAATTTTGTGAGTGAGTTATAATCTTAATGGAATTGTTTTCATCTTTATCTCATCCATTCCATGTAGGAGTCTCTTGTAACACTGTCATTCTGCTAATGCTAAGCTAATTGTATGCTTGTGACCCATAGTCAGTAATGTCAGCAGCTAAAGGTGAATCACATAACGAAACACTATTTGAATTTCCTCAGCAGAGACAATTAAATTACAGACAGATGAGTGTTGTATATGAACATGCAGTGTTTGGAAAGGTGCGTGAGCGTTAGCTGACACTTCATGATATTCATGTGCTGCTGGAAAACTCCAACAAACTCCTGCTGGGTTCTCTCAAACAGAACAATAACAAAGGACGGCATCGGGTGACGTCATGAAATAGCGTACGTTCATGAGAGGTGTTGTCTTCGCAACTAAAATCACTGAAATCAAACAGACTCGTTGATTCTAACCATTAAAAACACTGAATAAAGCAGTTTCACATTTAAAGACAGCGTTTGAGCGACACTGTACGGAGGACGGAGACGTCAGGGAAGAGTTGGAGCTGAGATTGATGCTAACTAGAGGTGTAACAGTACATGTATCCGAAACAAAAATTTTCGGTACAAACCCAGCTCTCCATGGCCTTTAAGCAGCTGCTTCCTAATATATCAGACCGTGCCAAAGCAATAACAAGCGCCATAGGTCTTTTATATCAGCGGATATATGAGTTACTTGACAGTAACGGCGCACTACATCACATCCGACTGGAACATGGAAAGTCACGTTCTGCTCAGCCCATTTATGAGCAGCACACAAGTTGACATCTGGCAGAGCAACTGAAGGAGGCAGTGTCAGAATGGAAGTCGGAGGAGGCACAATCCCAGACAACGCTGGAAATATTGTCAACGCCCCCAAATTGGATAATTTTCTCATACAATTAATTTAGCAGCACAAAAAGCAACAACCCTGAAGCTGAAAACTACTAATGCTGAATACAGTACAAGTACAGGTATTTTTCTACATGCTGCACATTATTTGATATATGTTTTTATTTGTGATTGGACAGCAGTCACACTGGCAAACTGTATTTCATCAATATAGATGGGTATTGTTTGAATTGTATCGATTGCAGTTCCGCCCATTGATTCCCATTTTGATCCTAAAATAGTACAAAAAGAACTGAACATTGCCAAAGTAAATAGTATTTACTATCAATTACAATAAAAATGAATGATCCACAGACATGTTCGTTAAAAAATATTAAATAATAGATCAAGATGAGTGTAGAGCACTTACTTCAACTAACTGTTACCTGTCTTATTTTACTGTGCTGGTGACAAACATAAGATTTAGTTTGTCCTATATTTTACATCACACACTGTCTTCATTATCAACACATCAACACCTTGTCCAGAGCCAGATGGCGTAATAAATCCGGGCCCATAGTTGGGCCACATGCTTGTTTTCTTCTGGCCCAGTATACGCCCAGTTCCAGGGCTCGAATCTGACCATTACACAGCATGATTGTAAGATGCTACATCCACATCTGGATCAATTCTAGCACACACACAGAAAATCTTCCAGCTATCAGTCAATACAGGACGATAACATTTGGACTCTGCCCAGATGTGAAAGTATATGGGCCAGACTTGGGCCAAGGATCCAGGCATATGTTGGGCCAGAAGTTTAATTTTGCTACCTGAGGAGGTGATTTTAACAGTCAAAACAAGCAAATGTAAAAGTGATTATACTATTGATTTCAAGAAAGGTGAACTGGGCCTGGACCGATGCACAGTAACTACAGTCCATCTTTCACACTGTTGTGACGTCACCGTCATACATGCATTCATACATTAGCCATACATGCTAATTTGTTATGGAATTTGATTTAATTTGAAACTGTTGAAGCTGCGGGGCCACACCGGGCTCTGCACCCGGCCCGGCCCGACACCAGGTTCTAGTCTCACTCTCAGTTGTATCTAAACAAATGCACACACTGTTATATTGATGCTTGACTTAGTCACATATAGACAGGTCCCGGGAGAGAGCTACATGCATCCCTGCAGAAATGTAGGAACTGATAAGCAGAATCAAAATTCAGTAGTATTTTCAACCGTTACGTGGTTCTTGGTATTTTGGAAACTAATTAGGGATCAGGTTTCAGTTTCCAACCGTATATGTTATGTTGCCATGGTAATCTACTCTGGTCAAAGTTGATCCCACTTTGTGAAGCTAAAACAGAGTGAACAACAGTTAAGCACACACCACTGCCTGGTGGACTACAGACGCCACACTGGAGTTTTTTTTTTAAGATTCAGTCTCCTTCTTCATTCTTGTTCTGCACTGTTTGAAAATGCACAGAGGTCACATATGTGCGTTTGGCTGGCGGAGACAATTTTAGGACCAAAAAATACAGTTTGCATGGAGTCTGCCTGCTCGAAAATCTGCCAGAACATTCTATACACATTCTCCGAGTCTGTTTGAAGCACTGTATCCCAAATTATATGGTTTTGTTTCCAAGACGACTCATTTTTAAAAAAGCAGGGAGGCTGTGTGTGTGTATGTGTTTGTGTGTGTGTGTGTGTGTGTGTGTGTTCTTGTCCTGACATGCATTATTTACAGCCTGCCTGCGCTGCTCGGGAACCCTGCTATTTTCCGTGGGTGTTAAGCGTGTGCGGAGAGCGCAGCGCGGCTCTGTTCATCGCAGCTGTTGCATAACGTCTCCAGTCCCGTGTGACTGGAGGGGCTGTGGCTGTGTGGAGCGAACACTGCTGGCTCTCTGCTGCAACACAAATCCTCCTCCTGATGTCTGACTCTGCTGAGGCACTGTGGTTATGAGGAGATGTATGCTGTGTGTGTGAGTGTGTGTGTGTGTGTGTGTGTGTGTTATTATCTAAAGCAGCATCCTGCAAGATTTCGTTGTAAAAAGGGGGCGAGTGTTGAAGCAAGTTCTAAGTAATGCAATGCATTAAATGCTAGCATTAGATTTTGTAGTAATTAATAGTTCAGTGCAATTTTAGGTTGACCAAAATTTCTTGCAAAGAAAATTTCATAACTACAAAGCTTCCAATCTGCATCATCGTAATGGACAACATGACTTTTACTCTTACTCATTTGTTCTTTTTGTCCTCGAACCGAGTTACAAATTTAGTTTAGGCTCACCTTTAATTTGTTGCCAAAATGTACAAGTCAGACATAAGCTGTGTTCTTCCATACTCACACTTGCTGTTTTTAAGTGCATAAGTGCACGGCAGCGTGCGATGCACTATAAGTACCTGCCTGGTGCTTGTGCAATGCTTTTTAAGTGTTACGCCGCAATCAACGTCGATGACATTTCCTCCTTCCTCTGCAACCGGTTGAAGTTTGAGAATACGTTATTAGTCGTATTTAAAGAAACAAGATCCTGCTGATCAAATTGATGAGCAGGATTTCTGTCATTTTAGGAGAAAGGCCTTCAGTGTCACAAGACTTTTTAGGGCACAAAGGCCACTGAGCGATTTGTTGCCAAAAATTAATAACTTCACTTTGTAAAAAAAAAAAAAACAAGAAAATAACACAAA
Source organism: Seriola aureovittata (assembly GCF_021018895.1). Taxonomy (NCBI): domain Eukaryota; kingdom Metazoa; phylum Chordata; class Actinopteri; order Carangiformes; family Carangidae; genus Seriola; species Seriola aureovittata. The sequence goes on along the minus strand of NC_079380.1, from coordinate 1,517,004 downwards.
TGACAAGAAAATCCTAGATTATTCACATTTTAATAAAAAAGACATGTTTTAATGTTTGTATCAATTTACCAGACGCTATAATTATGCAAATATATTTGATTTCAGAAAAACTGAACACACTTTCAGCAGATGAATATAGGAAAAGTCTTCAAGAGTCAAACTCATATAAAACATTTTGCACAGTAAAGTTAAATATTCTACTCAGTGCCACCAGGGCGAGCAAGGCAAGCAGTGTTTGACCAGTTAAAGCTAAAATTAGAATTAGATATCTCTCCTTACACCTGATCTCAGAACAGTGTTCTGTCCCTTAAAGGATCTGATGCCTTTTTGTATTCATCATGCGATTTACTGCCCTCTTGTGGTGCCAGCAGGGTATTGTCTCTGAACACGAGCTACACTTCCAGCTGTCGCAACTATAGTTTCTGTCATCTTCCTGGGTGTGACCGTGTCTCGTTGACAAAGGCTGGAGCTTGTCAAGCAGAGAAGACAGCAGCTGTTCTGAGATCAGTTCTGACAGTGCAGCATTATGCACATGCGCAGATGTGTGTGGGAGCCAAACTTGCACATCAAGTGTTCAGAGACAGCAGCAGCAATTAAACAAGGTAATTACACTGATTTATCGTCTCTGTGTGAGCTCTGCAGTAAATTTAAGCCAGAATATTGTTAAAGGAGTAGAGAGCTAGAGTGAGAGCAGTGATGCAGAGAGTTAGCTAGCTAGTTAGAAATTAGCAGTATGTTATAATCCAATCCAAGCTGCAAGGACTGCTGCAGTGACGCTTTTAGTGTAACTTCGAGATTTGGACATTAGCATGGGCACAAAAGCCACGGTGGCTGTAGGGCATAAAATTATTTGCAGGGCATTGTGGCCGCCGTGTAATCCCTACCCTGCTGCTGCTGCTGAAGCCTGGTGATGATCTTAATTATGGCTAAGGTAGCTAAAGGCTTCATCTGTGGTTCCCAACCTGTGGGCCGGGTTAGGGTTAGGGTTAGCGTTAGGGTTATAGTAGGGCCTTGCAAGGATATACTGTACATGGCACAAAAAAGCTCAGATTAATTGAATCCAGTTCATAAGAAAGCTGCAGGTTTCCATTAACATTTTAGTTACGGAAGATAATTAGGTTTAACATGCACTTCTACATATGCATGTTGTAGCCAAGAAATAAAGGGTTTGCAGTACAAAGGCCAGAGCACCCAACAACCACACAGACACACACACTGTAGCCAATATACACACTCTGTGCTCCAGTGAAGGAATATCCCTTGTTTGCATGCAAGAGCTGCTGTGGTGGAGAGAAAAGCCTGTTTTAGTAGATTATGGAAATGACTGTATGGAGATGAAGTGTCTGTATTTGTGTGTGTGTGTGTGTGTGTGTGTGTTGGGGGTGTGGGGTGGGGTGGGGGTGCTGCAGACAAGCTGCAGTGTGTTGACAAAGCAGTTCCCAATGAACCAAGTCCCTGGTTACACAGTGGCGCGCTGACTGTGTGCCAGAATGTCAGCTTTGTGCATGTGTATGTGTTTATTTAACACAAAAAAACCTGAGTGTGTGTACGCGTGTGTGTGTGTGTGGATGTGTACATATATTCCTGGATGTTTGCATATGCATCTTCATCTGTGTCTGTGTGTGTGTGTGTGTGTGTGTGTGTGTGTGTGTGTGTGTGTATGAAAGTGCACATTGTGTGTGCACGTGGTGTTGGAGTTAAGACAACAAAAACAGCAGGTCAAGGCAAGGTAAAGAAATGAGCAAGTCAATGTCAAAATAAAGCAATAGAGGTGTGTGTGTGTGTGTGTGTGTGTGTGTGTGTGTGTGTGTGTGTGTGTGTGTGCGCAGCATGGATTACGTATAATGGAGAAAAATGCAAATCATGCAATTACAAGCCCCAAAGCCAAGTATTAGAATTAATGCCTGCAGCAGATGTGATGGAAATGAAGTAAATTTCTGATGTAGAATTAGCATACTGTACTGTAGGACAACCCCCATCACACACACACAGACACACACACACACACGGACACACACACACACACATACGGCTTATTGTCCCCTTTATCACCTTCATCACATTTTATAGTTATGTCTACATAAATCATAAGCCTTTGTTTTCTGTGTGTGTGTGTGCGCGCGCACGTGTGTGTGTGTGTGTATGTGTGTGTGTGTGTTTGTGTGCACTACTATCTCTGTGAGGACCAGCTTGAGTTAGACCTTATGGAGTGAGGACACAGGCCTGTTTGAGGGTCCAGACCTGGTTTTAGGGCACAGGTTAGAATCAGGTTTAGGTTTAGGTGAAAGTTGAGGTTACCTCACAAAGATAGAAGTCTGGGCCCCTGCCAGTGGCCCCCAAAGACTAGCACTTCACCACAGCATACAGCACTGAGAGGCCTTTGAACCAGGCTGAACATGTGGAGCTCATCCTGCAGGGGGCGGTGGAGGAAAAGCAAAGTGTCATTAAAATGAAAAGGGTTCATCCTCTGAGAGCCCTGAGCATGACGCTCATAGTGAAGAGGATTTGACCTGATGGTGGCGCTAGAGGACAGAAAAAAAGTAACAAATGAGAAGTATAACATTACAAGACAGACAATGACAATAAAAAATAAATTAAAGTTACATTCAAATACTGAAACACTAAAATACAATAGAAGCAAGGATAGATACTGAACAGTAAATAAAACTAACACCTCATTGTCACTGAAATGTTAAATAATTGCAAATCTTGTCCATTAATTAATGCAAATTAAAATGTATAATAATTAATATAATGTAAAAAGATTCTGTTCAGCTGCTCTTTGTTTCTACCTTCACTTTAAAATCCTCCAAATCCTCCAACAACATACAAACTCTATCATTTCTTCATTGTGTTTGGATGAGACTGTCCTGTAAAAAAAGAAGTAGTAATGATGACGGGAGCAAAGGGAAAAATGCTGTAACGTAGTACAAAGAGAGACAAAGTCCACGTCAGGAGGAGGTTGTGGTGGATGGATGAATATGACACAGGAGAGCGGTGTTCGATTCCCACATGAAAGCAGCAGTTTATGTTGTTTATCCATGAGCGTTCAACAAAGTTAACCATGTTGTTATATGACAACAAAGCGCATGTAATACTGAGGAGGTACTTATTTCAACCCAAATCGCCATCTTTTCCTAAACCTAACCAAGCCATGACTGTTATTATAGTAACCATGGTGACAATCGGTACGCTGCTCTTGGTGCAATCGCGGATTTATTATGGTTAACATGACAACCGAGGTCCGGTAGGAGAGCTGGGGGCACTATTTCAGGAGACCCTCCTATGGGTGGTATCAGAGGGTTGAAGAAAACAGCCTGTGTTGGTTGATCAGGTTGGAGGACTGGTTAGTTTGGATCATTGTCACCGTTGTTGACCGGGACTCGTCTTTTCATCCAGTGTTGTTTCCTGGTGGCAGCAATGCAAGCTGTTTATTGTCTTATTAAAGAAGTCAGGCAACAATCATCATTCTGTGCGAATCCGTGACCCGGTTCAGTGGTTGAGTCAGTGATGCAGCAGCTCAGGGAAAGGAGCTGGTTACCTGTCTGAGAAGGTGTAGGTGTGCAGCCTGTCATCTAGCTTCATTTACCCCCTGCAATATTTCAAACTGATCTTCTACGATGAAATTAAGTGCTCCCTTGTTTTTCAGACGTATTATTAATGAATGATAGTTGCTGACAAACACAATACATTCCCTGTGACTACTTCACAATAAAAACCAACTCATGTTTCAGAGAGTGGAATGCTTTTAATGTGCAGCAGCAGGAAATGCTCAGTTTGCATTAGAAACAACTTAATACCTGTCTGTGTGTCTGTGACATCAGAGCTCACCTGAGAACCTGCAGCTCACCTGTACTGTCTGTGACATCAGAATAAAATTGTACTACATGTATAGTTTTGTCACCCTGATTACATTTGTCATGAAAACCTTTCAGCAGCCTTGGAAAGCTTCAAATATCCCACTGAGAAATTTAAGCCTTCTTCTAGTTTCAGAGCTAATCTGAGGAGCGAGAGACCGCTGAACTGAAAGCTTCGGAATCAGTGATTCTAGAGCTCTGATCGCTGAATCCAACACAATAATTACACACAGGCGAACAAAACAACACATGAAAGCGATTAATGAACCGCGGTACATAAACACGCCCCGAACATGTCCTGATCAATCATGTTACACTCATTACTGACAGCAGATAATGTCAGAGGCACTGATGCACTGCTCTGAAGAAGGCTGCCGAGACGAAACCTCTGCTCTGTCCCCCTCCCCCTTCTGCCCTCTGTGCCACATTCACAACATACATTCCCTCATTTACATATCTGAGTGAGTGAGCGATTTAATCGCAGCTCAAATGTCAAAATGTTGTTCCTGAGCTGTTGGTGGTACACAGGTGTTAAACCTCTGCTCCGTCCCTCCAAGGTCACCTGTACTGTGTTTCTGTTTGAGTGGTTTTACATGAGTGATCACAGAGAAAGTAAGACATCATGTTTGTGGCCCTTGGTTAGACAT